>NW_028135969.1:0-405495 GCF_964662115.1 Mustela nivalis
TGGGACCACGCCCTGAGCCGAAATCAAGAGTCAGACGTTGACCTGACTAAGCCACACAGGCACCCTTCCCTTGTGCAAGGAACTTCTAGGCAAGCTGCTGTAAGGATCCCAGAAGGGCTTGACAAAATTTTCTCATAGGTCACGTTCTAGTTTGGATGCAAGGATTATGGTGATGCCTAGCTGAGGTAAAGTCCCAGCAAAGCATGGAGGGCAGCCTTTCAGGGTCTCCAACGATTCCCTTCGTGGGTACACCTCGTTTTGTGTTCCATACTCTACCACTGGATTAGAGTCAGGAACTCCTGCCTCACTTCGAAAGGACAGAATATGGCCCGAGAGATAGATAGCATGTCCCTTCTGAGGCTCGTAGACAAAGACACTGGTCTCCTCTTGGGCTTGCTCTCGCTCCCTCACCATTGGTTTCGAGGGAAGCCGCCTGCTCCTTGTGGGCTGTATGATGGAGAGGCCCATGTGGCAAGGAATGAATATTTCTTGCTCACCGCAATGGAGGACCTCTGGCTGCTAGGAGCCACCCGAGTGAGCACACAAGCAGATTTCCCGCCAACAAGCCTGGAGATGACTGAAGACCCACATGACATCTTGACTGCAGCCTTGTGAGAGATCCTGAGACACAGGTCCCTGGCTAGATGCACCTGGATGCCTGGCCCACGGAAACCATATGCGGTTATCAATTGGTGTTGTCGGAAGCCCTCTGGGTTGCGGAAAACATTCAAAAAAGACACAAGGGTGAAGCCACAGTTCTGGCTGCTGACCCACCCCCCTCTCCTGGGCTTGAAATTCC
The DNA here is from genome assembly GCF_964662115.1 of Mustela nivalis. Lineage (NCBI taxonomy): Eukaryota > Metazoa > Chordata > Mammalia > Carnivora > Mustelidae > Mustela > Mustela nivalis. The sequence continues at coordinate 800 of NW_028135969.1, forward strand.
AGGGAAGTCAAGCGATGGTAGCAACCACTGAGAGATTAGGGTAAACAATGCCAGAAAGAGGTCCTCTATTCTGTTCTCCATGTATCTCTCTGAGAGGACATGCCCTCACCTGATCCACCCGAGCCAATAGGTGGCCCATGCAGGAGGAGACAACTGGCCGTGTGGTCCAAGTCGGCTGAGAGCACTAGACCCAGCGTCGCAGAGCCTCCTTGAAGCCAGAAAAAGAGCCCAGAAGTTCCCTGGTGTCCCTAGAGAAGGCACAGAAATTAGATGAGTTGAAAGCCTGGGACCTGGTCATTGGGCTTCTGGGCAAGAGGGGAGATGGCCTGTGGAAGGGACACTGCCTGCAACCCCTCTTGGACCAGACCCCACCTGTCTGCTTTGGGATACTGAGGATTAAGACGAGAGTGAACTAGTGTAGAAGAGATGGTGTTCTAATGCTTGGCAGGTTGAAAGCGATTGAAATCGTTGACATTCCTATTCTCCTCGTCCTCAGGACCACCATTAAGGGGAAGGGGCCTTCAAAGAAGCAAGAGGAGTTTATCACTTACAGCAGCCCTGTCAAGTGTCAATATCCAACCACTCCAGTCCCTTCCACCCCCTTGGCAGCCCCACTGCTTTCATAAGGACACAGATACATTCCCCTACAGGCTTTGGAGCAAACGTTAAGTTTTGATTTCTCTAAGATAAATGCCATAGTGCCATGACCTGCTCCTAGGGCGGTAGCAAGTCTAGTTCTCAAAGAATCTGTGTGGAAGGGTTGAGCCACTCTATTGGACACCTGAAATTGATATTATACTGCATGTGAACGGGAATGTAACTCACGGCTTGGAAAAGGAAAAGAAACTCTTAACTGTTTTCAAGAGTCAGCTCTATCATTTTCCATTCCCAACTGTGATGCGGGAGTGATCCAGTCATTCCACATCCTGCCTTGCATTTGGTGGTGGGGTCTCTCTCTCCCTCTCTGGCGCATTTGGTTTGAATCACTCTGATAGGTGTGCAGTGAGAGCTCACTGGAGTTTTCATTTGAATTGCCCCCAATGGCAACTTTCTATGTGGTTTCCATCTGTCTACGCTTTGGTAAAGGTGGCAGGCCCTTTACTTTTTCCCCACCCCCCTTCTATTTCCTTTTGCTAACTAGATTGCATGCTTACTTGGGGTCAAATTCTGAGTTTCCATGCTTCAGACAGGAGTCCTCTATTAGCTATGTGATTTGGACCTATTTCCTCCAAGTTGGTAGCTTGTCTTTTGGGTCTTCTTAAGGAGGTCTTTCACACGGCACAGATTTACAATTCTGATTGTTGGATAAAGTCTAATTAATCAACTTTACCTTAGGGAAAATAATTTGATGTTCGACTGGAGGATTCTTTACCTAGCTTTCCATTCTGGAAATTTTTCCCCACATTTTCCCTATAAGATTTATCATTTTCCATGTAAGGCAGTGATTAATTTTGAGCTACTTTTTAAAATACTCTTTTTTTCTTTTTTTCCTTTGGGAGAGTGAACATGTGCATGAGCGGGCAGGGGCCTGGAGGGAGAAGGGAAAAGAGCATCCTCAAGCAGCCTCGCCAGTGAGCTTGGAGCCTGACTTTGTCCCGGGACGCTGAGAGCTTGACAAGAGCCGAAATCAAGAGCTGGCTGCCGCACAGGCTGCCTCACCCAGGCAGCCTGAGTTAAGTTTTGTATAGGGTTTGATACTTAGATTGTGGTCCCCGGCCTCCTCGTCCTCCACCTCCTCCTCCCCTCTCCCGCTCCCTCTTCTGCTTCTCCTTCTTCTTTGCCTATGCATGTCCACTTGCTCTAGCACCATTTATTCAAAACGCTGTCACTCCTCCACTGAACGGCTTTTTACCTTTGTCAAGGCCCCATTCGACATATGGGCGTAGTTCTCTTTCTGGGTCCCTGATTCTGTTCCACTTATCCATCTTTATTCTGTTCCATTGGTCTAGCTCTTCACCAACACCACGCACTTTTGATTACTGTAGACGAATATCTTGAAATGGGGTGGAAGGATTCTTCTGGTTTTCTTCTTTAGTTTTAGTTTCTCCTCTTTTTTCAGGTTCTAAAATAGAAAGATTATAGTTTTGAGACTCCTTTTCTTTTTAGAGAGAGAGAGAGAGATAGACACACAGACAGAGACAGAGACAGAGACAGAGAAACGGAAGCGGTGCAGAAAGAGAGAGAGATGATTAAGCAGCCACCATGCCCAGCACCAGCACAATGCAGGTTCAGCCTCACTATCCCAAGGTTGACCATGACCCGAGTCAAAATCAAGAGTTGGACTAACTGACTGAGCCACCCAGATGCTCCTCCTCCTTTCTAATGTATGCATTGAGTGCTAAAAATTGAGCTCTCTGTTGATTTAGCTGTGTCCCATCAATTTTAATACGTTGTAGTTTTATTTTCCTTCGGGTCAGTGCACTGAAATTTTATCTTTTGTCTCCGATAATCTAGAAAGTTACTTTCTACGTGTTTAGATTTTGTTATGTTTCTCCCTTTGATATCTAGTTTCATTTTTAACTTTTTTTTATAAGTGTCAAAGTTTAATTCCAAGACAATGCTACATAGGGTTGCATTTTTTTCAGGTACACAATATAGAGATTCTCCTCCGCTGCCCAACGACTGTTAGCTCCTGTTGCCAGGCACTGATTTGCGTTGGAGTCTCGGGTGCACCTCCCCCACCCCTACTCCCTTCAGCTCCTGTTGCCAGGCACTGGTTTGCATTGGAGACGGAACCCTCGTAGGGGTTCCAAGCAGTTTCTAGTGGCCGAGAGGACACTGGTGATCAGAGACAAAGCCCCCAGGCTCTCTGGAGCCAGCTGGTGGCCATTACAATGTCTCCCCACACAGTTCTGGAGCCGCTGTGGGCTCTCCGGGAACAGCTGTGGGCTTCTGGGTTGCCGATAATCGAACGTTGGCCACATGGGCCACGAGACTCTGGGTTTGGCTGGGAGATCCTCGTGTGCACTGTGTTGCTGGTGTTCATTCCAGTAAAGTGTGGACTCCGCTTAAGAGGAAGAAAGGGGCACTGTGCCCAGAATGAAGTATCTGGAAAAGACATGGAGAAGACCGACCCGGATGCACCAGCCCATGGAGCCGTCGCATCATCGGAGCACAAGGCCAGTCCTCTCCCGCTACAGATCCTTGCTCTGGCTGCCCTGAATCAAGATGTCGGGTACTTTTCTGTGGGAGACGCTACGCAACTGCTGAAGGGAGTTCGGCAAAGGCTGTTGAAGAAGAGCCCTCACCAGCTCACCGATGAAAATCCCATCTGTGGAGCAGCCCAGGACGATGGAGAACCCCCTGCGAGGAATATGCCAGAAGACTTCAAGGACAGCCCTGATCTGCGGGGAAGTGCAGACCCTCTGTCTCAGGACATTGGCAGCTGTGGACTGAGAGGGCAGGAAGAGGCAGGGGAGGCAGGCAGGCCAGAGCTTCCTGACGGAGGTGTGCCGTGGCAGGCCCCCGCTGAGGGCCAGAGCCAACACCACACCCTCAGCCAGATCCTACTGACGGTGATGCATCTGCTAGAGCTCCTTCGAGATCATCTGGAAGGTGGGGGCTCAAGGAGGCAGGTGCAGACTGGCTCCTCCTCCACTGATCACGTGCCCCGTGGGAGCCCCCTGAATCAAGGAAAGCCATCCAGGGCACTGAAGAAGGCACGTCAGGGGAATGAAGAGCTCCCAGGAAACACAACAATCCACCAAGCTGAGCAAGTATCTTTTCACCAGCGAAACAGCCTCCTGGAAAGGGAGATTCAGAAGCTGCACCTGAAGCTCGAGGCAGAGCCTAAGCTGTGCGAAGAGCACCTCAAACACCTGGAGAGGAAGATGATGGAGGAGAAGGCACGCTGCCTGCAAGTGAAGAACGAACTCGCCAAGGTGCGCAGGAAGGTGGATGCTGCCCACTGGAACTTAGGCCTCTACAAGAAGATGGCCGACGACCTGCACCGAGAATGGCAGAGAATCTCCTCCTTGCATGACCGAGAGCGCCGCCTGGTGGAGAACAGAAGTGAGGAGAGCCAGAAGGCTGTTCTGTGGGCAGAGAGGGAGTTCCAAAGGCTCAAGGAAGAAAACCATTGCCTCAGGCAGAAGCTGGCCAACTCTGGGCCCAAGGTCCAGCCTGTCTCCGGGGGGCCTCCTGCTCCTGCTCCTGCTCCTGCTCCAGCTCCAGCTCCTGCTCCTGCTCTTCTGGGCACAGCCTCCAAATGCCCTCAAGGGCCACAGGCTCCCCTGAAAGCCCAGAAGCCCAAGAAGGGAGCAAGGGTGCACTGGCCAGACTCCAAGTTCTCGGGTCCCCTGCAGGTCTGATTCCCTTTCCCAGCAGCCACCAACACTCACAACCAGAGCACAAAAGCTCCTGTGCTTCCTTACCCCTTCAGCCACACCCATTGCTCCTTTGACTGGAGATCCACCCCATTCTTGAACTGATGCTACCTATTCCCTATAGCCATGTGAGAGAGCATTTTTCATTGTTAAGGACCAAAAAAATAAAACGATCAAATTGCTGATCCTACTGCGACTGAGAATTGATTGTATGAAGGGATTCTATGCCAAGCAACCAAGGGTTTTAAGTGTCCTTTACTGATCACTTAATTGTCCCAATAACCCAGTGTGTCCTATACTACTGAGGTTCAGAGAGGGGACACAACTTGCCCCAAGATCACACAGCTAGTGAATTTCAGAGCTCCCATTCCAAGCCAAGGTTGTCTCATTACCCACTGATGTGAAAATAACTACCACTCCTACCACTACGATGACTTCTGCTTCTTCATTTCTGAGAGAGAGAAAGAGCGAGGGCACACACACATGCAAGCGGGGGAGGGGCAGGGAGAGAGAGATTCCTAGACAGCCTTCCCACTCAAGTGCACAACCAGACGCTGGGCTGGATTTCACAGACCATGGGACCACGCCCTGAGCCGAAATCAAGAGTCAGACGTTGACCTGACTAAGCCACACAGGCACCCTTCCCTTGTGCAAGGAACTTCTAGGCAAGCTGCTGTAAGGATCCCAGAAGGGCTTGACAAAATTTTCTCATAGGTCACGTTCTAGTTTGGATGCAAGGATTATGGTGATGCCTAGCTGAGGTAAAGTCCCAGCAAAGCATGGAGGGCAGCCTTTCAGGGTCTCCAACGATTCCCTTCGTGGGTACACCTCGTTTTGTGTTCCATACTCTACCACTGGATTAGAGTCAGGAACTCCTGCCTCACTTCGAAAGGACAGAATATGGCCCGAGAGATAGATAGCATGTCCCTTCTGAGGCTCGTAGACAAAGACACTGGTCTCCTCTTGGGCTTGCTCTCGCTCCCTCACCATTGGTTTCGAGGGAAGCCGCCTGCTCCTTGTGGGCTGTATGATGGAGAGGCCCATGTGGCAAGGAATGAATATTTCTTGCTCACCGCAATGGAGGACCTCTGGCTGCTAGGAGCCACCCGAGTGAGCACACAAGCAGATTTCCCGCCAACAAGCCTGGAGATGACTGAAGACCCACATGACATCTTGACTGCAGCCTTGTGAGAGATCCTGAGACACAGGTCCCTGGCTAGATGCACCTGGATGCCTGGCCCACGGAAACCATATGCGGTTATCAATTGGTGTTGTCGGAAGCCCTCTGGGTTGCGGAAAACATTCAAAAAAGACACAAGGGTGAAGCCACAGTTCTGGCTGCTGACCCACCCCCCTCTCCTGGGCTTGAAATTCCAGGGAAGTCAAGCGATGGTAGCAACCACTGAGAGATTAGGGTAAACAATGCCAGAAAGAGGTCCTCTATTCTGTTCTCCATGTATCTCTCTGAGAGGACATGCCCTCACCTGATCCACCCGAGCCAATAGGTGGCCCATGCAGGAGGAGACAACTGGCCGTGTGGTCCAAGTCGGCTGAGAGCACTAGACCCAGCGTCGCAGAGCCTCCTTGAAGCCAGAAAAAGAGCCCAGAAGTTCCCTGGTGTCCCTAGAGAAGGCACAGAAATTAGATGAGTTGAAAGCCTGGGACCTGGTCATTGGGCTTCTGGGCAAGAGGGGAGATGGCCTGGGGAAGGGACACTGCCTGCAACCCCTCTTGGACCAGACCCCACCTGTCTGCTTTGGGATACTGAGGATTAAGACGAGAGTGAACTAGTGTAGAAGAGATGGTGTTCTAATGCTTGGCAGGTTGAAAGCGATTGAAATCGTTGACATTCCTATTCTCCTCGTCCTCAGGACCACCATTAAGGGGAAGGGGCCTTCAAAGAAGCAAGAGGAGTTTATCACTTACAGCAGCCCTGTCAAGTGTCAATATCCAACCACTCCAGTCCCTTCCACCCCCTTGGCAGCCCCACTGCTTTCATAAGGACACAGATACATTCCCCTACAGGCTTTGGAGCAAACGTTAAGTTTTGATTTCTCTAAGATAAATGCCATAGTGCCATGACCTGCTCCTAGGGCGGTAGCAAGTCTAGTTCTCAAAGAATCTGTGTGGAAGGGTTGAGCCACTCTATTGGACACCTGAAATTGATATTATACTGCATGTGAACGGGAATGTAACTCACGGCTTGGAAAAGGAAAAGAAACTCTTAACTGTTTTCAAGAGTCAGCTCTATCATTTTCCATTCCCAACTGTGATGCGGGAGTGATCCAGTCATTCCACATCCTGCCTTGCATTTGGTGGTGGGGTCTCTCTCTCCCTCTCTGGCGCATTTGGTTTGAATCACTCTGATAGGTGTGCAGTGAGAGCTCACTGGAGTTTTCATTTGAATTGCCCCAATGGCAACTTTCTATGTGGTTTCCATCTGTCTACGCTTTGGTAAAGGTGGCAGGCCCTTTACTTTTTCCCCACCCCCCTTCTATTTCCTTTTGCTAACTAGATTGCATGCTTACTTGGGGTCAAATTCTGAGTTTCCATGCTTCAGACAGGAGTCCTCTATTAGCTATGTGATTTGGACCTATTTCCTCCAAGTTGGTAGCTTGTCTTTTGGGTCTTCTTAAGGAGGTCTTTCACACGGCACAGATTTACAATTCTGATTGTTGGATAAAGTCTAATTAATCAACTTTACCTTAGGGAAAATCATTTGATGTTCGACTGGAGGATTCTTTACCTAGCTTTCCATTCTGGAAATTTTTCCCCACATTTTCCCTATAAGATTTATCATTTTCCATGTAAGGCAGTGATTAATTTTGAGCTACTTTTTAAAATACTCTTTTTTTCTTTTTTTCCTTTGGGAGAGTGAACATGTGCATGAGCGGGCAGGGGCCTGGAGGGAGAAGGGAAAAGAGCATCCTCAAGCAGCCTCGCCAGTGAGCTTGGAGCCTGACTTTGTCCCGGGACGCTGAGAGCTTGACAAGAGCCGAAATCAAGAGCTGGCTGCCGCACAGGCTGCCTCACCCAGGCAGCCTGAGTTAAGTTTTGTATAGGGTTTGATACTTAGATTGTGGTCCCCGGCCTCCTCGTCCTCCACCTCCTCCTCCCCTCTCCCGCTCCCTCTTCTGCTTCTCCTTCTTCTTTGCCTATGCATGTCCACTTGCTCTAGCACCATTTATTCAAAATGCTGTCACTCCTCCACTGAACGGCTTTTTACCTTTGTCAAGGCCCCATTCGACATATGGGCGTAGTTCTCTTTCTGGGTCCCTGATTCTGTTCCACTTATCCATCTTTATTCTGTTCCATTGGTCTAGCTCTTAACCAACACCACGCACTTTTGATTACTGTAGACGAATATCTTGAAATGGGGTGGAAGGATTCTTCTGGTTTTCTTCTTTAGTTTTAGTTTCTCCTCTTTTTTCAGGTTCTAAAATAGAAAGATTATAGTTTTGAGACTCCTTTTCTTTTTAGAGAGAGAGAGAGAGATAGACACACAGACAGAGACAGAGACAGAGACAGAGAAACGGAAGCGGTGCAGAAAGAGAGAGAGATGATTAAGCAGCCACCATGCCCAGCACCAGCACAATGCAGGTTCAGCCTCACTATCCCAAGGTTGACCATGACCCGAGTCAAAATCAAGAGTTGGACTAACTGACTGAGCCACCCAGATGCTCCTCCTCCTTTCTAATGTATGCATTGAGTGCTAAAAATTGAGCTCTCTGTTGATTTAGCTGTGTCCCATCAATTTTAATACGTTGTAGTTTTATTTTCCTTCGGGTCAGTGCACTGAAATTTTATCTTTTGTCTCCGATAATCTAGAAAGTTACTTTCTACGTGTTTAGATTTTGTTATGTTTCTCCCTTTGATATCTAGTTTCATTTTTAACTTTTTTTTATAAGTGTCAAAGTTTAATTCCAAGACAATGCTACATAGGGTTGCATTTTTTTCAGGTACACAATATAGAGATTCTCCTCCGCTGCCCAACGACTGTTAGCTCCTGTTGCCAGGCACTGATTTGCGTTGGAGTCTCGGGTGCACCTCCCCCACCCCTACTCCCTTCAGCTCCTGTTGCCAGGCACTGGTTTGCATTGGAGACGGAACCCTCGTAGGGGTTCCAAGCAGTTTCTAGTGGCCGAGAGGACACTGGTGATCAGAGACAAAGCCCCCAGGCTCTCTGGAGCCAGCTGGTGGCCATTACAATGTCTCCCCACACAGTTCTGGAGCCGCTGTGGGCTCTCCGGGAACAGCTGTGGGCTTCTGGGTTGCCGATAATCGAACGTTGGCCACATGGGCCACGAGACTCTGGGTTTGGCTGGGAGATCCTCGTGTGCACTGTGTTGCTGGTGTTCATTCCAGTAAAGTGTGGACTCCGCTTAAGAGGAAGAAAGGGGCACTGTGCCCAGAATGAAGTATCTGGAAAAGACATGGAGAAGACCGACCCGGATGCACCAGCCCATGGAGCCGTCGCATCATCGGAGCACAAGGCCAGTCCTCTCCCGCTACAGATCCTTGCTCTGGCTGCCCTGAATCAAGATGTCGGGTACTTTTCTGTGGGAGACGCTACGCAACTGCTGAAGGGAGTTCGGCAAAGGCTGTTGAAGAAGAGCCCTCACCAGCTCACCGATGAAAATCCCATCTGTGGAGCAGCCCAGGACGATGGAGAACCCCCTGCGAGGAATATGCCAGAAGACTTCAAGGACAGCCCTGATCTGCGGGGAAGTGCAGACCCTCTGTCTCAGGACATTGGCAGCTGTGGACTGAGAGGGCAGGAAGAGGCAGGGGAGGCAGGCAGGCCAGAGCTTCCTGACGGAGGTGTGCCGTGGCAGGCCCCCGCTGAGGGCCAGAGCCAACACCACACCCTCAGCCAGATCCTACTGACGGTGATGCATCTGCTAGAGCTCCTTCGAGATCATCTGGAAGGTGGGGGCTCAAGGAGGCAGGTGCAGACTGGCTCCTCCTCCACTGATCACGTGCCCCGTGGGAGCCCCCTGAATCAAGGAAAGCCATCCAGGGCACTGAAGAAGGCACGTCAGGGGAATGAAGAGCTCCCAGGAAACACAACAATCCACCAAGCTGAGCAAGTATCTTTTCACCAGCGAAACAGCCTCCTGGAAAGGGAGATTCAGAAGCTGCACCTGAAGCTCGAGGCAGAGCCTAAGCTGTGCGAAGAGCACCTCAAACACCTGGAGAGGAAGATGATGGAGGAGAAGGCACGCTGCCTGCAAGTGAAGAACGAACTCGCCAAGGTGCGCAGGAAGGTGGATGCTGCCCACTGGAACTTAGGCCTCTACAAGAAGATGGCCGACGACCTGCACCGAGAATGGCAGAGAATCTCCTCCTTGCATGACCGAGAGCGCCGCCTGGTGGAGAACAGAAGTGAGGAGAGCCAGAAGGCTGTTCTGTGGGCAGAGAGGGAGTTCCAAAGGCTCAAGGAAGAAAACCATTGCCTCAGGCAGAAGCTGGCCAACTCTGGGCCCAAGGTCCAGCCTGTCTCCGGGGGGCCTCCTGCTCCTGCTCCTGCTCCTGCTCCAGCTCCAGCTCCTGCTCCTGCTCTTCTGGGCACAGCCTCCAAATGCCCTCAAGGGCCACAGGCTCCCCTGAAAGCCCAGAAGCCCAAGAAGGGAGCAAGGGTGCACTGGCCAGACTCCAAGTTCTCGGGTCCCCTGCAGGTCTGATTCCCTTTCCCAGCAGCCACCAACACTCACAACCAGAGCACAAAAGCTCCTGTGCTTCCTTACCCCTTCAGCCACACCCATTGCTCCTTTGACTGGAGATCCACCCCATTCTTGAACTGATGCTACCTATTCCCTATAGCCATGTGAGAGAGCATTTTTCATTGTTATGGACCAAAAAAATAAAACGATCAAATTGCTGATCCTACTGCGACTGAGAATTGATTGTATGAAGGGATTCTATGCCAAGCAACCAAGGGTTTTAAGTGTCCTTTACTGATCACTTAATTGTCCCAATAACCCAGTGTGTCCTATACTACTGAGGTTCAGAGAGGGGACACAACTTGCCCCAAGATCACACAGCTAGTGAATTTCAGAGCTCCCATTCCAAGCCAAGGTTGTCTCATTACCCACTGATGTGAAAATAACTACCACTCCTACCACTACGATGACTTCTGCTTCTTCATTTCTGAGAGAGAGAAAGAGCGAGGGCACACACACATGCAAGCGGGGGAGGGGCAGGGAGAGAGAGATTCCTAGACAGCCTTCCCACTCAAGTGCACAACCAGACGCTGGGCTGGATTTCACAGACCATGGGACCACGCCCTGAGCCGAAATCAAGAGTCAGACGTTGACCTGACTAAGCCACACAGGCACCCTTCCCTTGTGCAAGGAACTTCTAGGCAAGCTGCTGTAAGGATCCCAGAAGGGCTTGACAAAATTTTCTCATAGGTCACGTTCTAGTTTGGATGCAAGGATTATGGTGATGCCTAGCTGAGGTAAAGTCCCAGCAAAGCATGGAGGGCAGCCTTTCAGGGTCTCCAACGATTCCCTTCGTGGGTACACCTCGTTTTGTGTTCCATACTCTACCACTGGATTAGAGTCAGGAACTCCTGCCTCACTTCGAAAGGACAGAATATGGCCCGAGAGATAGATAGCATGTCCCTTCTGAGGCTCGTAGACAAAGACACTGGTCTCCTCTTGGGCTTGCTCTCGCTCCCTCACCATTGGTTTCGAGGGAAGCCGCCTGCTCCTTGTGGGCTGTATGATGGAGAGGCCCATGTGGCAAGGAATGAATATTTCTTGCTCACCGCAATGGAGGACCTCTGGCTGCTAGGAGCCACCCGAGTGAGCACACAAGCAGATTTCCCGCCAACAAGCCTGGAGATGACTGAAGACCCACATGACATCTTGACTGCAGCCTTGTGAGAGATCCTGAGACACAGGTCCCTGGCTAGATGCACCTGGATGCCTGGCCCACGGAAACCATATGCGGTTATCAATTGGTGTTGTCGGAAGCCCTCTGGGTTGCGGAAAACATTCAAAAAAGACACAAGGGTGAAGCCACAGTTCTGGCTGCTGACCCACCCCCCTCTCCTGGGCTTGAAATTCCAGGGAAGTCAAGCGATGGTAGCAACCACTGAGAGATTAGGGTAAACAATGCCAGAAAGAGGTCCTCTATTCTGTTCTCCATGTATCTCTCTGAGAGGACATGCCCTCACCTGATCCACCCGAGCCAATAGGTGGCCCATGCAGGAGGAGACAACTGGCCGTGTGGTCCAAGTCGGCTGAGAGCACTAGACCCAGCGTCGCAGAGCCTCCTTGAAGCCAGAAAAAGAGCCCAGAAGTTCCCTGGTGTCCCTAGAGAAGGCACAGAAATTAGATGAGTTGAAAGCCTGGGACCTGGTCATTGGGCTTCTGGGCAAGAGGGGAGATGGCCTGTGGAAGGGACACTGCCTGCAACCCCTCTTGGACCAGACCCCACCTGTCTGCTTTGGGATACTGAGGATTAAGACGAGAGTGAACTAGTGTAGAAGAGATGGTGTTCTAATGCTTGGCAGGTTGAAAGCGATTGAAATCGTTGACATTCCTATTCTCCTCGTCCTCAGGACCACCATTAAGGGGAAGGGGCCTTCAAAGAAGCAAGAGGAGTTTATCACTTACAGCAGCCCTGTCAAGTGTCAATATCCAACCACTCCAGTCCCTTCCACCCCCTTGGCAGCCCCACTGCTTTCATAAGGACACAGATACATTCCCCTACAGGCTTTGGAGCAAACGTTAAGTTTTGATTTCTCTAAGATAAATGCCATAGTGCCATGACCTGCTCCTAGGGCGGTAGCAAGTCTAGTTCTCAAAGAATCTGTGTGGAAGGGTTGAGCCACTCTATTGGACACCTGAAATTGATATTATACTGCATGTGAACGGGAATGTAACTCACGGCTTGGAAAAGGAAAAGAAACTCTTAACTGTTTTCAAGAGTCAGCTCTATCATTTTCCATTCCCAACTGTGATGCGGGAGTGATCCAGTCATTCCACATCCTGCCTTGCATTTGGTGGTGGGGTCTCTCTCTCCCTCTCTGGCGCATTTGGTTTGAATCACTCTGATAGGTGTGCAGTGAGAGCTCACTGGAGTTTTCATTTGAATTGCCCCAATGGCAACTTTCTATGTGGTTTCCATCTGTCTACGCTTTGGTAAAGGTGGCAGGCCCTTTACTTTTTCCCCACCCCCCTTCTATTTCCTTTTGCTAACTAGATTGCATGCTTACTTGGGGTCAAATTCTGAGTTTCCATGCTTCAGACAGGAGTCCTCTATTAGCTATGTGATTTGGACCTATTTCCTCCAAGTTGGTAGCTTGTCTTTTGGGTCTTCTTAAGGAGGTCTTTCACACGGCACAGATTTACAATTCTGATTGTTGGATAAAGTCTAATTAATCAACTTTACCTTAGGGAAAATAATTTGATGTTCGACTGGAGGATTCTTTACCTAGCTTTCCATTCTGGAAATTTTCCCCCACATTTTCCCTATAAGATTTATCATTTTCCATGTAAGGCAGTGATTAATTTTGAGCTACTTTTTAAAATACTCTTTTTTTCTTTTTTTCCTTTGGGAGAGTGAACATGTGCATGAGCGGGCAGGGGCCTGGAGGGAGAAGGGAAAAGAGCATCCTCAAGCAGCCTCGCCAGTGAGCTTGGAGCCTGACTTTGTCCCGGGACGCTGAGAGCTTGACAAGAGCCGAAATCAAGAGCTGGCTGCCGCACAGGCTGCCTCACCCAGGCAGCCTGAGTTAAGTTTTGTATAGGGTTTGATACTTAGATTGTGGTCCCCGGCCTCCTCGTCCTCCACCTCCTCCTCCCCTCTCCCGCTCCCTCTTCTGCTTCTCCTTCTTCTTTGCCTATGCATGTCCACTTGCTCTAGCACCATTTATTCAAAATGCTGTCACTCCTCCACTGAACGGCTTTTTACCTTTGTCAAGGCCCCATTCGACATATGGGCGTAGTTCTCTTTCTGGGTCCCTGATTCTGTTCCACTTATCCATCTTTATTCTGTTCCATTGGTCTAGCTCTTCACCAACACCACGCACTTTTGATTACTGTAGACGAATATCTTGAAATGGGGTGGAAGGATTCTTCTGGTTTTCTTCTTTAGTTTTAGTTTCTCCTCTTTTTTCAGGTTCTAAAATAGAAAGATTATAGTTTTGAGACTCCTTTTCTTTTTAGAGAGAGAGAGAGAGATAGACACACAGACAGAGACAGAGACAGAGACAGAGAAACGGAAGCGGTGCAGAAAGAGAGAGAGATGATTAAGCAGCCACCATGCCCAGCACCAGCACAATGCAGGTTCAGCCTCACTATCCCAAGGTTGACCATGACCCGAGTCAAAATCAAGAGTTGGACTAACTGACTGAGCCACCCAGATGCTCCTCCTCCTTTCTAATGTATGCATTGAGTGCTAAAAATTGAGCTCTCTGTTGATTTAGCTGTGTCCCACCAATTTTAATACGTTGTAGTTTTATTTTCCTTCGGGTCAGTGCACTGAAATTTTATCTTTTGTCTCCGATAATCTAGAAAGTTACTTTCTACGTGTTTAGATTTTGTTATGTTTCTCCCTTTGATATCTAGTTTCATTTTTAACTTTTTTTTATAAGTGTCAAAGTTTAATTCCAAGACAATGCTACATAGGGTTGCATTTTTTTCAGGTACACAATATAGAGATTCTCCTCCGCTGCCCAACGACTGTTAGCTCCTGTTGCCAGGCACTGATTTGCGTTGGAGTCTCGGGTGCACCTCCCCCACCCCTACTCCCTTCAGCTCCTGTTGCCAGGCACTGGTTTGCATTGGAGACGGAACCCTCGTAGGGGTTCCAAGCAGTTTCTAGTGGCCGAGAGGACACTGGTGATCAGAGACAAAGCCCCCAGGCTCTCTGGAGCCAGCTGGTGGCCATTACAATGTCTCCCCACACAGTTCTGGAGCCGCTGTGGGCTCTCCGGGAACAGCTGTGGGCTTCTGGGTTGCCGATAATCGAACGTTGGCCACATGGGCCACGAGACTCTGGGTTTGGCTGGGAGATCCTCGTGTGCACTGTGTTGCTGGTGTTCATTCCAGTAAAGTGTGGACTCCGCTTAAGAGGAAGAAAGGGGCACTGTGCCCAGAATGAAGTATCTGGAAAAGACATGGAGAAGACCGACCCGGATGCACCAGCCCATGGAGCCGTCGCATCATCGGAGCACAAGGCCAGTCCTCTCCCGCTACAGATCCTTGCTCTGGCTGCCCTGAATCAAGATGTCGGGTACTTTTCTGTGGGAGACGCTACGCAACTGCTGAAGGGAGTTCGGCAAAGGCTGTTGAAGAAGAGCCCTCACCAGCTCACCGATGAAAATCCCATCTGTGGAGCAGCCCAGGACGATGGAGAACCCCCTGCGAGGAATATGCCAGAAGACTTCAAGGACAGCCCTGATCTGCGGGGAAGTGCAGACCCTCTGTCTCAGGACATTGGCAGCTGTGGACTGAGAGGGCAGGAAGAGGCAGGGGAGGCAGGCAGGCCAGAGCTTCCTGACGGAGGTGTGCCGTGGCAGTCCCCCGCTGAGGGCCAGAGCCAACACCACACCCTCAGCCAGATCCTACTGACGGTGATGCATCTGCTAGAGCTCCTTCGAGATCATCTGGAAGGTGGGGGCTCAAGGAGGCAGGTGCAGACTGGCTCCTCCTCCACTGATCACGTGCCCCGTGGGAGCCCCCTGAATCAAGGAAAGCCATCCAGGGCACTGAAGAAGGCACGTCAGGGGAATGAAGAGCTCCCAGGAAACACAACAATCCACCAAGCTGAGCAAGTATCTTTTCACCAGCGAAACAGCCTCCTGGAAAGGGAGATTCAGAAGCTGCACCTGAAGCTCGAGGCAGAGCCTAAGCTGTGCGAAGAGCACCTCAAACACCTGGAGAGGAAGATGATGGAGGAGAAGGCACGCTGCCTGCAAGTGAAGAACGAACTCGCCAAGGTGCGCAGGAAGGTGGATGCTGCCCACTGGAACTTAGGCCTCTACAAGAAGATGGCCGACGACCTGCACCGAGAATGGCAGAGAATCTCCTCCTTGCATGACCGAGAGCGCCGCCTGGTGGAGAACAGAAGTGAGGAGAGCCAGAAGGCTGTTCTGTGGGCAGAGAGGGAGTTCCAAAGGCTCAAGGAAGAAAACCATTGCCTCAGGCAGAAGCTGGCCAACTCTGGGCCCAAGGTCCAGCCTGTCTCCGGGGGGCCTCCTGCTCCTGCACCTGCTCCTGCTCCAGCTCCAGCTCCTGCTCCTGCTCTTCTGGGCACAGCCTCCAAATGCCCTCAAGGGCCACAGGCTCCCCTGAAAGCCCAGAAGCCCAAGAAGGGAGCAAGGGTGCACTGGCCAGACTCCAAGTTCTCGGGTCCCCTGCAGGTCTGATTCCCTTTCCCAGCAGCCACCAACACTCACAACCAGAGCACAAAAGCTCCTGTGCTTCCTTACCCCTTCAGCCACACCCATTGCTCCTTTGACTGGAGATCCACCCCATTCTTGAACTGATGCTACCTATTCCCTATAGCCATGTGAGAGAGCATTTTTCATTGTTAAGGACCAAAAAAATAAAACGATCAAATTGCTGATCCTACTGCGACTGAGAATTGATTGTATGAAGGGATTCTATGCCAAGCAACCAAGGGTTTTAAGTGTCCTTTACTGATCACTTAATTGTCCCAATAACCCAGTGTGTCCTATACTACTGAGGTTCAGAGAGGGGACACAACTTGCCCCAAGATCACACAGCTAGTGAATTTCAGAGCTCCCATTCCAAGCCAAGGTTGTCTCATTACCCACTGATGTGAAAATAACTACCACTCCTACCACTACGATGACTTCTGCTTCTTCATTTCTGAGAGAGAGAAAGAGCGAGGGCACACACACATGCAAGCGGGGGAGGGGCAGGGAGAGAGAGATTCCTAGACAGCCTTCCCACTCAAGTGCACAACCAGACGCTGGGCTGGATTTCACAGACCATGGGACCACGCCCTGAGCCGAAATCAAGAGTCAGACGTTGACCTGACTAAGCCACACAGGCACCCTTCCCTTGTGCAAGGAACTTCTAGGCAAGCTGCTGTAAGGATCCCAGAAGGGCTTGACAAAATTTTCTCATAGGTCACGTTCTAGTTTGGATGCAAGGATTATGGTGATGCCTAGCTGAGGTAAAGTCCCAGCAAAGCATGGAGGGCAGCCTTTCAGGGTCTCCAACGATTCCCTTCGTGGGTACACCTCGTTTTGTGTTCCATACTCTACCACTGGATTAGAGTCAGGAACTCCTGCCTCACTTCGAAAGGACAGAATATGGCCCGAGAGATAGATAGCATGTCCCTTCTGAGGCTCGTAGACAAAGACACTGGTCTCCTCTTGGGCTTGCTCTCGCTCCCTCACCATTGGTTTCGAGGGAAGCCGCCTGCTCCTTGTGGGCTGTATGATAGAGAGGCCCATGTGGCAAGGAATGAATATTTCTTGCTCACCGCAATGGAGGACCTCTGGCTGCTAGGAGCCACCCGAGTGAGCACACAAGCAGATTTCCCGCCAACAAGCCTGGAGATGACTGAAGACCCACATGACATCTTGACTGCAGCCTTGTGAGAGATCCTGAGACACAGGTCCCTGGCTAGATGCACCTGGATGCCTGGCCCACGGAAACCATATGCGGTTATCAATTGGTGTTGTCGGAAGCCCTCTGGGTTGCGGAAAACATTCAAAAAAGACACAAGGGTGAAGCCACAGTTCTGGCTGCTGACCCACCCCCCTCTCCTGGGCTTGAAATTCCAGGGAAGTCAAGCGATGGTAGCAACCACTGAGAGATTAGGGTAAACAATGCCAGAAAGAGGTCCTCTATTCTGTTCTCCATGTATCTCTCTGAGAGGACATGCCCTCACCTGATCCACCCGAGCCAATAGGTGGCCCATGCAGGAGGAGACAACTGGCCGTGTGGTCCAAGTCGGCTGAGAGCACTAGACCCAGCGTCGCAGAGCCTCCTTGAAGCCAGAAAAAGAGCCCAGAAGTTCCCTGCTGTCCCTAGAGAAGGCACAGAAATTAGATGAGTTGAAAGCCTGGGACCTGGTCATTGGGCTTCTGGGCAAGAGGGGAGATGGCCTGTGGAAGGGACACTGCCTGCAACCCCTCTTGGACCAGACCCCACCTGTCTGCTTTGGGATACTGAGGATTAAGACGAGAGTGAACTAGTGTAGAAGAGATGGTGTTCTAATGCTTGGCAGGTTGAAAGCGATTGAAATCGTTGACATTCCTATTCTCCTCGTCCTCAGGACCACCATTAAGGGGAAGGGGCCTTCAAAGAAGCAAGAGGAGTTTATCACTTACAGCAGCCCTGTCAAGTGTCAATATCCAACCACTCCAGTCCCTTCCACCCCCTTGGCAGCCCCACTGCTTTCATAAGGACACAGATACATTCCCCTACAGGCTTTGGAGCAAACGTTAAGTTTTGATTTCTCTAAGATAAATGCCATAGTGCCATGACCTGCTCCTAGGGCGGTAGCAAGTCTAGTTCTCAAAGAATCTGTGTGGAAGGGTTGAGCCACTCTATTGGACACCTGAAATTGATATTATACTGCATGTGAACGGGAATGTAACTCACGGCTTGGAAAAGGAAAAGAAACTCTTAACTGTTTTCAAGAGTCAGCTCTATCATTTTCCATTCCCAACTGTGATGCGGGAGTGATCCAGTCATTCCACATCCTGCCTTGCATTTGGTGGTGGGGTCTCTCTCTCCCTCTCTGGCGCATTTGGTTTGAATCACTCTGATAGGTGTGCAGTGAGAGCTCACTGGAGTTTTCATTTGAATTGCCCCAATGGCAACTTTCTATGTGGTTTCCATCTGTCTACGCTTTGGTAAAGGTGGCAGGCCCTTTACTTTTTCCCCACCCCCCTTCTATTTCCTTTTGCTAACTAGATTGCATGCTTACTTGGGGTCAAATTCTGAGTTTCCATGCTTCAGACAGGAGTCCTCTATTAGCTATGTGATTTGGACCTATTTCCTCCAAGTTGGTAGCTTGTCTTTTGGGTCTTCTTAAGGAGGTCTTTCACACGGCACAGATTTACAATTCTGATTGTTGGATAAAGTCTAATTAATCAACTTTACCTTAGGGAAAATAATTTGATGTTCGACTGGAGGATTCTTTACCTAGCTTTCCATTCTGGAAATTTTCCCCCACATTTTCCCTATAAGATTTATCATTTTCCATGTAAGGCAGTGATTAATTTTGAGCTACTTTTTAAAATACTCTTTTTTTCTTTTTTTCCTTTGGGAGAGTGAACATGTGCATGAGCGGGCAGGGGCCTGGAGGGAGAAGGGAAAAGAGCATCCTCAAGCAGCCTCGCCAGTGAGCTTGGAGCCTGACTTTGTCCCGGGACGCTGAGAGCTTGACAAGAGCCGAAATCAAGAGCTGGCTGCCGCACAGGCTGCCTCACCCAGGCAGCCTGAGTTAAGTTTTGTATAGGGTTTGATACTTAGATTGTGGTCCCCGGCCTCCTCGTCCTCCACCTCCTCCTCCCCTCTCCCGCTCCCTCTTCTGCTTCTCCTTCTTCTTTGCCTATGCATGTCCACTTGCTCTAGCACCATTTATTCAAAACGCTGTCACTCCTCCACTGAACGGCTTTTTACCTTTGTCAAGGCCCCATTCGACATATGGGCGTAGTTCTCTTTCTGGGTCCCTGATTCTGTTCCACTTATCCATCTTTATTCTGTTCCATTGGTCTAGCTCTTCACCAACACCACGCACTTTTGATTACTGTAGACGAATATCTTGAAATGGGGTGGAAGGATTCTTCTGGTTTTCTTCTTTAGTTTTAGTTTCTCCTCTTTTTTCAGGTTCTAAAATAGAAAGATTATAGTTTTGAGACTCCTTTTCTTTTTAGAGAGAGAGAGAGAGATAGACACACAGACAGAGACAGAGACAGAGACAGAGAAACGGAAGCGGTGCAGAAAGAGAGAGAGATGATTAAGCAGCCACCATGCCCAGCACCAGCACAATGCAGGTTCAGCCTCACTATCCCAAGGTTGACCATGACCCGAGTCAAAATCAAGAGTTGGACTAACTGACTGAGCCACCCAGATGCTCCTCCTCCTTTCTAATGTATGCATTGAGTGCTAAAAATTGAGCTCTCTGTTGATTTAGCTGTGTCCCACCAATTTTAATACGTTGTAGTTTTATTTTCCTTCGGGTCAGTGCACTGAAATTTTATCTTTTGTCTCCGATAATCTAGAAAGTTACTTTCTACGTGTTTAGATTTTGTTATGTTTCTCCCTTTGATATCTAGTTTCATTTTTAACTTTTTTTTATAAGTGTCAAAGTTTAATTCCAAGACAATGCTACATAGGGTTGCATTTTTTTCAGGTACACAATATAGAGATTCTCCTCCGCTGCCCAACGACTGTTAGCTCCTGTTGCCAGGCACTGATTTGCGTTGGAGTCTCGGGTGCACCTCCCCCACCCCTACTCCCTTCAGCTCCTGTTGCCAGGCACTGGTTTGCATTGGAGACGGAACCCTCGTAGGGGTTCCAAGCAGTTTCTAGTGGCCGAGAGGACACTGGTGATCAGAGACAAAGCCCCCAGGCTCTCTGGAGCCAGCTGGTGGCCATTACAATGTCTCCCCACACAGTTCTGGAGCCGCTGTGGGCTCTCCGGGAACAGCTGTGGGCTTCTGGGTTGCCGATAATCGAACGTTGGCCACATGGGCCACGAGACTCTGGGTTTGGCTGGGAGATCCTCGTGTGCACTGTGTTGCTGGTGTTCATTCCAGTAAAGTGTGGACTCCGCTTAAGAGGAAGAAAGGGGCACTGTGCCCAGAATGAAGTATCTGGAAAAGACATGGAGAAGACCGACCCGGATGCACCAGCCCATGGAGCCGTCGCATCATCGGAGCACAAGGCCAGTCCTCTCCCGCTACAGATCCTTGCTCTGGCTGCCCTGAATCAAGATGTCGGGTACTTTTCTGTGGGAGACGCTACGCAACTGCTGAAGGGAGTTCGGCAAAGGCTGTTGAAGAAGAGCCCTCACCAGCTCACCGATGAAAATCCCATCTGTGGAGCAGCCCAGGACGATGGAGAACCCCCTGCGAGGAATATGCCAGAAGACTTCAAGGACAGCCCTGATCTGCGGGGAAGTGCAGACCCTCTGTCTCAGGACATTGGCAGCTGTGGACTGAGAGGGCAGGAAGAGGCAGGGGAGGCAGGCAGGCCAGAGCTTCCTGACGGAGGTGTGCCGTGGCAGGCCCCCGCTGAGGGCCAGAGCCAACACCACACCCTCAGCCAGATCCTACTGACGGTGATGCATCTGCTAGAGCTCCTTCGAGATCATCTGGAAGGTGGGGGCTCAAGGAGGCAGGTGCAGACTGGCTCCTCCTCCACTGATCACGTGCCCCGTGGGAGCCCCCTGAATCAAGGAAAGCCATCCAGGGCACTGAAGAAGGCACGTCAGGGGAATGAAGAGCTCCCAGGAAACACAACAATCCACCAAGCTGAGCAAGTATCTTTTCACCAGCGAAACAGCCTCCTGGAAAGGGAGATTCAGAAGCTGCACCTGAAGCTCGAGGCAGAGCCTAAGCTGTGCGAAGAGCACCTCAAACACCTGGAGAGGAAGATGATGGAGGAGAAGGCACGCTGCCTGCAAGTGAAGAACGAACTCGCCAAGGTGCGCAGGAAGGTGGATGCTGCCCACTGGAACTTAGGCCTCTACAATAAGATGGCCGACGACCTGCACCGAGAATGGCAGAGAATCTCCTCCTTGCATGACCGAGAGCGCCTCCTGGTGGAGAACAGAAGTGAGGAGAGCCAGAAGGCTGTTCTGTGGGCAGAGAGGGAGTTCCAAAGGCTCAAGGAAGAAAACCATTGCCTCAGGCAGAAGCTGGCCAACTCTGGGCCCAAGGTCCAGCCTGTCTCCGGGGGGCCTCCTGCTCCTGCTCCTGCTCCTGCTCCAGCTCCAGCTCCTGCTCCTGCTCTTCTGGGCACAGCCTCCAAATGCCCTCAAGGGCCACAGGCTCCCCTGAAAGCCCAGAAGCCCAAGAAGGGAGCAAGGGTGCACTGGCCAGACTCCAAGTTCTCGGGTCCCCTGCAGGTCTGATTCCCTTTCCCAGCAGCCACCAACACTCACAACCAGAGCACAAAAGCTCCTGTGCTTCCTTACCCCTTCAGCCACACCCATTGCTCCTTTGACTGGAGATCCACCCCATTCTTGAACTGATGCTACCTATTCCCTATAGCCATGTGAGAGAGCATTTTTCATTGTTAAGGACCAAAAAAATAAAACGATCAAATTGCTGATCCTACTGCGACTGAGAATTGATTGTATGAAGGGATTCTATGCCAAGCAACCAAGGGTTTTAAGTGTCCTTTACTGATCACTTAATTGTCCCAATAACCCAGTGTGTCCTATACTACTGAGGTTCAGAGAGGGGACACAACTTGCCCCAAGATCACACAGCTAGTGAATTTCAGAGCTCCCATTCCAAGCCAAGGTTGTCTCATTACCCACTGATGTGAAAATAACTACCACTCCTACCACTACGATGACTTCTGCTTCTTCATTTCTGAGAGAGAGAAAGAGCGAGGGCACACACACATGCAAGCGGGGGAGGGGCAGGGAGAGAGAGATTCCTAGACAGCCTTCGACTCAAGTGCACAACCAGACGCTGGGCTGGATTTCACAGACCATGGGACCACGCCCTGAGCCAAAATCAAGAGTCAGACGTTGACCTGACTAAGCCACACAGGCACCCTTCCCTTGTGCAAGGAACTTCTAGGCAAGCTGCTTTAAGGATCCCAGAAGGGCTTGACAAAATTTTCTCATAGGTCACGTTCTAGTTTGGATGCAAGGATTATGGTAAAGTCCCAGCAAAGCATGGAGGGCAGCCTTTCAGGGTCTCCAACGATTCCCTTCGTGGGTACACCTCGTTTTGTGTTCCATACTCTACCACTGGATTAGAGTCAGGAACTCCTGCCTCACTTCGAAAGGACAGAATATGGCCCGAGAGATAGATAGCATGTCCCTTCTGAGGCTCGTAGACAAAGACACTGGTCTCCTCTTGGGCTTGCTCTCGCTCCCTCACCATTGGTTTCGAGGGAAGCCGCCTGCTCCTTGTGGGCTGTATGATGGAGAGGCCCATGTGGCAAGGAATGAATATTTCTTGCTCACCGCAATGGAGGACCTCTGGCTGCTAGGAGCCACCCGAGTGAGCACACAAGCAGATTTCCCGCCAACAAGCCTGGAGATGACTGAAGACCCACATGACATCTTGACTGCAGCCTTGTGAGAGATCCTGAGACACAGGTCCCTGGCTAGATGCACCTGGATGCCTGGCCCACGGAAACCATATGCGGTTATCAATTGGTGTTGTCGGAAGCCCTCTGGGTTGCGGAAAACATTCAAAAAAGACACAAGGGTGAAGCCACAGTTCTGGCTGCTGACCCACCCCCCTCTCCTGGGCTTGAAATTCCAGGGAAGTCAAGCGATGGTAGCAACCACTGAGAGATTAGGGTAAACAATGCCAGAAAGAGGTCCTCTATTCTGTTCTCCATGTATCTCTCTGAGAGGACATGCCCTCACCTGATCCACCCGAGCCAATAGGTGGCCCATGCAGGAGGAGACAACTGGCCGTGTGGTCCAAGTCGGCTGAGAGCACTAGACCCAGCGTCGCAGAGCCTCCTTGAAGCCAGAAAAAGAGCCCAGAAGTTCCCTGGTGTCCCTAGAGAAGGCACAGAAATTAGATGAGTTGAAAGCCTGGGACCTGGTCATTGGGCTTCTGGGCAAGAGGGGAGATGGCCTGGGGAAGGGACACTGCCTGCAACCCCTCTTGGACCAGACCCCACCTGTCTGCTTTGGGATACTGAGGATTAAGACGAGAGTGAACTAGTGTAGAAGAGATGGTGTTCTAATGCTTGGCAGGTTGAAAGCGATTGAAATCGTTGACATTCCTATTCTCCTCGTCCTCAGGACCACCATTAAGGGGAAGGGGCCTTCAAAGAAGCAAGAGGAGTTTATCACTTACAGCAGCCCTGTCAAGTGTCAATATCCAACCACTCCAGTCCCTTCCACCCCCTTGGCAGCCCCACTGCTTTCATAAGGACACAGATACATTCCCCTACAGGCTTTGGAGCAAACGTTAAGTTTTGATTTCTCTAAGATAAATGCCATAGTGCCATGACCTGCTCCTAGGGCGGTAGCAAGTCTAGTTCTCAAAGAATCTGTGTGGAAGGGTTGAGCCACTCTATTGGACACCTGAAATTGATATTATACTGCATGTGAACGGGAATGTAACTCACGGCTTGGAAAAGGAAAAGAAACTCTTAACTGTTTTCAAGAGTCAGCTCTATCATTTTCCATTCCCAACTGTGATGCGGGAGTGATCCAGTCATTCCACATCCTGCCTTGCATTTGGTGGTGGGGTCTCTCTCTCCCTCTCTGGCGCATTTGGTTTGAATCACTCTGATAGGTGTGCAGTGAGAGCTCACTGGAGTTTTCATTTGAATTGCCCCAATGGCAACTTTCTATGTGGTTTCCATCTGTCTACGCTTTGGTAAAGGTGGCAGGCCCTTTACTTTTTCCCCACCCCCCTTCTATTTCCTTTTGCTAACTAGATTGCATGCTTACTTGGGGTCAAATTCTGAGTTTCCATGCTTCAGACAGGAGTCCTCTATTAGCTATGTGATTTGGACCTATTTCCTCCAAGTTGGTAGCTTGTCTTTTGGGTCTTCTTAAGGAGGTCTTTCACACGGCACAGATTTACAATTCTGATTGTTGGATAAAGTCTAATTAATCAACTTTACCTTAGGGAAAATAATTTGATGTTCGACTGGAGGATTCTTTACCTAGCTTTCCATTCTGGAAATTTTCCCCCACATTTTCCCTATAAGATTTATCATTTTCCATGTAAGGCAGTGATTAATTTTGAGCTACTTTTTAAAATACTCTTTTTTTCTTTTTTTCCTTTGGGAGAGTGAACATGTGCATGAGCGGGCAGGGGCCTGGAGGGAGAAGGGAAAAGAGCATCCTCAAGCAGCCTCGCCAGTGAGCTTGGAGCCTGACTTTGTCCCGGGACGCTGAGAGCTTGACAAGAGCCGAAATCAAGAGCTGGCTGCCGCACAGGCTGCCTCACCCAGGCAGCCTGAGTTAAGTTTTGTATAGGGTTTGATACTTAGATTGTGGTCCCCGGCCTCCTCGTCCTCCACCTCCTCCTCCCCTCTCCCGCTCCCTCTTCTGCTTCTCCTTCTTCTTTGCCTATGCATGTCCACTTGCTCTAGCACCATTTATTCAAAACGCTGTCACTCCTCCACTGAACGGCTTTTTACCTTTGTCAAGGCCCCATTCGACATATGGGCGTAGTTCTCTTTCTGGGTCCCTGATTCTGTTCCACTTATCCATCTTTATTCTGTTCCATTGGTCTAGCTCTTCACCAACACCACGCACTTTTGATTACTGTAGACGAATATCTTGAAATGGGGTGGAAGGATTCTTCTGGTTTTCTTCTTTAGTTTTAGTTTCTCCTCTTTTTTCAGGTTCTAAAATAGAAAGATTATAGTTTTGAGACTCCTTTTCTTTTTAGAGAGAGAGAGAGAGATAGACACACAGACAGAGACAGAGACAGAGACAGAGAAACGGAAGCGGTGCAGAAAGAGAGAGAGATGATTAAGCAGCCACCATGCCCAGCACCAGCACAATGCAGGTTCAGCCTCACTATCCCAAGGTTGACCATGACCCGAGTCAAAATCAAGAGTTGGACTAACTGACTGAGCCACCCAGATGCTCCTCCTCCTTTCTAATGTATGCATTGAGTGCTAAAAATTGAGCTCTCTGTTGATTTAGCTGTGTCCCACCAATTTTAATACGTTGTAGTTTTATTTTCCTTCGGGTCAGTGCACTGAAATTTTATCTTTTGTCTCCGATAATCTAGAAAGTTACTTTCTACGTGTTTAGATTTTGTTATGTTTCTCCCTTTGATATCTAGTTTCATTTTTAACTTTTTTTTATAAGTGTCAAAGTTTAATTCCAAGACAATGCTACATAGGGTTGCATTTTTTTCAGGTACACAATATAGAGATTCTCCTCCGCTGCCCAACGACTGTTAGCTCCTGTTGCCAGGCACTGATTTGCGTTGGAGTCTCGGGTGCACCTCCCCCACCCCTACTCCCTTCAGCTCCTGTTGCCAGGCACTGGTTTGCATTGGAGACGGAACCCTCGTAGGGGTTCCAAGCAGTTTCTAGTGGCCGAGAGGACACTGGTGATCAGAGACAAAGCCCCCAGGCTCTCTGGAGCCAGCTGGTGGCCATTACAATGTCTCCCCACACAGTTCTGGAGCCGCTGTGGGCTCTCCGGGAACAGCTGTGGGCTTCTGGGTTGCCGATAATCGAACGTTGGCCACATGGGCCACGAGACTCTGGGTTTGGCTGGGAGATCCTCGTGTGCACTGTGTTGCTGGTGTTCATTCCAGTAAAGTGTGGACTCCGCTTAAGAGGAAGAAAGGGGCACTGTGCCCAGAATGAAGTATCTGGAAAAGACATGGAGAAGACCGACCCGGATGCACCAGCCCATGGAGCCGTCGCATCATCGGAGCACAAGGCCAGTCCTCTCCCGCTACAGATCCTTGCTCTGGCTGCCCTGAATCAAGATGTCGGGTACTTTTCTGTGGGAGACGCTACGCAACTGCTGAAGGGAGTTCGGCAAAGGCTGTTGAAGAAGAGCCCTCACCAGCTCACCGATGAAAATCCCATCTGTGGAGCAGCCCAGGACGATGGAGAACCCCCTGCGAGGAATATGCCAGAAGACTTCAAGGACAGCCCTGATCTGCGGGGAAGTGCAGACCCTCTGTCTCAGGACATTGGCAGCTGTGGACTGAGAGGGCAGGAAGAGGCAGGGGAGGCAGGCAGGCCAGAGCTTCCTGACGGAGGTGTGCCGTGGCAGGCCCCCGCTGAGGGCCAGAGCCAACACCACACCCTCAGCCAGATCCTACTGACGGTGATGCATCTGCTAGAGCTCCTTCGAGATCATCTGGAAGGTGGGGGCTCAAGGAGGCAGGTGCAGACTGGCTCCTCCTCCACTGATCACGTGCCCCGTGGGAGCCCCCTGAATCAAGGAAAGCCATCCAGGGCACTGAAGAAGGCACGTCAGGGGAATGAAGAGCTCCCAGGAAACACAACAATCCACCAAGCTGAGCAAGTATCTTTTCACCAGCGAAACAGCCTCCTGGAAAGGGAGATTCAGAAGCTGCACCTGAAGCTCGAGGCAGAGCCTAAGCTGTGCGAAGAGCACCTCAAACACCTGGAGAGGAAGATGATGGAGGAGAAGGCACGCTGCCTGCAAGTGAAGAACGAACTCGCCAAGGTGCGCAGGAAGGTGGATGCTGCCCACTGGAACTTAGGCCTCTACAAGAAGATGGCCGACGACCTGCACCGAGAATGGCAGAGAATCTCCTCCTTGCATGACCGAGAGCGCCGCCTGGTGGAGAACAGAAGTGAGGAGAGCCAGAAGGCTGTTCTGTGGGCAGAGAGGGAGTTCCAAAGGCTCAAGGAAGAAAACCATTGCCTCAGGCAGAAGCTGGCCAACTCTGGGCCCAAGGTCCAGCCTGTCTCCGGGGGGCCTCCTGCTCCTGCTCCTGCTCCTGCTCCAGCTCCAGCTCCTGCTCCTGCTCTTCTGGGCACAGCCTCCAAATGCCCTCAAGGGCCACAGGCTCCCCTGAAAGCCCAGAAGCCCAAGAAGGGAGCAAGGGTGCACTGGCCAGACTCCAAGTTCTCGGGTCCCCTGCAGGTCTGATTCCCTTTCCCAGCAGCCACCAACACTCACAACCAGAGCACAAAAGCTCCTGTGCTTCCTTACCCCTTCAGCCACACCCATTGCTCCTTTGACTGGAGATCCACCCCATTCTTGAACTGATGCTACCTATTCCCTATAGCCATGTGAGAGAGCATTTTTCATTGTTAAGGACCAAAAAAATAAAACGATCAAATTGCTGATCCTACTGCGACTGAGAATTGATTGTATGAAGGGATTCTATGCCAAGCAACCAAGGGTTTTAAGTGTCCTTTACTGATCACTTAATTGTCCCAATAACCCAGTGTGTCCTATACTACTGAGGTTCAGAGAGGGGACACAACTTGCCCCAAGATCACACAGCTAGTGAATTTCAGAGCTCCCATTCCAAGCCAAGGTTGTCTCATTACCCACTGATGTGAAAATAACTACCACTCCTACCACTACGATGACTTCTGCTTCTTCATTTCTGAGAGAGAGAAAGAGCGAGGGCACACACACATGCAAGCGGGGGAGGGGCAGGGAGAGAGAGATTCCTAGACAGCCTTCGACTCAAGTGCACAACCAGACGCTGGGCTGGATTTCACAGACCATGGGACCACGCCCTGAGCCAAAATCAAGAGTCAGACGTTGACCTGACTAAGCCACACAGGCACCCTTCCCTTGTGCAAGGAACTTCTAGGCAAGCTGCTGTAAGGATCCCAGAAGGGCTTGACAAAATTTTCTCATAGGTCACGTTCTAGTTTGGATGCAAGGATTATGGTAAAGTCCCAGCAAAGCATGGAGGGCAGCCTTTCAGGGTCTCCAACGATTCCCTTCGTGGGTACACCTCGTTTTGTGTTCCATACTCTACCACTGGATTAGAGTCAGGAACTCCTGCCTCACTTCGAAAGGACAGAATATGGCCCGAGAGATAGATAGCATGTCCCTTCTGAGGCTCGTAGACAAAGACACTGGTCTCCTCTTGGGCTTGCTCTCGCTCCCTCACCATTGGTTTCGAGGGAAGCCGCCTGCTCCTTGTGGGCTGTATGATGGAGAGGCCCATGTGGCAAGGAATGAATATTTCTTGCTCACCGCAATGGAGGACCTCTGGCTGCTAGGAGCCACCCGAGTGAGCACACAAGCAGATTTCCCGCCAACAAGCCTGGAGATGACTGAAGACCCACATGACATCTTGACTGCAGCCTTGTGAGAGATCCTGAGACACAGGTCCCTGGCTAGATGCACCTGGATGCCTGGCCCACGGAAACCATATGCGGTTATCAATTGGTGTTGTCGGAAGCCCTCTGGGTTGCGGAAAACATTCAAAAAAGACACAAGGGTGAAGCCACAGTTCTGGCTGCTGACCCACCCCCCTCTCCTGGGCTTGAAATTCCAGGGAAGTCAAGCGATGGTAGCAACCACTGAGAGATTAGGGTAAACAATGCCAGAAAGAGGTCCTCTATTCTGTTCTCCATGTATCTCTCTGAGAGGACATGCCCTCACCTGATCCACCCGAGCCAATAGGTGGCCCATGCAGGAGGAGACAACTGGCCGTGTGGTCCAAGTCGGCTGAGAGCACTAGACCCAGCGTCGCAGAGCCTCCTTGAAGCCAGAAAAAGAGCCCAGAAGTTCCCTGGTGTCCCTAGAGAAGGCACAGAAATTAGATGAGTTGAAAGCCTGGGACCTGGTCATTGGGCTTCTGGGCAAGAGGGGAGATGGCCTGGGGAAGGGACACTGCCTGCAACCCCTCTTGGACCAGACCCCACCTGTCTGCTTTGGGATACTGAGGATTAAGACGAGAGTGAACTAGTGTAGAAGAGATGGTGTTCTAATGCTTGGCAGGTTGAAAGCGATTGAAATCGTTGACATTCCTATTCTCCTCGTCCTCAGGACCACCATTAAGGGGAAGGGGCCTTCAAAGAAGCAAGAGGAGTTTATCACTTACAGCAGCCCTGTCAAGTGTCAATATCCAACCACTCCAGTCCCTTCCACCCCCTTGGCAGCCCCACTGCTTTCATAAGGACACAGATACATTCCCCTACAGGCTTTGGAGCAAACGTTAAGTTTTGATTTCTCTAAGATAAATGCCATAGTGCCATGACCTGCTCCTAGGGCGGTAGCAAGTCTAGTTCTCAAAGAATCTGTGTGGAAGGGTTGAGCCACTCTATTGGACACCTGAAATTGATATTATACTGCATGTGAACGGGAATGTAACTCACGGCTTGGAAAAGGAAAAGAAACTCTTAACTGTTTTCAAGAGTCAGCTCTATCATTTTCCATTCCCAACTGTGATGCGGGAGTGATCCAGTCATTCCACATCCTGCCTTGCATTTGGTGGTGGGGTCTCTCTCTCCCTCTCTGGCGCATTTGGTTTGAATCACTCTGATAGGTGTGCAGTGAGAGCTCACTGGAGTTTTCATTTGAATTGCCCCAATGGCAACTTTCTATGTGGTTTCCATCTGTCTACGCTTTGGTAAAGGTGGCAGGCCCTTTACTTTTTCCCCACCCCCCTTCTATTTCCTTTTGCTAACTAGATTGC
Source organism: Mustela nivalis (assembly GCF_964662115.1). NCBI lineage: Eukaryota > Metazoa > Chordata > Mammalia > Carnivora > Mustelidae > Mustela > Mustela nivalis. The sequence goes on from NW_028135969.1 coordinate 30,407, forward strand.
ATGCTTACTTGGGGTCAAATTCTGAGTTTCCATGCTTCAGACAGGAGTCCTCTATTAGCTATGTGATTTGGACCTATTTCCTCCAAGTTGGTAGCTTGTCTTTTGGGTCTTCTTAAGGAGGTCTTTCACACGGCACAGATTTACAATTCTGATTGTTGGATAAAGTCTAATTAATCAACTTTACCTTAGGGAAAATCATTTGATGTTCGACTGGAGGATTCTTTACCTAGCTTTCCATTCTGGAAATTTTCCCCCACATTTTCCCTATAAGATTTATCATTTTCCATGTAAGGCAGTGATTAATTTTGAGCTACTTTTTAAAATACTCTTTTTTTCTTTTTTTCCTTTGGGAGAGTGAACATGTGCATGAGCGGGCAGGGGCCTGGAGGGAGAAGGGAAAAGAGCATCCTCAAGCAGCCTCGCCAGTGAGCTTGGAGCCTGACTTTGTCCCGGGACGCTGAGAGCTTGACAAGAGCCGAAATCAAGAGCTGGCTGCCGCACAGGCTGCCTCACCCAGGCAGCCTGAGTTAAGTTTTGTATAGGGTTTGATACTTAGATTGTGGTCCCCGGCCTCCTCGTCCTCCACCTCCTCCTCCCCTCTCCCGCTCCCTCTTCTGCTTCTCCTTCTTCTTTGCCTATGCATGTCCACTTGCTCTAGCACCATTTATTCAAAACGCTGTCACTCCTCCACTGAACGGCTTTTTACCTTTGTCAAGGCCCCATTCGACATATGGGCGTAGTTCTCTTTCTGGGTCCCTGATTCTGTTCCACTTATCCATCTTTATTCTGTTCCATTGGTCTAGCTCTTCACCAACACCACGCACTTTTGATTACTGTAGACGAATATCTTGAAATGGGGTGGAAGGATTCTTCTGGTTTTCTTCTTTAGTTTTAGTTTCTCCTCTTTTTTCAGGTTCTAAAATAGAAAGATTATAGTTTTGAGACTCCTTTTCTTTTTAGAGAGAGAGAGAGAGATAGACACACAGACAGAGACAGAGACAGAGACAGAGAAACGGAAGCGGTGCAGAAAGAGAGAGAGATGATTAAGCAGCCACCATGCCCAGCACCAGCACAATGCAGGTTCAGCCTCACTATCCCAAGGTTGACCATGACCCGAGTCAAAATCAAGAGTTGGACTAACTGACTGAGCCACCCAGATGCTCCTCCTCCTTTCTAATGTATGCATTGAGTGCTAAAAATTGAGCTCTCTGTTGATTTAGCTGTGTCCCACCAATTTTAATACGTTGTAGTTTTATTTTCCTTCGGGTCAGTGCACTGAAATTTTATCTTTTGTCTCCGATAATCTAGAAAGTTACTTTCTACGTGTTTAGATTTTGTTATGTTTCTCCCTTTGATATCTAGTTTCATTTTTAACTTTTTTTTATAAGTGTCAAAGTTTAATTCCAAGACAATGCTACATAGGGTTGCATTTTTTTCAGGTACACAATATAGAGATTCTCCTCCGCTGCCCAACGACTGTTAGCTCCTGTTGCCAGGCACTGATTTGCGTTGGAGTCTCGGGTGCACCTCCCCCACCCCTACTCCCTTCAGCTCCTGTTGCCAGGCACTGGTTTGCATTGGAGACGGAACCCTCGTAGGGGTTCCAAGCAGTTTCTAGTGGCCGAGAGGACACTGGTGATCAGAGACAAAGCCCCCAGGCTCTCTGGAGCCAGCTGGTGGCCATTACAATGTCTCCCCACACAGTTCTGGAGCCGCTGTGGGCTCTCCGGGAACAGCTGTGGGCTTCTGGGTTGCCGATAATCGAACGTTGGCCACATGGGCCACGAGACTCTGGGTTTGGCTGGGAGATCCTCGTGTGCACTGTGTTGCTGGTGTTCATTCCAGTAAAGTGTGGACTCCGCTTAAGAGGAAGAAAGGGGCACTGTGCCCAGAATGAAGTATCTGGAAAAGACATGGAGAAGACCGACCCGGATGCACCAGCCCATGGAGCCGTCGCATCATCGGAGCACAAGGCCAGTCCTCTCCCGCTACAGATCCTTGCTCTGGCTGCCCTGAATCAAGATGTCGGGTACTTTTCTGTGGGAGACGCTACGCAACTGCTGAAGGGAGTTCGGCAAAGGCTGTTGAAGAAGAGCCCTCACCAGCTCACCGATGAAAATCCCATCTGTGGAGCAGCCCAGGACGATGGAGAACCCCCTGCGAGGAATATGCCAGAAGACTTCAAGGACAGCCCTGATCTGCGGGGAAGTGCAGACCCTCTGTCTCAGGACATTGGCAGCTGTGGACTGAGAGGGCAGGAAGAGGCAGGGGAGGCAGGCAGGCCAGAGCTTCCTGACGGAGGTGTGCCGTGGCAGGCCCCCGCTGAGGGCCAGAGCCAACACCACACCCTCAGCCAGATCCTACTGACGGTGATGCATCTGCTAGAGCTCCTTCGAGATCATCTGGAAGGTGGGGGCTCAAGGAGGCAGGTGCAGACTGGCTCCTCCTCCACTGATCACGTGCCCCGTGGGAGCCCCCTGAATCAAGGAAAGCCATCCAGGGCACTGAAGAAGGCACGTCAGGGGAATGAAGAGCTCCCAGGAAACACAACAATCCACCAAGCTGAGCAAGTATCTTTTCACCAGCGAAACAGCCTCCTGGAAAGGGAGATTCAGAAGCTGCACCTGAAGCTCGAGGCAGAGCCTAAGCTGTGCGAAGAGCACCTCAAACACCTGGAGAGGAAGATGATGGAGGAGAAGGCACGCTGCCTGCAAGTGAAGAACGAACTCGCCAAGGTGCGCAGGAAGGTGGATGCTGCCCACTGGAACTTAGGCCTCTACAAGAAGATGGCCGACGACCTGCACCGAGAATGGCAGAGAATCTCCTCCTTGCATGACCGAGAGCGCCGCCTGGTGGAGAACAGAAGTGAGGAGAGCCAGAAGGCTGTTCTGTGGGCAGAGAGGGAGTTCCAAAGGCTCAAGGAAGAAAACCATTGCCTCAGGCAGAAGCTGGCCAACTCTGGGCCCAAGGTCCAGCCTGTCTCCGGGGGGCCTCCTGCTCCTGCTCCTGCTCCTGCTCCAGCTCCAGCTCCTGCTCCTGCTCTTCTGGGCACAGCCTCCAAATGCCCTCAAGGGCCACAGGCTCCCCTGAAAGCCCAGAAGCCCAAGAAGGGAGCAAGGGTGCACTGGCCAGACTCCAAGTTCTCGGGTCCCCTGCAGGTCTGATTCCCTTTCCCAGCAGCCACCAACACTCACAACCAGAGCACAAAAGCTCCTGTGCTTCCTTACCCCTTCAGCCACACCCATTGCTCCTTTGACTGGAGATCCACCCCATTCTTGAACTGATGCTACCTATTCCCTATAGCCATGTGAGAGAGCATTTTTCATTGTTAAGGACCAAAAAAATAAAACGATCAAATTGCTGATCCTACTGCGACTGAGAATTGATTGTATGAAGGGATTCTATGCCAAGCAACCAAGGGTTTTAAGTGTCCTTTACTGATCACTTAATTGTCCCAATAACCCAGTGTGTCCTATACTACTGAGGTTCAGAGAGGGGACACAACTTGCCCCAAGATCACACAGCTAGTGAATTTCAGAGCTCCCATTCCAAGCCAAGGTTGTCTCATTACCCACTGATGTGAAAATAACTACCACTCCTACCACTACGATGACTTCTGCTTCTTCATTTCTGAGAGAGAGAAAGAGCGAGGGCACACACACATGCAAGCGGGGGAGGGGCAGGGAGAGAGAGATTCCTAGACAGCCTTCGACTCAAGTGCACAACCAGACGCTGGGCTGGATTTCACAGACCATGGGACCACGCCCTGAGCCAAAATCAAGAGTCAGACGTTGACCTGACTAAGCCACACAGGCACCCTTCCCTTGTGCAAGGAACTTCTAGGCAAGCTGCTGTAAGGATCCCAGAAGGGCTTGACAAAATTTTCTCATAGGTCACGTTCTAGTTTGGATGCAAGGATTATGGTAAAGTCCCAGCAAAGCATGGAGGGCAGCCTTTCAGGGTCTCCAACGATTCCCTTCGTGGGTACACCTCGTTTTGTGTTCCATACTCTACCACTGGATTAGAGTCAGGAACTCCTGCCTCACTTCGAAAGGACAGAATATGGCCCGAGAGATAGATAGCATGTCCCTTCTGAGGCTCGTAGACAAAGACACTGGTCTCCTCTTGGGCTTGCTCTCGCTCCCTCACCATTGGTTTCGAGGGAAGCCGCCTGCTCCTTGTGGGCTGTATGATGGAGAGGCCCATGTGGCAAGGAATGAATATTTCTTGCTCACCGCAATGGAGGACCTCTGGCTGCTAGGAGCCACCCGAGTGAGCACACAAGCAGATTTCCCGCCAACAAGCCTGGAGATGACTGAAGACCCACATGACATCTTGACTGCAGCCTTGTGAGAGATCCTGAGACACAGGTCCCTGGCTAGATGCACCTGGATGCCTGGCCCACGGAAACCATATGCGGTTATCAATTGGTGTTGTCGGAAGCCCTCTGGGTTGCGGAAAACATTCAAAAAAGACACAAGGGTGAAGCCACAGTTCTGGCTGCTGACCCACCCCCCTCTCCTGGGCTTGAAATTCCAGGGAAGTCAAGCGATGGTAGCAACCACTGAGAGATTAGGGTAAACAATGCCAGAAAGAGGTCCTCTATTCTGTTCTCCATGTATCTCTCTGAGAGGACATGCCCTCACCTGATCCACCCGAGCCAATAGGTGGCCCATGCAGGAGGAGACAACTGGCCGTGTGGTCCAAGTCGGCTGAGAGCACTAGACCCAGCGTCGCAGAGCCTCCTTGAAGCCAGAAAAAGAGCCCAGAAGTTCCCTGGTGTCCCTAGAGAAGGCACAGAAATTAGATGAGTTGAAAGCCTGGGACCTGGTCATTGGGCTTCTGGGCAAGAGGGGAGATGGCCTGGGGAAGGGACACTGCCTGCAACCCCTCTTGGACCAGACCCCACCTGTCTGCTTTGGGATACTGAGGATTAAGACGAGAGTGAACTAGTGTAGAAGAGATGGTGTTCTAATGCTTGGCAGGTTGAAAGCGATTGAAATCGTTGACATTCCTATTCTCCTCGTCCTCAGGACCACCATTAAGGGGAAGGGGCCTTCAAAGAAGCAAGAGGAGTTTATCACTTACAGCAGCCCTGTCAAGTGTCAATATCCAACCACTCCAGTCCCTTCCACCCCCTTGGCAGCCCCACTGCTTTCATAAGGACACAGATACATTCCCCTACAGGCTTTGGAGCAAACGTTAAGTTTTGATTTCTCTAAGATAAATGCCATAGTGCCATGACCTGCTCCTAGGGCGGTAGCAAGTCTAGTTCTCAAAGAATCTGTGTGGAAGGGTTGAGCCACTCTATTGGACACCTGAAATTGATATTATACTGCATGTGAACGGGAATGTAACTCACGGCTTGGAAAAGGAAAAGAAACTCTTAACTGTTTTCAAGAGTCAGCTCTATCATTTTCCATTCCCAACTGTGATGCGGGAGTGATCCAGTCATTCCACATCCTGCCTTGCATTTGGTGGTGGGGTCTCTCTCTCCCTCTCTGGCGCATTTGGTTTGAATCACTCTGATAGGTGTGCAGTGAGAGCTCACTGGAGTTTTCATTTGAATTGCCCCCAATGGCAACTTTCTATGTGGTTTCCATCTGTCTACGCTTTGGTAAAGGTGGCAGGCCCTTTACTTTTTCCCCACCCCCCTTCTATTTCCTTTTGCTAACTAGATTGCATGCTTACTTGGGGTCAAATTCTGAGTTTCCATGCTTCAGACAGGAGTCCTCTATTAGCTATGTGATTTGGACCTATTTCCTCCAAGTTGGTAGCTTGTCTTTTGGGTCTTCTTAAGGAGGTCTTTCACACGGCACAGATTTACAATTCTGATTGTTGGATAAAGTCTAATTAATCAACTTTACCTTAGGGAAAATAATTTGATGTTCGACTGGAGGATTCTTTACCTAGCTTTCCATTCTGGAAATTTTTCCCCACATTTTCCCTATAAGATTTATCATTTTCCATGTAAGGCAGTGATTAATTTTGAGCTACTTTTTAAAATACTCTTTTTTTCTTTTTTTCCTTTGGGAGAGTGAACATGTGCATGAGCGGGCAGGGGCCTGGAGGGAGAAGGGAAAAGAGCATCCTCAAGCAGCCTCGCCAGTGAGCTTGGAGCCTGACTTTGTCCCGGGACGCTGAGAGCTTGACAAGAGCCGAAATCAAGAGCTGGCTGCCGCACAGGCTGCCTCACCCAGGCAGCCTGAGTTAAGTTTTGTATAGGGTTTGATACTTAGATTGTGGTCCCCGGCCTCCTCGTCCTCCACCTCCTCCTCCCCTCTCCCGCTCCCTCTTCTGCTTCTCCTTCTTTTTTGCCTATGCATGTCCACTTGCTCTAGCACCATTTATTCAAAACGCTGTCACTCCTCCACTGAACGGCTTTTTACCTTTGTCAAGGCCCCATTCGACATATGGGCGTAGTTCTCTTTCTGGGTCCCTGATTCTGTTCCACTTATCCATCTTTATTCTGTTCCATTGGTCTAGCTCTTAACCAACACCACGCACTTTTGATTACTGTAGACGAATATCTTGAAATGGGGTGGAAGGATTCTTCTGGTTTTCTTCTTTAGTTTTAGTTTCTCCTCTTTTTTCAGGTTCTAAAATAGAAAGATTATAGTTTTGAGACTCCTTTTCTTTTTAGAGAGAGAGAGAGAGATAGACACACAGACAGAGACAGAGACAGAGACAGAGAAACGGAAGCGGTGCAGAAAGAGAGAGAGATGATTAAGCAGCCACCATGCCCAGCACCAGCACAATGCAGGTTCAGCCTCACTATCCCAAGGTTGACCATGACCCGAGTCAAAATCAAGAGTTGGACTAACTGACTGAGCCACCCAGATGCTCCTCCTCCTTTCTAATGTATGCATTGAGTGCTAAAAATTGAGCTCTCTGTTGATTTAGCTGTGTCCCATCAATTTTAATACGTTGTAGTTTTATTTTCCTTCGGGTCAGTGCACTGAAATTTTATCTTTTGTCTCCGATAATCTAGAAAGTTACTTTCTACGTGTTTAGATTTTGTTATGTTTCTCCCTTTGATATCTAGTTTCATTTTTAACTTTTTTTTATAAGTGTCAAAGTTTAATTCCAAGACAATGCTACATAGGGTTGCATTTTTTTCAGGTACACAATATAGAGATTCTCCTCCGCTGCCCAACGACTGTTAGCTCCTGTTGCCAGGCACTGATTTGCGTTGGAGTCTCGGGTGCACCTCCCCCACCCCTACTCCCTTCAGCTCCTGTTGCCAGGCACTGGTTTGCATTGGAGACGGAACCCTCGTAGGGGTTCCAAGCAGTTTCTAGTGGCCGAGAGGACACTGGTGATCAGAGACAAAGCCCCCAGGCTCTCTGGAGCCAGCTGGTGGCCATTACAATGTCTCCCCACACAGTTCTGGAGCCGCTGTGGGCTCTCCGGGAACAGCTGTGGGCTTCTGGGTTGCCGATAATCGAACGTTGGCCACATGGGCCACGAGACTCTGGGTTTGGCTGGGAGATCCTCGTGTGCACTGTGTTGCTGGTGTTCATTCCAGTAAAGTGTGGACTCCGCTTAAGAGGAAGAAAGGGGCACTGTGCCCAGAATGAAGTATCTGGAAAAGACATGGAGAAGACCGACCCGGATGCACCAGCCCATGGAGCCGTCGCATCATCGGAGCACAAGGCCAGTCCTCTCCCGCTACAGATCCTTGCTCTGGCTGCCCTGAATCAAGATGTCGGGTACTTTTCTGTGGGAGACGCTACGCAACTGCTGAAGGGAGTTCGGCAAAGGCTGTTGAAGAAGAGCCCTCACCAGCTCACCGATGAAAATCCCATCTGTGGAGCAGCCCAGGACGATGGAGAACCCCCTGCGAGGAATATGCCAGAAGACTTCAAGGACAGCCCTGATCTGCGGGGAAGTGCAGACCCTCTGTCTCAGGACATTGGCAGCTGTGGACTGAGAGGGCAGGAAGAGGCAGGGGAGGCAGGCAGGCCAGAGCTTCCTGACGGAGGTGTGCCGTGGCAGGCCCCCGCTGAGGGCCAGAGCCAACACCACACCCTCAGCCAGATCCTACTGACGGTGATGCATCTGCTAGAGCTCCTTCGAGATCATCTGGAAGGTGGGGGCTCAAGGAGGCAGGTGCAGACTGGCTCCTCCTCCACTGATCACGTGCCCCGTGGGAGCCCCCTGAATCAAGGAAAGCCATCCAGGGCACTGAAGAAGGCACGTCAGGGGAATGAAGAGCTCCCAGGAAACACAACAATCCACCAAGCTGAGCAAGTATCTTTTCACCAGCGAAACAGCCTCCTGGAAAGGGAGATTCAGAAGCTGCACCTGAAGCTCGAGGCAGAGCCTAAGCTGTGCGAAGAGCACCTCAAACACCTGGAGAGGAAGATGATGGAGGAGAAGGCACGCTGCCTGCAAGTGAAGAACGAACTCGCCAAGGTGCGCAGGAAGGTGGATGCTGCCCACTGGAACTTAGGCCTCTACAAGAAGATGGCCGACGACCTGCACCGAGAATGGCAGAGAATCTCCTCCTTGCATGACCGAGAGCGCCTCCTGGTGGAGAACAGAAGTGAGGAGAGCCAGAAGGCTGTTCTGTGGGCAGAGAGGGAGTTCCAAAGGCTCAAGGAAGAAAACCATTGCCTCAGGCAGAAGCTGGCCAACTCTGGGCCCAAGGTCCAGCCTGTCTCCGGGGGGCCTCCTGCTCCTGCTCCTGCTCCTGCTCCAGCTCCAGCTCCTGCTCCTGCTCTTCTGGGCACAGCCTCCAAATGCCCTCAAGGGCCACAGGCTCCCCTGAAACCCAGAAGCCCAAGAAGGGAGCAAGGGTGCACTGGCCAGACTCCAAGTTCTCGGGTCCCCTGCAGGTCTGATTCCCTTTCCCAGCAGCCACCAACACTCACAACCAGAGCACAAAAGCTCCTGTGCTTCCTTACCCCTTCAGCCACACCCATTGCTCCTTTGACTGGAGATCCACCCCATTCTTGAACTGATGCTACCTATTCCCTATAGCCATGTGAGAGAGCATTTTTCATTGTTAAGGACCAAAAAAATAAAACGATCAAATTGCTGATCCTACTGCGACTGAGAATTGATTGTATGAAGGGATTCTATGCCAAGCAACCAAGGGTTTTAAGTGTCCTTTACTGATCACTTAATTGTCCCAATAACCCAGTGTGTCCTATACTACTGAGGTTCAGAGAGGGGACACAACTTGCCCCAAGATCACACAGCTAGTGAATTTCAGAGCTCCCATTCCAAGCCAAGGTTGTCTCATTACCCACTGATGTGAAAATAACTACCACTCCTACCACTACGATGACTTCTGCTTCTTCATTTCTGAGAGAGAGAAAGAGCGAGGGCACACACACATGCAAGCGGGGGAGGGGCAGGGAGAGAGAGATTCCTAGACAGCCTTCGACTCAAGTGCACAACCAGACGCTGGGCTGGATTTCACAGACCATGGGACCACGCCCTGAGCCAAAATCAAGAGTCAGACGTTGACCTGACTAAGCCACACAGGCACCCTTCCCTTGTGCAAGGAACTTCTAGGCAAGCTGCTGTAAGGATCCCAGAAGGGCTTGACAAAATTTTCTCATAGGTCACGTTCTAGTTTGGATGCAAGGATTATGGTAAAGTCCCAGCAAAGCATGGAGGGCAGCCTTTCAGGGTCTCCAACGATTCCCTTCGTGGGTACACCTCGTTTTGTGTTCCATACTCTACCACTGGATTAGAGTCAGGAACTCCTGCCTCACTTCGAAAGGACAGAATATGGCCCGAGAGATAGATAGCATGTCCCTTCTGAGGCTCGTAGACAAAGACACTGGTCTCCTCTTGGGCTTGCTCTCGCTCCCTCACCATTGGTTTCGAGGGAAGCCGCCTGCTCCTTGTGGGCTGTATGATGGAGAGGCCCATGTGGCAAGGAATGAATATTTCTTGCTCACCGCAATGGAGGACCTCTGGCTGCTAGGAGCCACCCGAGTGAGCACACAAGCAGATTTCCCGCCAACAAGCCTGGAGATGACTGAAGACCCACATGACATCTTGACTGCAGCCTTGTGAGAGATCCTGAGACACAGGTCCCTGGCTAGATGCACCTGGATGCCTGGCCCACGGAAACCATATGCGGTTATCAATTGGTGTTGTCGGAAGCCCTCTGGGTTGCGGAAAACATTCAAAAAAGACACAAGGGTGAAGCCACAGTTCTGGCTGCTGACCCACCCCCCTCTCCTGGGCTTGAAATTCCAGGGAAGTCAAGCGATGGTAGCAACCACTGAGAGATTAGGGTAAACAATGCCAGAAAGAGGTCCTCTATTCTGTTCTCCATGTATCTCTCTGAGAGGACATGCCCTCACCTGATCCACCCGAGCCAATAGGTGGCCCATGCAGGAGGAGACAACTGGCCGTGTGGTCCAAGTCGGCTGAGAGCACTAGACCCAGCGTCGCAGAGCCTCCTTGAAGCCAGAAAAAGAGCCCAGAAGTTCCCTGGTGTCCCTAGAGAAGGCACAGAAATTAGATGAGTTGAAAGCCTGGGACCTGGTCATTGGGCTTCTGGGCAAGAGGGGAGATGGCCTGTGGAAGGGACACTGCCTGCAACCCCTCTTGGACCAGACCCCACCTGTCTGCTTTGGGATACTGAGGATTAAGACGAGAGTGAACTAGTGTAGAAGAGATGGTGTTCTAATGCTTGGCAGGTTGAAAGCGATTGAAATCGTTGACATTCCTATTCTCCTCGTCCTCAGGACCACCATTAAGGGGAAGGGGCCTTCAAAGAAGCAAGAGGAGTTTATCACTTACAGCAGCCCTGTCAAGTGTCAATATCCAACCACTCCAGTCCCTTCCACCCCCTTGGCAGCCCCACTGCTTTCATAAGGACACAGATACATTCCCCTACAGGCTTTGGAGCAAACGTTAAGTTTTGATTTCTCTAAGATAAATGCCATAGTGCCATGACCTGCTCCTAGGGCGGTAGCAAGTCTAGTTCTCAAAGAATCTGTGTGGAAGGGTTGAGCCACTCTATTGGACACCTGAAATTGATATTATACTGCATGTGAACGGGAATGTAACTCACGGCTTGGAAAAGGAAAAGAAACTCTTAACTGTTTTCAAGAGTCAGCTCTATCATTTTCCATTCCCAACTGTGATGCGGGAGTGATCCAGTCATTCCACATCCTGCCTTGCATTTGGTGGTGGGGTCTCTCTCTCCCTCTCTGGCGCATTTGGTTTGAATCACTCTGATAGGTGTGCAGTGAGAGCTCACTGGAGTTTTCATTTGAATTGCCCCCAATGGCAACTTTCTATGTGGTTTCCATCTGTCTACGCTTTGGTAAAGGTGGCAGGCCCTTTACTTTTTCCCCACCCCCCTTCTATTTCCTTTTGCTAACTAGATTGCATGCTTACTTGGGGTCAAATTCTGAGTTTCCATGCTTCAGACAGGAGTCCTCTATTAGCTATGTGATTTGGACCTATTTCCTCCAAGTTGGTAGCTTGTCTTTTGGGTCTTCTTAAGGAGGTCTTTCACACGGCACAGATTTACAATTCTGATTGTTGGATAAAGTCTAATTAATCAACTTTACCTTAGGGAAAATAATTTGATGTTCGACTGGAGGATTCTTTACCTAGCTTTCCATTCTGGAAATTTTTCCCCACATTTTCCCTATAAGATTTATCATTTTCCATGTAAGGCAGTGATTAATTTTGAGCTACTTTTTAAAATACTCTTTTTTTCTTTTTTTCCTTTGGGAGAGTGAACATGTGCATGAGCGGGCAGGGGCCTGGAGGGAGAAGGGAAAAGAGCATCCTCAAGCAGCCTCGCCAGTGAGCTTGGAGCCTGACTTTGTCCCGGGACGCTGAGAGCTTGACAAGAGCCGAAATCAAGAGCTGGCTGCCGCACAGGCTGCCTCACCCAGGCAGCCTGAGTTAAGTTTTGTATAGGGTTTGATACTTAGATTGTGGTCCCCGGCCTCCTCGTCCTCCACCTCCTCCTCCCCTCTCCCGCTCCCTCTTCTACTTCTCCTTCTTCTTTGCCTATGCATGTCCACTTGCTCTAGCACCATTTATTCAAAACGCTGTCACTCCTCCACTGAACGGCTTTTTACCTTTGTCAAGGCCCCATTCGACATATGGGCGTAGTTCTCTTTCTGGGTCCCTGATTCTGTTCCACTTATCCATCTTTATTCTGTTCCATTGGTCTAGCTCTTAACCAACACCACGCACTTTTGATTACTGTAGACGAATATCTTGAAATGGGGTGGAAGGATTCTTCTGGTTTTCTTCTTTAGTTTTAGTTTCTCCTCTTTTTTCAGGTTCTAAAATAGAAAGATTATAGTTTTGAGACTCCTTTTCTTTTTAGAGAGAGAGAGAGAGATAGACACACAGACAGAGACAGAGACAGAGACAGAGAAACGGAAGCGGTGCAGAAAGAGAGAGAGATGATTAAGCAGCCACCATGCCCAGCACCAGCACAATGCAGGTTCAGCCTCACTATCCCAAGGTTGACCATGACCCGAGTCAAAATCAAGAGTTGGACTAACTGACTGAGCCACCCAGATGCTCCTCCTCCTTTCTAATGTATGCATTGAGTGCTAAAAATTGAGCTCTCTGTTGATTTAGCTGTGTCCCATCAATTTTAATACGTTGTAGTTTTATTTTCCTTCGGGTCAGTGCACTGAAATTTTATCTTTTGTCTCCGATAATCTAGAAAGTTACTTTCTACGTGTTTAGATTTTGTTATGTTTCTCCCTTTGATATCTAGTTTCATTTTTAACTTTTTTTTATAAGTGTCAAAGTTTAATTCCAAGACAATGCTACATAGGGTTGCATTTTTTTCAGGTACACAATATAGAGATTCTCCTCCGCTGCCCAACGACTGTTAGCTCCTGTTGCCAGGCACTGATTTGCGTTGGAGTCTCGGGTGCACCTCCCCCACCCCTACTCCCTTCAGCTCCTGTTGCCAGGCACTGGTTTGCATTGGAGACGGAACCCTCGTAGGGGTTCCAAGCAGTTTCTAGTGGCCGAGAGGACACTGGTGATCAGAGACAAAGCCCCCAGGCTCTCTGGAGCCAGCTGGTGGCCATTACAATGTCTCCCCACACAGTTCTGGAGCCGCTGTGGGCTCTCCGGGAACAGCTGTGGGCTTCTGGGTTGCCGATAATCGAACGTTGGCCACATGGGCCACGAGACTCTGGGTTTGGCTGGGAGATCCTCGTGTGCACTGTGTTGCTGGTGTTCATTCCAGTAAAGTGTGGACTCCGCTTAAGAGGAAGAAAGGGGCACTGTGCCCAGAATGAAGTATCTGGAAAAGACATGGAGAAGACCGACCCGGATGCACCAGCCCATGGAGCCGTCGCATCATCGGAGCACAAGGCCAGTCCTCTCCCGCTACAGATCCTTGCTCTGGCTGCCCTGAATCAAGATGTCGGGTACTTTTCTGTGGGAGACGCTACGCAACTGCTGAAGGGAGTTCGGCAAAGGCTGTTGAAGAAGAGCCCTCACCAGCTCACCGATGAAAATCCCATCTGTGGAGCAGCCCAGGACGATGGAGAACCCCCTGCGAGGAATATGCCAGAAGACTTCAAGGACAGCCCTGATCTGCGGGGAAGTGCAGACCCTCTGTCTCAGGACATTGGCAGCTGTGGACTGAGAGGGCAGGAAGAGGCAGGGGAGGCAGGCAGGCCAGAGCTTCCTGACGGAGGTGTGCCGTGGCAGGCCCCCGCTGAGGGCCAGAGCCAACACCACACCCTCAGCCAGATCCTACTGACGGTGATGCATCTGCTAGAGCTCCTTCGAGATCATCTGGAAGGTGGGGGCTCAAGGAGGCAGGTGCAGACTGGCTCCTCCTCCACTGATCACGTGCCCCGTGGGAGCCCCCTGAATCAAGGAAAGCCATCCAGGGCACTGAAGAAGGCACGTCAGGGGAATGAAGAGCTCCCAGGAAACACAACAATCCACCAAGCTGAGCAAGTATCTTTTCACCAGCGAAACAGCCTCCTGGAAAGGGAGATTCAGAAGCTGCACCTGAAGCTCGAGGCAGAGCCTAAGCTGTGCGAAGAGCACCTCAAACACCTGGAGAGGAAGATGATGGAGGAGAAGGCACGCTGCCTGCAAGTGAAGAACGAACTCGCCAAGGTGCGCAGGAAGGTGGATGCTGCCCACTGGAACTTAGGCCTCTACAAGAAGATGGCCGACGACCTGCACCGAGAATGGCAGAGAATCTCCTCCTTGCATGACCGAGAGCGCCTCCTGGTGGAGAACAGAAGTGAGGAGAGCCAGAAGGCTGTTCTGTGGGCAGAGAGGGAGTTCCAAAGGCTCAAGGAAGAAAACCATTGCCTCAGGCAGAAGCTGGCCAACTCTGGGCCCAAGGTCCAGCCTGTCTCCGGGGGGCCTCCTGCTCCTGCTCCTGCTCCTGCTCCAGCTCCAGCTCCTGCTCCTGCTCTTCTGGGCACAGCCTCCAAATGCCCTCAAGGGCCACAGGCTCCCCTGAAACCCAGAAGCCCAAGAAGGGAGCAAGGGTGCACTGGCCAGACTCCAAGTTCTCGGGTCCCCTGCAGGTCTGATTCCCTTTCCCAGCAGCCACCAACACTCACAACCAGAGCACAAAAGCTCCTGTGCTTCCTTACCCCTTCAGCCACACCCATTGCTCCTTTGACTGGAGATCCACCCCATTCTTGAACTGATGCTACCTATTCCCTATAGCCATGTGAGAGAGCATTTTTCATTGTTAAGGACCAAAAAAATAAAACGATCAAATTGCTGATCCTACTGCGACTGAGAATTGATTGTATGAAGGGATTCTATGCCAAGCAACCAAGGGTTTTAAGTGTCCTTTACTGATCACTTAATTGTCCCAATAACCCAGTGTGTCCTATACTACTGAGGTTCAGAGAGGGGACACAACTTGCCCCAAGATCACACAGCTAGTGAATTTCAGAGCTCCCATTCCAAGCCAAGGTTGTCTCATTACCCACTGATGTGAAAATAACTACCACTCCTACCACTACGATGACTTCTGCTTCTTCATTTCTGAGAGAGAGAAAGAGCGAGGGCACACACACATGCAAGCGGGGGAGGGGCAGGGAGAGAGAGATTCCTAGACAGCCTTCGACTCAAGTGCACAACCAGACGCTGGGCTGGATTTCACAGACCATGGGACCACGCCCTGAGCCAAAATCAAGAGTCAGACGTTGACCTGACTAAGCCACACAGGCACCCTTCCCTTGTGCAAGGAACTTCTAGGCAAGCTGCTGTAAGGATCCCAGAAGGGCTTGACAAAATTTTCTCATAGGTCACGTTCTAGTTTGGATGCAAGGATTATGGTAAAGTCCCAGCAAAGCATGGAGGGCAGCCTTTCAGGGTCTCCAACGATTCCCTTCGTGGGTACACCTCGTTTTGTGTTCCATACTCTACCACTGGATTAGAGTCAGGAACTCCTGCCTCACTTCGAAAGGACAGAATATGGCCCGAGAGATAGATAGCATGTCCCTTCTGAGGCTCGTAGACAAAGACACTGGTCTCCTCTTGGGCTTGCTCTCGCTCCCTCACCATTGGTTTCGAGGGAAGCCGCCTGCTCCTTGTGGGCTGTATGATGGAGAGGCCCATGTGGCAAGGAATGAATATTTCTTGCTCACCGCAATGGAGGACCTCTGGCTGCTAGGAGCCACCCGAGTGAGCACACAAGCAGATTTCCCGCCAACAAGCCTGGAGATGACTGAAGACCCACATGACATCTTGACTGCAGCCTTGTGAGAGATCCTGAGACACAGGTCCCTGGCTAGATGCACCTGGATGCCTGGCCCACGGAAACCATATGCGGTTATCAATTGGTGTTGTCGGAAGCCCTCTGGGTTGCGGAAAACATTCAAAAAAGACACAAGGGTGAAGCCACAGTTCTGGCTGCTGACCCACCCCCCTCTCCTGGGCTTGAAATTCCAGGGAAGTCAAGCGATGGTAGCAACCACTGAGAGATTAGGGTAAACAATGCCAGAAAGAGGTCCTCTATTCTGTTCTCCATGTATCTCTCTGAGAGGACATGCCCTCACCTGATCCACCCGAGCCAATAGGTGGCCCATGCAGGAGGAGACAACTGGCCGTGTGGTCCAAGTCGGCTGAGAGCACTAGACCCAGCGTCGCAGAGCCTCCTTGAAGCCAGAAAAAGAGCCCAGAAGTTCCCTGGTGTCCCTAGAGAAGGCACAGAAATTAGATGAGTTGAAAGCCTGGGACCTGGTCATTGGGCTTCTGGGCAAGAGGGGAGATGGCCTGTGGAAGGGACACTGCCTGCAACCCCTCTTGGACCAGACCCCACCTGTCTGCTTTGGGATACTGAGGATTAAGACGAGAGTGAACTAGTGTAGAAGAGATGGTGTTCTAATGCTTGGCAGGTTGAAAGCGATTGAAATCGTTGACATTCCTATTCTCCTCGTCCTCAGGACCACCATTAAGGGGAAGGGGCCTTCAAAGAAGCAAGAGGAGTTTATCACTTACAGCAGCCCTGTCAAGTGTCAATATCCAACCACTCCAGTCCCTTCCACCCCCTTGGCAGCCCCACTGCTTTCATAAGGACACAGATACATTCCCCTACAGGCTTTGGAGCAAACGTTAAGTTTTGATTTCTCTAAGATAAATGCCATAGTGCCATGACCTGCTCCTAGGGCGGTAGCAAGTCTAGTTCTCAAAGAATCTGTGTGGAAGGGTTGAGCCACTCTATTGGACACCTGAAATTGATATTATACTGCATGTGAACGGGAATGTAACTCACGGCTTGGAAAAGGAAAAGAAACTCTTAACTGTTTTCAAGAGTCAGCTCTATCATTTTCCATTCCCAACTGTGATGCGGGAGTGATCCAGTCATTCCACATCCTGCCTTGCATTTGGTGGTGGGGTCTCTCTCTCCCTCTCTGGCGCATTTGGTTTGAATCACTCTGATAGGTGTGCAGTGAGAGCTCACTGGAGTTTTCATTTGAATTGCCCCAATGGCAACTTTCTATGTGGTTTCCATCTGTCTACGCTTTGGTAAAGGTGGCAGGCCCTTTACTTTTTCCCCACCCCCCTTCTATTTCCTTTTGCTAACTAGATTGCATGCTTACTTGGGGTCAAATTCTGAGTTTCCATGCTTCAGACAGGAGTCCTCTATTAGCTATGTGATTTGGACCTATTTCCTCCAAGTTGGTAGCTTGTCTTTTGGGTCTTCTTAAGGAGGTCTTTCACACGGCACAGATTTACAATTCTGATTGTTGGATAAAGTCTAATTAATCAACTTTACCTTAGGGAAAATAATTTGATGTTCGACTGGAGGATTCTTTACCTAGCTTTCCATTCTGGAAATTTTCCCCCACATTTTCCCTATAAGATTTATCATTTTCCATGTAAGGCAGTGATTAATTTTGAGCTACTTTTTAAAATACTCTTTTTTTCTTTTTTTCCTTTGGGAGAGTGAACATGTGCATGAGCGGGCAGGGGCCTGGAGGGAGAAGGGAAAAGAGCATCCTCAAGCAGCCTCGCCAGTGAGCTTGGAGCCTGACTTTGTCCCGGGACGCTGAGAGCTTGACAAGAGCCGAAATCAAGAGCTGGCTGCCGCACAGGCTGCCTCACCCAGGCAGCCTGAGTTAAGTTTTGTATAGGGTTTGATACTTAGATTGTGGTCCCCGGCCTCCTCGTCCTCCACCTCCTCCTCCCCTCTCCCGCTCCCTCTTCTGCTTCTCCTTCTTCTTTGCCTATGCATGTCCACTTGCTCTAGCACCATTTATTCAAAACGCTGTCACTCCTCCACTGAACGGCTTTTTACCTTTGTCAAGGCCCCATTCGACATATGGGCGTAGTTCTCTTTCTGGGTCCCTGATTCTGTTCCACTTATCCATCTGTATTCTGTTCCATTGGTCTAGCTCTTCACCAACACCACGCACTTTTGATTACTGTAGACGAATATCTTGAAATGGGGTGGAAGGATTCTTCTGGTTTTCTTCTTTAGTTTTAGTTTCTCCTCTTTTTTCAGGTTCTAAAATAGAAAGATTATAGTTTTGAGACTCCTTTTCTTTTTAGAGAGAGAGAGAGAGATAGACACACAGACAGAGACAGAGACAGAGACAGAGAAACGGAAGCGGTGCAGAAAGAGAGAGAGATGATTAAGCAGCCACCATGCCCAGCACCAGCACAATGCAGGTTCAGCCTCACTATCCCAAGGTTGACCATGACCCGAGTCAAAATCAAGAGTTGGACTAACTGACTGAGCCACCCAGATGCTCCTCCTCCTTTCTAATGTATGCATTGAGTGCTAAAAATTGAGCTCTCTGTTGATTTAGCTGTGTCCCACCAATTTTAATACGTTGTAGTTTTATTTTCCTTCGGGTCAGTGCACTGAAATTTTATCTTTTGTCTCCGATAATCTAGAAAGTTACTTTCTACGTGTTTAGATTTTGTTATGTTTCTCCCTTTGATATCTAGTTTCATTTTTAACTTTTTTTTATAAGTGTCAAAGTTTAATTCCAAGACAATGCTACATAGGGTTGCATTTTTTTCAGGTACACAATATAGAGATTCTCCTCCGCTGCCCAACGACTGTTAGCTCCTGTTGCCAGGCACTGATTTGCGTTGGAGTCTCGGGTGCACCTCCCCCACCCCTACTCCCTTCAGCTCCTGTTGCCAGGCACTGGTTTGCATTGGAGACGGAACCCTCGTAGGGGTTCCAAGCAGTTTCTAGTGGCCGAGAGGACACTGGTGATCAGAGACAAAGCCCCCAGGCTCTCTGGAGCCAGCTGGTGGCCATTACAATGTCTCCCCACACAGTTCTGGAGCCGCTGTGGGCTCTCCGGGAACAGCTGTGGGCTTCTGGGTTGCCGATAATCGAACGTTGGCCACATGGGCCACGAGACTCTGGGTTTGGCTGGGAGATCCTCGTGTGCACTGTGTTGCTGGTGTTCATTCCAGTAAAGTGTGGACTCCGCTTAAGAGGAAGAAAGGGGCACTGTGCCCAGAATGAAGTATCTGGAAAAGACATGGAGAAGACCGACCCGGATGCACCAGCCCATGGAGCCGTCGCATCATCGGAGCACAAGGCCAGTCCTCTCCCGCTACAGATCCTTGCTCTGGCTGCCCTGAATCAAGATGTCGGGTACTTTTCTGTGGGAGACGCTACGCAACTGCTGAAGGGAGTTCGGCAAAGGCTGTTGAAGAAGAGCCCTCACCAGCTCACCGATGAAAATCCCATCTGTGGAGCAGCCCAGGACGATGGAGAACCCCCTGCGAGGAATATGCCAGAAGACTTCAAGGACAGCCCTGATCTGCGGGGAAGTGCAGACCCTCTGTCTCAGGACATTGGCAGCTGTGGACTGAGAGGGCAGGAAGAGGCAGGGGAGGCAGGCAGGCCAGAGCTTCCTGACGGAGGTGTGCCGTGGCAGGCCCCCGCTGAGGGCCAGAGCCAACACCACACCCTCAGCCAGATCCTACTGACGGTGATGCATCTGCTAGAGCTCCTTCGAGATCATCTGGAAGGTGGGGGCTCAAGGAGGCAGGTGCAGACTGGCTCCTCCTCCACTGATCACGTGCCCCGTGGGAGCCCCCTGAATCAAGGAAAGCCATCCAGGGCACTGAAGAAGGCACGTCAGGGGAATGAAGAGCTCCCAGGAAACACAACAATCCACCAAGCTGAGCAAGTATCTTTTCACCAGCGAAACAGCCTCCTGGAAAGGGAGATTCAGAAGCTGCACCTGAAGCTCGAGGCAGAGCCTAAGCTGTGCGAAGAGCACCTCAAACACCTGGAGAGGAAGATGATGGAGGAGAAGGCACGCTGCCTGCAAGTGAAGAACGAACTCGCCAAGGTGCGCAGGAAGGTGGATGCTGCCCACTGGAACTTAGGCCTCTACAAGAAGATGGCCGACGACCTGCACCGAGAATGGCAGAGAATCTCCTCCTTGCATGACCGAGAGCGCCGCCTGGTGGAGAACAGAAGTGAGGAGAGCCAGAAGGCTGTTCTGTGGGCAGAGAGGGAGTTCCAAAGGCTCAAAAAAGAAAACCATTGCCTCAGGCAGAAGCTGGCCAACTCTGGGCCCAAGGTCCAGCCTGTCTCTGGGGGGCCTCCTGCTCCTGCTCCTGCTCCTGCTCCAGCTCCAGCTCCTGCTCCTGCTCTTCTGGGCACAGCCTCCAAATGCCCTCAAGGGCCACAGGCTCCCCTGAAAGCCCAGAAGCCCAAGAAGGGAGCAAGGGTGCACTGGCCAGACTCCAAGTTCTCGGGTCCCCTGCAGGTCTGATTCCCTTTCCCAGCAGCCACCAACACTCACAACCAGAGCACAAAAGCTCCTGTGCTTCCTTACCCCTTCAGCCACACCCATTGCTCCTTTGACTGGAGATCCACCCCATTCTTGAACTGATGCTACCTATTCCCTATAGCCATGTGAGAGAGCATTTTTCATTGTTAAGGACCAAAAAAATAAAACGATCAAATTGCTGATCCTACTGCGACTGAGAATTGATTGTATGAAGGGATTCTATGCCAAGCAACCAAGGGTTTTAAGTGTCCTTTACTGATCACTTAATTGTCCCAATAACCCAGTGTGTCCTATACTACTGAGGTTCAGAGAGGGGACACAACTTGCCCCAAGATCACACAGCTAGTGAATTTCAGAGCTCCCATTCCAAGCCAAGGTTGTCTCATTACCCACTGATGTGAAAATAACTACCACTCCTACCACTACGATGACTTCTGCTTCTTCATTTCTGAGAGAGAGAAAGAGCGAGGGCACACACACATGCAAGCGGGGGAGGGGCAGGGAGAGAGAGATTCCTAGACAGCCTTCCCACTCAAGTGCACAACCAGACGCTGGGCTGGATTTCACAGACCATGGGACCACGCCCTGAGCCGAAATCAAGAGTCAGACGTTGACCTGACTAAGCCACACAGGCACCCTTCCCTTGTGCAAGGAACTTCTAGGCAAGCTGCTGTAAGGATCCCAGAAGGGCTTGACAAAATTTTCTCATAGGTCACGTTCTAGTTTGGATGCAAGGATTATGGTAAAGTCCCAGCAAAGCATGGAGGGCAGCCTTTCAGGGTCTCCAACGATTCCCTTCGTGGGTACACCTCGTTTTGTGTTCCATACTCTACCACTGGATTAGAGTCAGGAACTCCTGCCTCACTTCGAAAGGACAGAATATGGCCCGAGAGATAGATAGCATGTCCCTTCTGAGGCTCGTAGACAAAGACACTGGTCTCCTCTTGGGCTTGCTCTCGCTCCCTCACCATTGGTTTCGAGGGAAGCCGCCTGCTCCTTGTGGGCTGTATGATGGAGAGGCCCATGTGGCAAGGAATGAATATTTCTTGCTCACCGCAATGGAGGACCTCTGGCTGCTAGGAGCCACCCGAGTGAGCACACAAGCAGATTTCCCGCCAACAAGCCTGGAGATGACTGAAGACCCACATGACATCTTGACTGCAGCCTTGTGAGAGATCCTGAGACACAGGTCCCTGGCTAGATGCACCTGGATGCCTGGCCCACGGAAACCATATGCGGTTATCAATTGGTGTTGTCGGAAGCCCTCTGGGTTGCGGAAAACATTCAAAAAAGACACAAGGGTGAAGCCACAGTTCTGGCTGCTGACCCACCCCCCTCTCCTGGGCTTGAAATTCCAGGGAAGTCAAGCGATGGTAGCAACCACTGAGAGATTAGGGTAAACAATGCCAGAAAGAGGTCCTCTATTCTGTTCTCCATGTATCTCTCTGAGAGGACATGCCCTCACCTGATCCACCCGAGCCAATAGGTGGCCCATGCAGGAGGAGACAACTGGCCGTGTGGTCCAAGTCGGCTGAGAGCACTAGACCCAGCGTCGCAGAGCCTCCTTGAAGCCAGAAAAAGAGCCCAGAAGTTCCCTGGTGTCCCTAGAGAAGGCACAGAAATTAGATGAGTTGAAAGCCTGGGACCTGGTCATTGGGCTTCTGGGCAAGAGGGGAGATGGCCTGGGGAAGGGACACTGCCTGCAACCCCTCTTGGACCAGACCCCACCTGTCTGCTTTGGGATACTGAGGATTAAGACGAGAGTGAACTAGTGTAGAAGAGATGGTGTTCTAATGCTTGGCAGGTTGAAAGCGATTGAAATCGTTGACATTCCTATTCTCCTCGTCCTCAGGACCACCATTAAGGGGAAGGGGCCTTCAAAGAAGCAAGAGGAGTTTATCACTTACAGCAGCCCTGTCAAGTGTCAATATCCAACCACTCCAGTCCCTTCCACCCCCTTGGCAGCCCCACTGCTTTCATAAGGACACAGATACATTCCCCTACAGGCTTTGGAGCAAACGTTAAGTTTTGATTTCTCTAAGATAAATGCCATAGTGCCATGACCTGCTCCTAGGGCGGTAGCAAGTCTAGTTCTCAAAGAATCTGTGTGGAAGGGTTGAGCCACTCTATTGGACACCTGAAATTGATATTATACTGCATGTGAACGGGAATGTAACTCACGGCTTGGAAAAGGAAAAGAAACTCTTAACTGTTTTCAAGAGTCAGCTCTATCATTTTCCATTCCCAACTGTGATGCGGGAGTGATCCAGTCATTCCACATCCTGCCTTGCATTTGGTGGTGGGGTCTCTCTCTCCCTCTCTGGCGCATTTGGTTTGAATCACTCTGATAGGTGTGCAGTGAGAGCTCACTGGAGTTTTCATTTGAATTGCCCCCAATGGCAACTTTCTATGTGGTTTCCATCTGTCTACGCTTTGGTAAAGGTGGCAGGCCCTTTACTTTTTCCCCACCCCCCTTCTATTTCCTTTTGCTAACTAGATTGCATGCTTACTTGGGGTCAAATTCTGAGTTTCCATGCTTCAGACAGGAGTCCTCTATTAGCTATGTGATTTGGACCTATTTCCTCCAAGTTGGTAGCTTGTCTTTTGGGTCTTCTTAAGGAGGTCTTTCACACGGCACAGATTTACAATTCTGATTGTTGGATAAAGTCTAATTAATCAACTTTACCTTAGGGAAAATAATTTGATGTTCGACTGGAGGATTCTTTACCTAGCTTTCCATTCTGGAAATTTTCCCCCACATTTTCCCTATAAGATTTATCATTTTCCATGTAAGGCAGTGATTAATTTTGAGCTACTTTTTAAAATACTCTTTTTTTCTTTTTTTCCTTTGGGAGAGTGAACATGTGCATGAGCGGGCAGGGGCCTGGAGGGAGAAGGGAAAAGAGCATCCTCAAGCAGCCTCGCCAGTGAGCTTGGAGCCTGACTTTGTCCCGGGACGCTGAGAGCTTGACAAGAGCCGAAATCAAGAGCTGGCTGCCGCACAGGCTGCCTCACCCAGGCAGCCTGAGTTAAGTTTTGTATAGGGTTTGATACTTAGATTGTGGTCCCCGGCCTCCTCGTCCTCCACCTCCTCCTCCCCTCTCCCGCTCCCTCTTCTGCTTCTCCTTCTTCTTTGCCTATGCATGTCCACTTGCTCTAGCACCATTTATTCAAAACGCTGTCACTCCTCCACTGAACGGCTTTTTACCTTTGTCAAGGCCCCATTCGACATATGGGCGTAGTTCTCTTTCTGGGTCCCTGATTCTGTTCCACTTATCCATCTTTATTCTGTTCCATTGGTCTAGCTCTTCACCAACACCACGCACTTTTGATTACTGTAGACGAATATCTTGAAATGGGGTGGAAGGATTCTTCTGGTTTTCTTCTTTAGTTTTAGTTTCTCCTCTTTTTTCAGGTTCTAAAATAGAAAGATTATAGTTTTGAGACTCCTTTTCTTTTTAGAGAGAGAGAGAGAGATAGACACACAGACAGAGACAGAGACAGAGACAGAGACAGAGAAACGGAAGCGGTGCAGAAAGAGAGAGAGATGATTAAGCAGCCACCATGCCCAGCACCAGCACAATGCAGGTTCAGCCTCACTATCCCAAGGTTGACCATGACCCGAGTCAAAATCAAGAGTTGGACTAACTGACTGAGCCACCCAGATGCTCCTCCTCCTTTCTAATGTATGCATTGAGTGCTAAAAATTGAGCTCTCTGTTGATTTAGCTGTGTCCCACCAATTTTAATACGTTGTAGTTTTATTTTCCTTCGGGTCAGTGCACTGAAATTTTATCTTTTGTCTCCGATAATCTAGAAAGTTACTTTCTACGTGTTTAGATTTTGTTATGTTTCTCCCTTTGATATCTAGTTTCATTTTTAACTTTTTTTTATAAGTGTCAAAGTTTAATTCCAAGACAATGCTACATAGGGTTGCATTTTTTTCAGGTACACAATATAGAGATTCTCCTCCGCTGCCCAACGACTGTTAGCTCCTGTTGCCAGGCACTGATTTGCGTTGGAGTCTCGGGTGCACCTCCCCCACCCCTACTCCCTTCAGCTCCTGTTGCCAGGCACTGGTTTGCATTGGAGACGGAACCCTCGTAGGGGTTCCAAGCAGTTTCTAGTGGCCGAGAGGACACTGGTGATCAGAGACAAAGCCCCCAGGCTCTCTGGAGCCAGCTGGTGGCCATTACAATGTCTCCCCACACAGTTCTGGAGCCGCTGTGGGCTCTCCGGGAACAGCTGTGGGCTTCTGGGTTGCCGATAATCGAACGTTGGCCACATGGGCCACGAGACTCTGGGTTTGGCTGGGAGATCCTCGTGTGCACTGTGTTGCTGGTGTTCATTCCAGTAAAGTGTGGACTCCGCTTAAGAGGAAGAAAGGGGCACTGTGCCCAGAATGAAGTATCTGGAAAAGACATGGAGAAGACCGACCCGGATGCACCAGCCCATGGAGCCGTCGCATCATCGGAGCACAAGGCCAGTCCTCTCCCGCTACAGATCCTTGCTCTGGCTGCCCTGAATCAAGATGTCGGGTACTTTTCTGTGGGAGACGCTACGCAACTGCTGAAGGGAGTTCGGCAAAGGCTGTTGAAGAAGAGCCCTCACCAGCTCACCGATGAAAATCCCATCTGTGGAGCAGCCCAGGACGATGGAGAACCCCCTGCGAGGAATATGCCAGAAGACTTCAAGGACAGCCCTGATCTGCGGGGAAGTGCAGACCCTCTGTCTCAGGACATTGGCAGCTGTGGACTGAGAGGGCAGGAAGAGGCAGGGGAGGCAGGCAGGCCAGAGCTTCCTGACGGAGGTGTGCCGTGGCAGGCCCCCGCTGAGGGCCAGAGCCAACACCACACCCTCAGCCAGATCCTACTGACGGTGATGCATCTGCTAGAGCTCCTTCGAGATCATCTGGAAGGTGGGGGCTCAAGGAGGCAGGTGCAGACTGGCTCCTCCTCCACTGATCACGTGCCCCGTGGGAGCCCCCTGAATCAAGGAAAGCCATCCAGGGCACTGAAGAAGGCACGTCAGGGGAATGAAGAGCTCCCAGGAAACACAACAATCCACCAAGCGGAGCAAGTATCTTTTCACCAGCGAAACAGCCTCCTGGAAAGGGAGATTCAGAAGCTGCACCTGAAGCTCGAGGCAGAGCCTAAGCTGTGCGAAGAGCACCTCAAACACCTGGAGAGGAAGATGATGGAGGAGAAGGCACGCTGCCTGCAAGTGAAGAACGAACTCGCCAAGGTGCGCAGGAAGGTGGATGCTGCCCACTGGAACTTAGGCCTCTACAAGAAGATGGCCGACGACCTGCACCGAGAATGGCAGAGAATCTCCTCCTTGCATGACCGAGAGCGCCGCCTGGTGGAGAACAGAAGTGAGGAGAGCCAGAAGGCTGTTCTGTGGGCAGAGAGGGAGTTCCAAAGGCTCAAGGAAGAAAACCATTGCCTCAGGCAGAAGCTGGCCAACTCTGGGCCCAAGGTCCAGCCTGTCTCCGGGGGGCCTCCTGCTCCTGCTCCTGCTCCTGCTCCAGCTCCAGCTCCTGCTCCTGCTCTTCTGGGCACAGCCTCCAAATGCCCTCAAGGGCCACAGGCTCCCCTGAAAGCCCAGAAGCCCAAGAAGGGAGCAAGGGTGCACTGGCCAGACTCCAAGTTCTCGGGTCCCCTGCAGGTCTGATTCCCTTTCCCAGCAGCCACCAACACTCACAACCAGAGCACAAAAGCTCCTGTGCTTCCTTACCCCTTCAGCCACACCCATTGCTCCTTTGACTGGAGATCCACCCCATTCTTGAACTGATGCTACCTATTCCCTATAGCCATGTGAGAGAGCATTTTTCATTGTTAAGGACCAAAAAAATAAAACGATCAAATTGCTGATCCTACTGCGACTGAGAATTGATTGTATGAAGGGATTCTATGCCAAGCAACCAAGGGTTTTAAGTGTCCTTTACTGATCACTTAATTGTCCCAATAACCCAGTGTGTCCTATACTACTGAGGTTCAGAGAGGGGACACAACTTGCCCCAAGATCACACAGCTAGTGAATTTCAGAGCTCCCATTCCAAGCCAAGGTTGTCTCATTACCCACTGATGTGAAAATAACTACCACTCCTACCACTACGATGACTTCTGCTTCTTCATTTCTGAGAGAGAGAAAGAGCGAGGGCACACACACATGCAAGCGGGGGAGGGGCAGGGAGAGAGAGATTCCTAGACAGCCTTCGACTCAAGTGCACAACCAGACGCTGGGCTGGATTTCACAGACCATGGGACCACGCCCTGAGCCAAAATCAAGAGTCAGACGTTGACCTGACTAAGCCACACAGGCACCCTTCCCTTGTGCAAGGAACTTCTAGGCAAGCTGCTGTAAGGATCCCAGAAGGGCTTGACAAAATTTTCTCATAGGTCACGTTCTAGTTTGGATGCAAGGATTATGGTAAAGTCCCAGCAAAGCATGGAGGGCAGCCTTTCAGGGTCTCCAACGATTCCCTTCGTGGGTACACCTCGTTTTGTGTTCCATACTCTACCACTGGATTAGAGTCAGGAACTCCTGCCTCACTTCGAAAGGACAGAATATGGCCCGAGAGATAGATAGCATGTCCCTTCTGAGGCTCGTAGACAAAGACACTGGTCTCCTCTTGGGCTTGCTCTCGCTCCCTCACCATTGGTTTCGAGGGAAGCCGCCTGCTCCTTGTGGGCTGTATGATGGAGAGGCCCATGTGGCAAGGAATGAATATTTCTTGCTCACCGCAATGGAGGACCTCTGGCTGCTAGGAGCCACCCGAGTGAGCACACAAGCAGATTTCCCGCCAACAAGCCTGGAGATGACTGAAGACCCACATGACATCTTGACTGCAGCCTTGTGAGAGATCCTGAGACACAGGTCCCTGGCTAGATGCACCTGGATGCCTGGCCCACGGAAACCATATGCGGTTATCAATTGGTGTTGTCGGAAGCCCTCTGGGTTGCGGAAAACATTCAAAAAAGACACAAGGGTGAAGCCACAGTTCTGGCTGCTGACCCACCCCCCTCTCCTGGGCTTGAAATTCCAGGGAAGTCAAGCGATGGTAGCAACCACTGAGAGATTAGGGTAAACAATGCCAGAAAGAGGTCCTCTATTCTGTTCTCCATGTATCTCTCTGAGAGGACATGCCCTCACCTGATCCACCCGAGCCAATAGGTGGCCCATGCAGGAGGAGACAACTGGCCGTGTGGTCCAAGTCGGCTGAGAGCACTAGACCCAGCGTCGCAGAGCCTCCTTGAAGCCAGAAAAAGAGCCCAGAAGTTCCCTGGTGTCCCTAGAGAAGGCACAGAAATTAGATGAGTTGAAAGCCTGGGACCTGGTCATTGGGCTTCTGGGCAAGAGGGGAGATGGCCTGTGGAAGGGACACTGCCTGCAACCCCTCTTGGACCAGACCCCACCTGTCTGCTTTGGGATACTGAGGATTAAGACGAGAGTGAACTAGTGTAGAAGAGATGGTGTTCTAATGCTTGGCAGGTTGAAAGCGATTGAAATCGTTGACATTCCTATTCTCCTCGTCCTCAGGACCACCATTAAGGGGAAGGGGCCTTCAAAGAAGCAAGAGGAGTTTATCACTTACAGCAGCCCTGTCAAGTGTCAATATCCAACCACTCCAGTCCCTTCCACCCCCTTGGCAGCCCCACTGCTTTCATAAGGACACAGATACATTCCCCTACAGGCTTTGGAGCAAACGTTAAGTTTTGATTTCTCTAAGATAAATGCCATAGTGCCATGACCTGCTCCTAGGGCGGTAGCAAGTCTAGTTCTCAAAGAATCTGTGTGGAAGGGTTGAGCCACTCTATTGGACACCTGAAATTGATATTATACTGCATGTGAACGGGAATGTAACTCACGGCTTGGAAAAGGAAAAGAAACTCTTAACTGTTTTCAAGAGTCAGCTCTATCATTTTCCATTCCCAACTGTGATGCGGGAGTGATCCAGTCATTCCACATCCTGCCTTGCATTTGGTGGTGGGGTCTCTCTCTCCCTCTCTGGCGCATTTGGTTTGAATCACTCTGATAGGTGTGCAGTGAGAGCTCACTGGAGTTTTCATTTGAATTGCCCCAATGGCAACTTTCTATGTGGTTTCCATCTGTCTACGCTTTGGTAAAGGTGGCAGGCCCTTTACTTTTTCCCCACCCCCCTTCTATTTCCTTTTGCTAACTAGATTGCATGCTTACTTGGGGTCAAATTCTGAGTTTCCATGCTTCAGACAGGAGTCCTCTATTAGCTATGTGATTTGGACCTATTTCCTCCAAGTTGGTAGCTTGTCTTTTGGGTCTTCTTAAGGAGGTCTTTCACACGGCACAGATTTACAATTCTGATTGTTGGATAAAGTCTAATTAATCAACTTTACCTTAGGGAAAATAATTTGATGTTCGACTGGAGGATTCTTTACCTAGCTTTCCATTCTGGAAATTTTCCCCCACATTTTCCCTATAAGATTTATCATTTTCCATGTAAGGCAGTGATTAATTTTGAGCTACTTTTTAAAATACTCTTTTTTTCTTTTTTTCCTTTGGGAGAGTGAACATGTGCATGAGCGGGCAGGGGCCTGGAGGGAGAAGGGAAAAGAGCATCCTCAAGCAGCCTCGCCAGTGAGCTTGGAGCCTGACTTTGTCCCGGGACGCTGAGAGCTTGACAAGAGCCGAAATCAAGAGCTGGCTGCCGCACAGGCTGCCTCACCCAGGCAGCCTGAGTTAAGTTTTGTATAGGGTTTGATACTTAGATTGTGGTCCCCGGCCTCCTCGTCCTCCACCTCCTCCTCCCCTCTCCCGCTCCCTCTTCTGCTTCTCCTTCTTCTTTGCCTATGCATGTCCACTTGCTCTAGCACCATTTATTCAAAACGCTGTCACTCCTCCACTGAACGGCTTTTTACCTTTGTCAAGGCCCCATTCGACATATGGGCGTAGTTCTCTTTCTGGGTCCCTGATTCTGTTCCACTTATCCATCTTTATTCTGTTCCATTGGTCTAGCTCTTCACCAACACCATGCACTTTTGATTACTGTAGACGAATATCTTGAAATGGGGTGGAAGGATTCTTCTGGTTTTCTTCTTTAGTTTTAGTTTCTCCTCTTTTTTCAGGTTCTAAAATAGAAAGATTATAGTTTTGAGACTCCTTTTCTTTTTAGAGAGAGAGAGAGAGATAGACACACAGACAGAGACAGAGACAGAGACAGAGAAACGGAAGCGGTGCAGAAAGAGAGAGAGATGATTAAGCAGCCACCATGCCCAGCACCAGCACAATGCAGGTTCAGCCTCACTATCCCAAGGTTGACCATGACCCGAGTCAAAATCAAGAGTTGGACTAACTGACTGAGCCACCCAGATGCTCCTCCTCCTTTCTAATGTATGCATTGAGTGCTAAAAATTGAGCTCTCTGTTGATTTAGCTGTGTCCCACCAATTTTAATACGTTGTAGTTTTATTTTCCTTCGGGTCAGTGCACTGAAATTTTATCTTTTGTCTCCGATAATCTAGAAAGTTACTTTCTACGTGTTTAGATTTTGTTATGTTTCTCCCTTTGATATCTAGTTTCATTTTTAACTTTTTTTTATAAGTGTCAAAGTTTAATTCCAAGACAATGCTACATAGGGTTGCATTTTTTTCAGGTACACAATATAGAGATTCTCCTCCGCTGCCCAACGACTGTTAGCTCCTGTTGCCAGGCACTGATTTGCGTTGGAGTCTCGGGTGCACCTCCCCCACCCCTACTCCCTTCAGCTCCTGTTGCCAGGCACTGGTTTGCATTGGAGACGGAACCCTCGTAGGGGTTCCAAGCAGTTTCTAGTGGCCGAGAGGACACTGGTGATCAGAGACAAAGCCCCCAGGCTCTCTGGAGCCAGCTGGTGGCCATTACAATGTCTCCCCACACAGTTCTGGAGCCGCTGTGGGCTCTCTGGGAACAGCTGTGGGCTTCTGGGTTGCCGATAATCGAACGTTGGCCACATGGGCCACGAGACTCTGGGTTTGGCTGGGAGATCCTCGTGTGCACTGTGTTGCTGGTGTTCATTCCAGTAAAGTGTGGACTCCGCTTAAGAGGAAGAAAGGGGCACTGTGCCCAGAATGAAGTATCTGGAAAAGACATGGAGAAGACCGACCCGGATGCACCAGCCCATGGAGCCGTCGCATCATCGGAGCACAAGGCCAGTCCTCTCCCGCTACAGATCCTTGCTCTGGCTGCCCTGAATCAAGATGTCGGGTACTTTTCTGTGGGAGACGCTACGCAACTGCTGAAGGGAGTTCGGCAAAGGCTGTTGAAGAAGAGCCCTCACCAGCTCACCGATGAAAATCCCATCTGTGGAGCAGCCCAGGACGATGGAGAACCCCCTGCGAGGAATATGCCAGAAGACTTCAAGGACAGCCCTGATCTGCGGGGAAGTGCAGACCCTCTGTCTCAGGACATTGGCAGCTGTGGACTGAGAGGGCAGGAAGAGGCAGGGGAGGCAGGCAGGCCAGAGCTTCCTGACGGAGGTGTGCCGTGGCAGGCCCCCGCTGAGGGCCAGAGCCAACACCACACCCTCAGCCAGATCCTACTGACGGTGATGCATCTGCTAGAGCTCCTTCGAGATCATCTGGAAGGTGGGGGCTCAAGGAGGCAGGTGCAGACTGGCTCCTCCTCCACTGATCACGTGCCCCGTGGGAGCCCCCTGAATCAAGGAAAGCCATCCAGGGCACTGAAGAAGGCACGTCAGGGGAATGAAGAGCTCCCAGGAAACACAACAATCCACCAAGCGGAGCAAGTATCTTTTCACCAGCGAAACAGCCTCCTGGAAAGGGAGATTCAGAAGCTGCACCTGAAGCTCGAGGCAGAGCCTAAGCTGTGCGAAGAGCACCTCAAACACCTGGAGAGGAAGATGATGGAGGAGAAGGCACGCTGCCTGCAAGTGAAGAACGAACTCGCCAAGGTGCGCAGGAAGGTGGATGCTGCCCACTGGAACTTAGGCCTCTACAAGAAGATGGCCGACGACCTGCACCGAGAATGGCAGAGAATCTCCTCCTTGCATGACCGAGAGCGCCGCCTGGTGGAGAACAGAAGTGAGGAGAGCCAGAAGGCTGTTCTGTGGGCAGAGAGGGAGTTCCAAAGGCTCAAGGAAGAAAACCATTGCCTCAGGCAGAAGCTGGCCAACTCTGGGCCCAAGGTCCAGCCTGTCTCCGGGGGGCCTCCTGCTCCTGCTCCTGCTCCTGCTCCAGCTCCAGCTCCTGCTCCTGCTCTTCTGGGCACAGCCTCCAAATGCCCTCAAGGGCCACAGGCTCCCCTGAAAGCCCAGAAGCCCAAGAAGGGAGCAAGGGTGCACTGGCCAGACTCCAAGTTCTCGGGTCCCCTGCAGGTCTGATTCCCTTTCCCAGCAGCCACCAACACTCACAACCAGAGCACAAAAGCTCCTGTGCTTCCTTACCCCTTCAGCCACACCCATTGCTCCTTTGACTGGAGATCCACCCCATTCTTGAACTGATGCTACCTATTCCCTATAGCCATGTGAGAGAGCATTTTTCATTGTTAAGGACCAAAAAAATAAAACGATCAAATTGCTGATCCTACTGCGACTGAGAATTGATTGTATGAAGGGATTCTATGCCAAGCAACCAAGGGTTTTAAGTGTCCTTTACTGATCACTTAATTGTCCCAATAACCCAGTGTGTCCTATACTACTGAGGTTCAGAGAGGGGACACAACTTGCCCCAAGATCACACAGCTAGTGAATTTCAGAGCTCCCATTCCAAGCCAAGGTTGTCTCATTACCCACTGATGTGAAAATAACTACCACTCCTACCACTACGATGACTTCTGCTTCTTCATTTCTGAGAGAGAGAAAGAGCGAGGGCACACACACATGCAAGCGGGGGAGGGGCAGGGAGAGAGAGATTCCTAGACAGCCTTCGACTCAAGTGCACAACCAGACGCTGGGCTGGATTTCACAGACCATGGGACCACGCCCTGAGCCAAAATCAAGAGTCAGACGTTGACCTGACTAAGCCACACAGGCACCCTTCCCTTGTGCAAGGAACTTCTAGGCAAGCTGCTGTAAGGATCCCAGAAGGGCTTGACAAAATTTTCTCATAGGTCACGTTCTAGTTTGGATGCAAGGATTATGGTAAAGTCCCAGCAAAGCATGGAGGGCAGCCTTTCAGGGTCTCCAACGATTCCCTTCGTGGGTACACCTCGTTTTGTGTTCCATACTCTACCACTGGATTAGAGTCAGGAACTCCTGCCTCACTTCGAAAGGACAGAATATGGCCCGAGAGATAGATAGCATGTCCCTTCTGAGGCTCGTAGACAAAGACACTGGTCTCCTCTTGGGCTTGCTCTCGCTCCCTCACCATTGGTTTCGAGGGAAGCCGCCTGCTCCTTGTGGGCTGTATGATGGAGAGGCCCATGTGGCAAGGAATGAATATTTCTTGCTCACCGCAATGGAGGACCTCTGGCTGCTAGGAGCCACCCGAGTGAGCACACAAGCAGATTTCCCGCCAACAAGCCTGGAGATGACTGAAGACCCACATGACATCTTGACTGCAGCCTTGTGAGAGATCCTGAGACACAGGTCCCTGGCTAGATGCACCTGGATGCCTGGCCCACGGAAACCATATGCGGTTATCAATTGGTGTTGTCGGAAGCCCTCTGGGTTGCGGAAAACATTCAAAAAAGACACAAGGGTGAAGCCACAGTTCTGGCTGCTGACCCACCCCCCTCTCCTGGGCTTGAAATTCCAGGGAAGTCAAGCGATGGTAGCAACCACTGAGAGATTAGGGTAAACAATGCCAGAAAGAGGTCCTCTATTCTGTTCTCCATGTATCTCTCTGAGAGGACATGCCCTCACCTGATCCACCCGAGCCAATAGGTGGCCCATGCAGGAGGAGACAACTGGCCGTGTGGTCCAAGTCGGCTGAGAGCACTAGACCCAGCGTCGCAGAGCCTCCTTGAAGCCAGAAAAAGAGCCCAGAAGTTCCCTGGTGTCCCTAGAGAAGGCACAGAAATTAGATGAGTTGAAAGCCTGGGACCTGGTCATTGGGCTTCTGGGCAAGAGGGGAGATGGCCTGGGGAAGGGACACTGCCTGCAACCCCTCTTGGACCAGACCCCACCTGTCTGCTTTGGGATACTGAGGATTAAGACGAGAGTGAACTAGTGTAGAAGAGATGGTGTTCTAATGCTTGGCAGGTTGAAAGCGATTGAAATCGTTGACATTCCTATTCTCCTCGTCCTCAGGACCACCATTAAGGGGAAGGGGCCTTCAAAGAAGCAAGAGGAGTTTATCACTTACAGCAGCCCTGTCAAGTGTCAATATCCAACCACTCCAGTCCCTTCCACCCCCTTGGCAGCCCCACTGCTTTCATAAGGACACAGATACATTCCCCTACAGGCTTTGGAGCAAACGTTAAGTTTTGATTTCTCTAAGATAAATGCCATAGTGCCATGACCTGCTCCTAGGGCGGTAGCAAGTCTAGTTCTCAAAGAATCTGTGTGGAAGGGTTGAGCCACTCTATTGGACACCTGAAATTGATATTATACTGCATGTGAACGGGAATGTAACTCACGGCTTGGAAAAGGAAAAGAAACTCTTAACTGTTTTCAAGAGTCAGCTCTATCATTTTCCATTCCCAACTGTGATGCGGGAGTGATCCAGTCATTCCACATCCTGCCTTGCATTTGGTGGTGGGGTCTCTCTCTCCCTCTCTGGCGCATTTGGTTTGAATCACTCTGATAGGTGTGCAGTGAGAGCTCACTGGAGTTTTCATTTGAATTGCCCCAATGGCAACTTTCTATGTGGTTTCCATCTGTCTACGCTTTGGTAAAGGTGGCAGGCCCTTTACTTTTTCCCCACCCCCCTTCTATTTCCTTTTGCTAACTAGATTGCATGCTTACTTGGGGTCAAATTCTGAGTTTCCATGCTTCAGACAGGAGTCCTCTATTAGCTATGTGATTTGGACCTATTTCCTCCAAGTTGGTAGCTTGTCTTTTGGGTCTTCTTAAGGAGGTCTTTCACACGGCACAGATTTACAATTCTGATTGTTGGATAAAGTCTAATTAATCAACTTTACCTTAGGGAAAATAATTTGATGTTCGACTGGAGGATTCTTTACCTAGCTTTCCATTCTGGAAATTTTCCCCCACATTTTCCCTATAAGATTTATCATTTTCCATGTAAGGCAGTGATTAATTTTGAGCTACTTTTTAAAATACTCTTTTTTTCTTTTTTTCCTTTGGGAGAGTGAACATGTGCATGAGCGGGCAGGGGCCTGGAGGGAGAAGGGAAAAGAGCATCCTCAAGCAGCCTCGCCAGTGAGCTTGGAGCCTGACTTTGTCCCGGGACGCTGAGAGCTTGACAAGAGCCGAAATCAAGAGCTGGCTGCCGCACAGGCTGCCTCACCCAGGCAGCCTGAGTTAAGTTTTGTATAGGGTTTGATACTTAGATTGTGGTCCCCGGCCTCCTCGTCCTCCACCTCCTCCTCCCCTCTCCCGCTCCCTCTTCTGCTTCTCCTTCTTCTTTGCCTATGCATGTCCACTTGCTCTAGCACCATTTATTCAAAACGCTGTCACTCCTCCACTGAACGGCTTTTTACCTTTGTCAAGGCCCCATTCGACATATGGGCGTAGTTCTCTTTCTGGGTCCCTGATTCTGTTCCACTTATCCATCTTTATTCTGTTCCATTGGTCTAGCTCTTAACCAACACCACGCACTTTTGATTACTGTAGACGAATATCTTGAAATGGGGTGGAAGGATTCTTCTGGTTTTCTTCTTTAGTTTTAGTTTCTCCTCTTTTTTCAGGTTCTAAAATAGAAAGATTATAGTTTTGAGACTCCTTTTCTTTTTAGAGAGAGAGAGAGAGATAGACACACAGACAGAGACAGAGACAGAGACAGAGAAACGGAAGCGGTGCAGAAAGAGAGAGAGATGATTAAGCAGCCACCATGCCCAGCACCAGCACAATGCAGGTTCAGCCTCACTATCCCAAGGTTGACCATGACCCGAGTCAAAATCAAGAGTTGGACTAACTGACTGAGCCACCCAGATGCTCCTCCTCCTTTCTAATGTATGCATTGAGTGCTAAAAATTGAGCTCTCTGTTGATTTAGCTGTGTCCCATCAATTTTAATACGTTGTAGTTTTATTTTCCTTCGGGTCAGTGCACTGAAATTTTATCTTTTGTCTCCGATAATCTAGAAAGTTACTTTCTACGTGTTTAGATTTTGTTATGTTTCTCCCTTTGATATCTAGTTTCATTTTTAACTTTTTTTTATAAGTGTCAAAGTTTAATTCCAAGACAATGCTACATAGGGTTGCATTTTTTTCAGGTACACAATATAGAGATTCTCCTCCGCTGCCCAACGACTGTTAGCTCCTGTTGCCAGGCACTGATTTGCGTTGGAGTCTCGGGTGCACCTCCCCCACCCCTACTCCCTTCAGCTCCTGTTGCCAGGCACTGGTTTGCATTGGAGACGGAACCCTCGTAGGGGTTCCAAGCAGTTTCTAGTGGCCGAGAGGACACTGGTGATCAGAGACAAAGCCCCCAGGCTCTCTGGAGCCAGCTGGTGGCCATTACAATGTCTCCCCACACAGTTCTGGAGCCGCTGTGGGCTCTCCGGGAACAGCTGTGGGCTTCTGGGTTGCCGATAATCGAACGTTGGCCACATGGGCCACGAGACTCTGGGTTTGGCTGGGAGATCCTCGTGTGCACTGTGTTGCTGGTGTTCATTCCAGTAAAGTGTGGACTCCGCTTAAGAGGAAGAAAGGGGCACTGTGCCCAGAATGAAGTATCTGGAAAAGACATGGAGAAGACCGACCCGGATGCACCAGCCCATGGAGCCGTCGCATCATCGGAGCACAAGGCCAGTCCTCTCCCGCTACAGATCCTTGCTCTGGCTGCCCTGAATCAAGATGTCGGGTACTTTTCTGTGGGAGACGCTACGCAACTGCTGAAGGGAGTTCGGCAAAGGCTGTTGAAGAAGAGCCCTCACCAGCTCACCGATGAAAATCCCATCTGTGGAGCAGCCCAGGACGATGGAGAACCCCCTGCGAGGAATATGCCAGAAGACTTCAAGGACAGCCCTGATCTGCGGGGAAGTGCAGACCCTCTGTCTCAGGACATTGGCAGCTGTGGACTGAGAGGGCAGGAAGAGGCAGGGGAGGCAGGCAGGCCAGAGCTTCCTGACGGAGGTGTGCCGTGGCAGGCCCCCGCTGAGGGCCAGAGCCAACACCACACCCTCAGCCAGATCCTACTGACGGTGATGCATCTGCTAGAGCTCCTTCGAGATCATCTGGAAGGTGGGGGCTCAGGTGCAGACTGGCTCCTCCTCCACTGATCACGTGCCCCGTGGGAGCCCCCTGAATCAAGGAAAGCCATCCAGGGCACTGAAGAAGGCACGTCAGGGGAATGAAGAGCTCCCAGGAAACACAACAATCCACCAAGCTGAGCAAGTATCTTTTCACCAGCGAAACAGCCTCCTGGAAAGGGAGATTCAGAAGCTGCACCTGAAGCTCGAGGCAGAGCCTAAGCTGTGCGAAGAGCACCTCAAACACCTGGAGAGGAAGATGATGGAGGAGAAGGCACGCTGCCTGCAAGTGAAGAACGAACTCGCCAAGGTGCGCAGGAAGGTGGATGCTGCCCACTGGAACTTAGGCCTCTACAAGAAGATGGCCGACGACCTGCACCGAGAATGGCAGAGAATCTCCTCCTTGCATGACCGAGAGCGCCGCCTGGTGGAGAACAGAAGTGAGGAGAGCCAGAAGGCTGTTCTGTGGGCAGAGAGGGAGTTCCAAAGGCTCAAGGAAGAAAACCATTGCCTCAGGCAGAAGCTGGCCAACTCTGGGCCCAAGGTCCAGCCTGTCTCCGGGGGGCCTCCTGCTCCTGCTCCTGCTCCTGCTCCAGCTCCAGCTCCTGCTCCTGCTCTTCTGGGCACAGCCTCCAAATGCCCTCAAGGGCCACAGGCTCCCCTGAAACCCAGAAGCCCAAGAAGGGAGCAAGGGTGCACTGGCCAGACTCCAAGTTCTCGGGTCCCCTGCAGGTCTGATTCCCTTTCCCAGCAGCCACCAACACTCACAACCAGAGCACAAAAGCTCCTGTGCTTCCTTACCCCTTCAGCCACACCCATTGCTCCTTTGACTGGAGATCCACCCCATTCTTGAACTGATGCTACCTATTCCCTATAGCCATGTGAGAGAGCATTTTTCATTGTTAAGGACCAAAAAAATAAAACGATCAAATTGCTGATCCTACTGCGACTGAGAATTGATTGTATGAAGGGATTCTATGCCAAGCAACCAAGGGTTTTAAGTGTCCTTTACTGATCACTTAATTGTCCCAATAACCCAGTGTGTCCTATACTACTGAGGTTCAGAGAGGGGACACAACTTGCCCCAAGATCACACAGCTAGTGAATTTCAGAGCTCCCATTCCAAGCCAAGGTTGTCTCATTACCCACTGATGTGAAAATAACTACCACTCCTACCACTACGATGACTTCTGCTTCTTCATTTCTGAGAGAGAGAAAGAGCGAGGGCACACAAACATGCAAGCGGGGGAGGGGCAGGGAGAGAGAGATTCCTAGACAGCCTTCCCACTCACGTGCACAACCAGACGCTGGGCTGGATTTCACAGACCATGGGACCACGCCCTGAGCCGAAATCAAGAGTCAGACGTTGACCTGACTAAGCCACACAGGCACCCTTCCCTTGTGCAAGGAACTTCTAGGCAAGCTGCTGTAAGGATCCCAGAAGGGCTTGACAAAATTTTCTCATAGGTCACGTTCTAGTTTGGATGCAAGGATTATGGTGATGCCTAGCTGAGGTAAAGTCCCAGCAAAGCATGGAGGGCAGCCTTTCAGGGTCTCCAACGATTCCCTTCGTGGGTACACATCGTTTTGTGTTCCATACTCTACCACTGGATTAGAGTCAGGAACTCCTGCCTCACTTCGAAAGGACAGAATATGGCCCGAGAGATAGATAGCATGTCCCTTCTGAGGCTCGTAGACAAAGACACTGGTCTCCTCTTGGGCTTGCTCTCGCTCCCTCACCATTGGTTTCGAGGGAAGCCGCCTGCTCCTTGTGGGCTGTATGATGGAGAGGCCCATGTGGCAAGGAATGAATATTTCTTGCTCACCGCAATGGAGGACCTCTGGCTGCTAGGAGCCACCCGAGTGAGCACACAAGCAGATTTCCCGCCAACAAGCCTGGAGATGACTGAAGACCCACATGACATCTTGACTGCAGCCTTGTGAGAGATCCTGAGACACAGGTCCCTGGCTAGATGCACCTGGATGCCTGGCCCACGGAAACCATATGCGGTTATCAATTGGTGTTGTCGGAAGCCCTCTGGGTTGCGGAAAACATTCAAAAAAGACACAAGGGTGAAGCCACAGTTCTGGCTGCTGACCCACCCCCCTCTCCTGGGCTTGGAATTCCAGGGAAGTCAAGCGATGGTAGCAACCACTGAGAGATTAGGGTAAACAATGCCAGAAAGAGGTCCTCTATTCTGTTCTCCATGTATCTCTCTGAGAGGACATGCCCTCACCTGATCCACCCGAGCCAATAGGTGGCCCATGCAGGAGGAGACAACTGGCCGTGTGGTCCAAGTCGGCTGAGAGCACTAGACCCAGCGTCGCAGAGCCTCCTTGAAGCCAGAAAAAGAGCCCAGAAGTTCCCTGGTGTCCCTAGAGAAGGCACAGAAATTAGATGAGTTGAAAGCCTGGGACCTGGTCATTGGGCTTCTGGGCAAGAGGGGAGATGGCCTGGGGAAGGGACACTGCCTGCAACCCCTCTTGGACCAGACCCCACCTGTCTGCTTTGGGATACTGAGGATTAAGACGAGAGTGAACTAGTGTAGAAGAGATGGTGTTCTAATGCTTGGCAGGTTGAAAGCGATTGAAATCGTTGACATTCCTATTCTCCTCGTCCTCAGGACCACCATTAAGGGGAAGGGGCCTTCAAAGAAGCAAGAGGAGTTTATCACTTACAGCAGCCCTGTCAAGTGTCAATATCCAACCACTCCAGTCCCTTCCACCCCCTTGGCAGCCCCACTGCTTTCATAAGGACACAGATACATTCCCCTACAGGCTTTGGAGCAAACGTTAAGTTTTGATTTCTCTAAGATAAATGCCATAGTGCCATGACCTGCTCCTAGGGCGGTAGCAAGTCTAGTTCTCAAAGAATCTGTGTGGAAGGGTTGAGCCACTCTATTGGACACCTGAAATTGATATTATACTGCATGTGAACGGGAATGTAACTCACGGCTTGGAAAAGGAAAAGAAACTCTTAACTGTTTTCAAGAGTCAGCTCTATCATTTTCCATTCCCAACTGTGATGCGGGAGTGATCCAGTCATTCCACATCCTGCCTTGCATTTGGTGGTGGGGTCTCTCTCTCCCTCTCTGGCGCATTTGGTTTGAATCACTCTGATAGGTGTGCAGTGAGAGCTCACTGGAGTTTTCATTTGAATTGCCCCAATGGCAACTTTCTATGTGGTTTCCATCTGTCTACGCTTTGGTAAAGGTGGCAGGCCCTTTACTTTTTCCCCACCCCCCTTCTATTTCCTTTTGCTAACTAGATTGCATGCTTACTTGGGGTCAAATTCTGAGTTTCCATGCTTCAGACAGGAGTCCTCTATTAGCTATGTGATTTGGACCTATTTCCTCCAAGTTGGTAGCTTGTCTTTTGGGTCTTCTTAAGGAGGTCTTTCACACGGCACAGATTTACAATTCTGATTGTTGGATAAAGTCTAATTAATCAACTTTACCTTAGGGAAAATAATTTGATGTTCGACTGGAGGATTCTTTACCTAGCTTTCCATTCTGGAAATTTTCCCCCACATTTTCCCTATAAGATTTATCATTTTCCATGTAAGGCAGTGATTAATTTTGAGCTACTTTTTAAAATACTCTTTTTTTCTTTTTTTCCTTTGGGAGAGTGAACATGTGCATGAGCGGGCAGGGGCCTGGAGGGAGAAGGGAAAAGAGCATCCTCAAGCAGCCTCGCCAGTGAGCTTGGAGCCTGACTTTGTCCCGGGACGCTGAGAGCTTGACAAGAGCCGAAATCAAGAGCTGGCTGCCGCACAGGCTGCCTCACCCAGGCAGCCTGAGTTAAGTTTTGTATAGGGTTTGATACTTAGATTGTGGTCCCCGGCCTCCTCGTCCTCCACCTCCTCCTCCCCTCTCCCGCTCCCTCTTCTGCTTCTCCTTCTTCTTTGCCTATGCATGTCCACTTGCTCTAGCACCATTTATTCAAAACGCTGTCACTCCTCCACTGAACGGCTTTTTACCTTTGTCAAGGCCCCATTCGACATATGGGCGTAGTTCTCTTTCTGGGTCCCTGATTCTGTTCCACTTATCCATCTTTATTCTGTTCCATTGGTCTAGCTCTTCACCAACACCACGCACTTTTGATTACTGTAGACGAATATCTTGAAATGGGGTGGAAGGATTCTTCTGGTTTTCTTCTTTAGTTTTAGTTTCTCCTCTTTTTTCAGGTTCTAAAATAGAAAGATTATAGTTTTGAGACTCCTTTTCTTTTTAGAGAGAGAGAGAGAGATAGACACACAGACAGAGACAGAGACAGAGACAGAGAAACGGAAGCGGTGCAGAAAGAGAGAGAGATGATTAAGCAGCCACCATGCCCAGCACCAGCACAATGCAGGTTCAGCCTCACTATCCCAAGGTTGACCATGACCCGAGTCAAAATCAAGAGTTGGACTAACTGACTGAGCCACCCAGATGCTCCTCCTCCTTTCTAATGTATGCATTGAGTGCTAAAAATTGAGCTCTCTGTTGATTTAGCTGTGTCCCATCAATTTTAATACGTTGTAGTTTTATTTTCCTTCGGGTCAGTGCACTGAAATTTTATCTTTTGTCTCCGATAATCTAGAAAGTTACTTTCTACGTGTTTAGATTTTGTTATGTTTCTCCCTTTGATATCTAGTTTCATTTTTAACTTTTTTTTATAAGTGTCAAAGTTTAATTCCAAGACAATGCTACATAGGGTTGCATTTTTTTCAGGTACACAATATAGAGATTCTCCTCCGCTGCCCAACGACTGTTAGCTCCTGTTGCCAGGCACTGATTTGCGTTGGAGTCTCGGGTGCACCTCCCCCACCCCTACTCCCTTCAGCTCCTGTTGCCAGGCACTGGTTTGCATTGGAGACGGAACCCTCGTAGGGGTTCCAAGCAGTTTCTAGTGGCCGAGAGGACACTGGTGATCAGAGACAAAGCCCCCAGGCTCTCTGGAGCCAGCTGGTGGCCATTACAATGTCTCCCCACACAGTTCTGGAGCCGCTGTGGGCTCTCCGGGAACAGCTGTGGGCTTCTGGGTTGCCGATAATCGAACGTTGGCCACATGGGCCACGAGACTCTGGGTTTGGCTGGGAGATCCTCGTGTGCACTGTGTTGCTGGTGTTCATTCCAGTAAAGTGTGGACTCCGCTTAAGAGGAAGAAAGGGGCACTGTGCCCAGAATGAAGTATCTGGAAAAGACATGGAGAAGACCGACCCGGATGCACCAGCCCATGGAGCCGTCGCATCATCGGAGCACAAGGCCAGTCCTCTCCCGCTACAGATCCTTGCTCTGGCTGCCCTGAATCAAGATGTCGGGTACTTTTCTGTGGGAGACGCTACGCAACTGCTGAAGGGAGTTCGGCAAAGGCTGTTGAAGAAGAGCCCTCACCAGCTCACCGATGAAAATCCCATCTGTGGAGCAGCCCAGGACGATGGAGAACCCCCTGCGAGGAATATGCCAGAAGACTTCAAGGACAGCCCTGATCTGCGGGGAAGTGCAGACCCTCTGTCTCAGGACATTGGCAGCTGTGGACTGAGAGGGCAGGAAGAGGCAGGGGAGGCAGGCAGGCCAGAGCTTCCTGACGGAGGTGTGCCGTGGCAGGCCCCCGCTGAGGGCCAGAGCCAACACCACACCCTCAGCCAGATCCTACTGACGGTGATGCATCTGCTAGAGCTCCTTCGAGATCATCTGGAAGGTGGGGGCTCAGGTGCAGACTGGCTCCTCCTCCACTGATCACGTGCCCCGTGGGAGCCCCCTGAATCAAGGAAAGCCATCCAGGGCACTGAAGAAGGCACGTCAGGGGAATGAAGAGCTCCCAGGAAACACAACAATCCACCAAGCTGAGCAAGTATCTTTTCACCAGCGAAACAGCCTCCTGGAAAGGGAGATTCAGAAGCTGCACCTGAAGCTCGAGGCAGAGCCTAAGCTGTGCGAAGAGCACCTCAAACACCTGGAGAGGAAGATGATGGAGGAGAAGGCACGCTGCCTGCAAGTGAAGAACGAACTCGCCAAGGTGCGCAGGAAGGTGGATGCTGCCCACTGGAACTTAGGCCTCTACAAGAAGATGGCCGACGACCTGCACCGAGAATGGCAGAGAATCTCCTCCTTGCATGACCGAGAGCGCCGCCTGGTGGAGAACAGAAGTGAGGAGAGCCAGAAGGCTGTTCTGTGGGCAGAGAGGGAGTTCCAAAGGCTCAAGGAAGAAAACCATTGCCTCAGGCAGAAGCTGGCCAACTCTGGGCCCAAGGTCCAGCCTGTCTCCGGGGGGCCTCCTGCTCCTGCTCCTGCTCCTGCTCCAGCTCCAGCTCCTGCTCCTGCTCTTCTGGGCACAGCCTCCAAATGCCCTCAAGGGCCACAGGCTCCCCTGAAACCCAGAAGCCCAAGAAGGGAGCAAGGGTGCACTGGCCAGACTCCAAGTTCTCGGGTCCCCTGCAGGTCTGATTCCCTTTCCCAGCAGCCACCAACACTCACAACCAGAGCACAAAAGCTCCTGTGCTTCCTTACCCCTTCAGCCACACCCATTGCTCCTTTGACTGGAGATCCACCCCATTCTTGAACTGATGCTACCTATTCCCTATAGCCATGTGAGAGAGCATTTTTCATTGTTAAGGACCAAAAAAATAAAACGATCAAATTGCTGATCCTACTGCGACTGAGAATTGATTGTATGAAGGGATTCTATGCCAAGCAACCAAGGGTTTTAAGTGTCCTTTACTGATCACTTAATTGTCCCAATAACCCAGTGTGTCCTATACTACTGAGGTTCAGAGAGGGGACACAACTTGCCCCAAGATCACACAGCTAGTGAATTTCAGAGCTCCCATTCCAAGCCAAGGTTGTCTCATTACCCACTGATGTGAAAATAACTACCACTCCTACCACTACGATGACTTCTGCTTCTTCATTT
This sequence comes from Mustela nivalis, assembly GCF_964662115.1. Taxonomy (NCBI): domain Eukaryota; kingdom Metazoa; phylum Chordata; class Mammalia; order Carnivora; family Mustelidae; genus Mustela; species Mustela nivalis. The sequence continues at coordinate 73,818 of NW_028135969.1, forward strand.
CTGAGAGAGAGAAAGAGCGAGGGCACACACACATGCAAGCGGGGGAGGGGCAGGGAGAGAGAGATTCCTAGACAGCCTTCCCACTCAAGTGCACAACCAGACGCTGGGCTGGATTTCACAGACCATGGGACCACGCCCTGAGCCGAAATCAAGAGTCAGACGTTGACCTGACTAAGCCACACAGGCACCCTTCCCTTGTGCAAGGAACTTCTAGGCAAGCTGCTGTAAGGATCCCAGAAGGGCTTGACAAAATTTTCTCATAGGTCACGTTCTAGTTTGGATGCAAGGATTATGGTGATGCCTAGCTGAGGTAAAGTCCCAGCAAAGCATGGAGGGCAGCCTTTCAGGGTCTCCAACGATTCCCTTCGTGGGTACACCTCGTTTTGTGTTCCATACTCTACCACTGGATTAGAGTCAGGAACTCCTGCCTCACTTCGAAAGGACAGAATATGGCCCGAGAGATAGATAGCATGTCCCTTCTGAGGCTCGTAGACAAAGACACTGGTCTCCTCTTGGGCTTGCTCTCGCTCCCTCACCATTGGTTTCGAGGGAAGCCGCATGCTCCTTGTGGGCTGTATGATGGAGAGGCCCATGTGGCAAGGAATGAATATTTCTTGCTCACCGCAATGGAGGACCTCTGGCTGCTAGGAGCCACCCGAGTGAGCACACAAGCAGATTTCCCGCCAACAAGCCTGGAGATGACTGAAGACCCACATGACATCTTGACTGCAGCCTTGTGAGAGATCCTGAGACACAGGTCCCTGGCTAGATGCACCTGGATGCCTGGCCCACGGAAACCATATGCGGTTATCAATTGGTGTTGTCGGAAGCCCTCTGGGTTGCGGAAAACATTCAAAAAAGACACAAGGGTGAAGCCACAGTTCTGGCTGCTGACCCACCCCCCTCTCCTGGGCTTGGAATTCCAGGGAAGTCAAGCGATGGTAGCAACCACTGAGAGATTAGGGTAAACAATGCCAGAAAGAGGTCCTCTATTCTGTTCTCCATGTATCTCTCTGAGAGGACATGCCCTCACCTGATCCACCCGAGCCAATAGGTGGCCCATGCAGGAGGAGACAACTGGCCGTGTGGTCCAAGTCGGCTGAGAGCACTAGACCCAGCGTCGCAGAGCCTCCTTGAAGCCAGAAAAAGAGCCCAGAAGTTCCCTGGTGTCCCTAGAGAAGGCACAGAAATTAGATGAGTTGAAAGCCTGGGACCTGGTCATTGGGCTTCTGGGCAAGAGGGGAGATGGCCTGGGGAAGGGACACTGCCTGCAACCCCTCTTGGACCAGACCCCACCTGTCTGCTTTGGGATACTGAGGATTAAGACGAGAGTGAACTAGTGTAGAAGAGATGGTGTTCTAATGCTTGGCAGGTTGAAAGCGATTGAAATCGTTGACATTCCTATTCTCCTCGTCCTCAGGACCACCATTAAGGGGAAGGGGCCTTCAAAGAAGCAAGAGGAGTTTATCACTTACAGCAGCCCTGTCAAGTGTCAATATCCAACCACTCCAGTCCCTTCCACCCCCTTGGCAGCCCCACTGCTTTCATAAGGACACAGATACATTCCCCTACAGGCTTTGGAGCAAACGTTAAGTTTTGATTTCTCTAAGATAAATGCCATAGTGCCATGACCTGCTCCTAGGGCGGTAGCAAGTCTAGTTCTCAAAGAATCTGTGTGGAAGGGTTGAGCCACTCTATTGGACACCTGAAATTGATATTATACTGCATGTGAACGGGAATGTAACTCACGGCTTGGAAAAGGAAAAGAAACTCTTAACTGTTTTCAAGAGTCAGCTCTATCATTTTCCATTCCCAACTGTGATGCGGGAGTGATCCAGTCATTCCACATCCTGCCTTGCATTTGGTGGTGGGGTCTCTCTCTCCCTCTCTGGCGCATTTGGTTTGAATCACTCTGATAGGTGTGCAGTGAGAGCTCACTGGAGTTTTCATTTGAATTGCCCCAATGGCAACTTTCTATGTGGTTTCCATCTGTCTACGCTTTGGTAAAGGTGGCAGGCCCTTTACTTTTTCCCCACCCCCCTTCTATTTCCTTTTGCTAACTAGATTGCATGCTTACTTGGGGTCAAATTCTGAGTTTCCATGCTTCAGACAGGAGTCCTCTATTAGCTATGTGATTTGGACCTATTTCCTCCAAGTTGGTAGCTTGTCTTTTGGGTCTTCTTAAGGAGGTCTTTCACACGGCACAGATTTACAATTCTGATTGTTGGATAAAGTCTAATTAATCAACTTTACCTTAGGGAAAATAATTTGATGTTCGACTGGAGGATTCTTTACCTAGCTTTCCATTCTGGAAATTTTCCCCCACATTTTCCCTATAAGATTTATCATTTTCCATGTAAGGCAGTGATTAATTTTGAGCTACTTTTTAAAATACTCTTTTTTTCTTTTTTTCCTTTGGGAGAGTGAACATGTGCATGAGCGGGCAGGGGCCTGGAGGGAGAAGGGAAAAGAGCATCCTCAAGCAGCCTCGCCAGTGAGCTTGGAGCCTGACTTTGTCCCGGGACGCTGAGAGCTTGACAAGAGCCGAAATCAAGAGCTGGCTGCCGCACAGGCTGCCTCACCCAGGCAGCCTGAGTTAAGTTTTGTATAGGGTTTGATACTTAGATTGTGGTCCCCGGCCTCCTCGTCCTCCACCTCCTCCTCCCCTCTCCCGCTCCCTCTTCTGCTTCTCCTTCTTCTTTGCCTATGCATGTCCACTTGCTCTAGCACCATTTATTCAAAACGCTGTCACTCCTCCACTGAACGGCTTTTTACCTTTGTCAAGGCCCCATTCGACATATGGGCGTAGTTCTCTTTCTGGGTCCCTGATTCTGTTCCACTTATCCATCTTTATTCTGTTCCATTGGTCTAGCTCTTCACCAACACCACGCACTTTTGATTACTGTAGACGAATATCTTGAAATGGGGTGGAAGGATTCTTCTGGTTTTCTTCTTTAGTTTTAGTTTCTCCTCTTTTTTCAGGTTCTAAAATAGAAAGATTATAGTTTTGAGACTCCTTTTCTTTTTAGAGAGAGAGAGAGAGATAGACACACAGACAGAGACAGAGACAGAGACAGAGAAACGGAAGCGGTGCAGAAAGAGAGAGAGATGATTAAGCAGCCACCATGCCCAGCACCAGCACAATGCAGGTTCAGCCTCACTATCCCAAGGTTGACCATGACCCGAGTCAAAATCAAGAGTTGGACTAACTGACTGAGCCACCCAGATGCTCCTCCTCCTTTCTAATGTATGCATTGAGTGCTAAAAATTGAGCTCTCTGTTGATTTAGCTGTGTCCCATCAATTTTAATACGTTGTAGTTTTATTTTCCTTCGGGTCAGTGCACTGAAATTTTATCTTTTGTCTCCGATAATCTAGAAAGTTACTTTCTACGTGTTTAGATTTTGTTATGTTTCTCCCTTTGATATCTAGTTTCATTTTTAACTTTTTTTTATAAGTGTCAAAGTTTAATTCCAAGACAATGCTACATAGGGTTGCATTTTTTTCAGGTACACAATATAGAGATTCTCCTCCGCTGCCCAACGACTGTTAGCTCCTGTTGCCAGGCACTGATTTGCGTTGGAGTCTCGGGTGCACCTCCCCCACCCCTACTCCCTTCAGCTCCTGTTGCCAGGCACTGGTTTGCATTGGAGACGGAACCCTCGTAGGGGTTCCAAGCAGTTTCTAGTGGCCGAGAGGACACTGGTGATCAGAGACAAAGCCCCCAGGCTCTCTGGAGCCAGCTGGTGGCCATTACAATGTCTCCCCACACAGTTCTGGAGCCGCTGTGGGCTCTCCGGGAACAGCTGTGGGCTTCTGGGTTGCCGATAATCGAACGTTGGCCACATGGGCCACGAGACTCTGGGTTTGGCTGGGAGATCCTCGTGTGCACTGTGTTGCTGGTGTTCATTCCAGTAAAGTGTGGACTCCGCTTAAGAGGAAGAAAGGGGCACTGTGCCCAGAATGAAGTATCTGGAAAAGACATGGAGAAGACCGACCCGGATGCACCAGCCCATGGAGCCGTCGCATCATCGGAGCACAAGGCCAGTCCTCTCCCGCTACAGATCCTTGCTCTGGCTGCCCTGAATCAAGATGTCGGGTACTTTTCTGTGGGAGACGCTACGCAACTGCTGAAGGGAGTTCGGCAAAGGCTGTTGAAGAAGAGCCCTCACCAGCTCACCGATGAAAATCCCATCTGTGGAGCAGCCCAGGACGATGGAGAACCCCCTGCGAGGAATATGCCAGAAGACTTCAAGGACAGCCCTGATCTGCGGGGAAGTGCAGACCCTCTGTCTCAGGACATTAGCAGCTGTGGACTGAGAGGGCAGGAAGAGGCAGGGGAGGCAGGCAGGCCAGAGCTTCCTGACGGAGGTGTGCCGTGGCAGGCCCCCGCTGAGGGCCAGAGCCAACACCACACCCTCAGCCAGATCCTACTGACGGTGATGCATCTGCTAGAGCTCCTTCGAGATCATCTGGAAGGTGGGGGCTCAAGGAGGCAGGTGCAGACTGGCTCCTCCTCCACTGATCACGTGCCCCGTGGGAGCCCCCTGAATCAAGGAAAGCCATCCAGGGCACTGAAGAAGGCACGTCAGGGGAATGAAGAGCTCCCAGGAAACACAACAATCCACCAAGCTGAGCAAGTATCTTTTCACCAGCGAAACAGCCTCCTGGAAAGGGAGATTCAGAAGCTGCACCTGAAGCTCGAGGCAGAGCCTAAGCTGTGCGAAGAGCACCTCAAACACCTGGAGAGGAAGATGATGGAGGAGAAGGCACGCTGCCTGCAAGTGAAGAACGAACTCGCCAAGGTGCGCAGGAAGGTGGATGCTGCCCACTGGAACTTAGGCCTCTACAAGAAGATGGCCGACGACCTGCACCGAGAATGGCAGAGAATCTCCTCCTTGCATGACCGAGAGCGCCTCCTGGTGGAGAACAGAAGTGAGGAGAGCCAGAAGGCTGTTCTGTGGGCAGAGAGGGAGTTCCAAAGGCTCAAGGAAGAAAACCATTGCCTCAGGCAGAAGCTGGCCAACTCTGGGCCCAAGGTCCAGCCTGTCTCCGGGGGGCCTCCTGCTCCTGCTCCTGCTCCTGCTCCAGCTCCAGCTCCTGCTCCTGCTCTTCTGGGCACAGCCTCCAAATGCCCTCAAGGGCCACAGGCTCCCCTGAAACCCAGAAGCCCAAGAAGGGAGCAAGGGTGCACTGGCCAGACTCCAAGTTCTCGGGTCCCCTGCAGGTCTGATTCCCTTTCCCAGCAGCCACCAACACTCACAACCAGAGCACAAAAGCTCCTGTGCTTCCTTACCCCTTCAGCCACACCCATTGCTCCTTTGACTGGAGATCCACCCCATTCTTGAACTGATGCTACCTATTCCCTATAGCCATGTGAGAGAGCATTTTTCATTGTTAAGGACCAAAAAAATAAAACGATCAAATTGCTGATCCTACTGCGACTGAGAATTGATTGTATGAAGGGATTCTATGCCAAGCAACCAAGGGTTTTAAGTGTCCTTTACTGATCACTTAATTGTCCCAATAACCCAGTGTGTCCTATACTACTGAGGTTCAGAGAGGGGACACAACTTGCCCCAAGATCACACAGCTAGTGAATTTCAGAGCTCCCATTCCAAGCCAAGGTTGTCTCATTACCCACTGATGTGAAAATAACTACCACTCCTACCACTACGATGACTTCTGCTTCTTCATTTCTGAGAGAGAGAAAGAGCGAGGGCACACACACATGCAAGCGGGGGAGGGGCAGGGAGAGAGAGATTCCTAGACAGCCTTCCCACTCAAGTGCACAACCAGACGCTGGGCTGGATTTCACAGACCATGGGACCACGCCCTGAGCCGAAATCAAGAGTCAGACGTTGACCTGACTAAGCCACACAGGCACCCTTCCCTTGTGCAAGGAACTTCTAGGCAAGCTGCTGTAAGGATCCCAGAAGGGCTTGACAAAATTTTCTCATAGGTCACGTTCTAGTTTGGATGCAAGGATTATGGTAAAGTCCCAGCAAAGCATGGAGGGCAGCCTTTCAGGGTCTCCAACGATTCCCTTCGTGGGTACACCTCGTTTTGTGTTCCATACTCTACCACTGGATTAGAGTCAGGAACTCCTGCCTCACTTCGAAAGGACAGAATATGGCCCGAGAGATAGATAGCATGTCCCTTCTGAGGCTCGTAGACAAAGACACTGGTCTCCTCTTGGGCTTGCTCTCGCTCCCTCACCATTGGTTTCGAGGGAAGCCGCCTGCTCCTTGTGGGCTGTATGATGGAGAGGCCCATGTGGCAAGGAAGGAATATTTCTTGCTCACCGCAATGGAGGACCTCTGGCTGCTAGGAGCCACCTGAGTGAGCACACAAGCAGATTTCCCGCCAACAAGCCTGGAGATGACTGAAGACCCACATGACATCTTGACTGCAGCCTTGTGAGAGATCCTGAGACACAGGTCCCTGGCTAGATGCACCTGGATGCCTGGCCCACGGAAACCATATGCGGTTATCAATTGGTGTTGTCGGAAGCCCTCTGGGTTGCGGAAAACATTCAAAAAAGACACAAGGGTGAAGCCACAGTTCTGGCTGCTGACCCACCCCCCTCTCCTGGGCTTGAAATTCCAGGGAAGTCAAGCGATGGTAGCAACCACTGAGAGATTAGGGTAAACAATGCCAGAAAGAGGTCCTCTATTCTGTTCTCCATGTATCTCTCTGAGAGGTCATGCCCTCACCTGATCCACCCGAGCCAATAGGTGGCCCATGCAGGAGGAGACAACTGGCCGTGTGGTCCAAGTCGGCTGAGAGCACTAGACCCAGCGTCGCAGAGCCTCCTTGAAGCCAGAAAAAGAGCCCAGAAGTTCCCTGGTGTCCCTAGAGAAGGCACAGAAATTAGATGAGTTGAAAGCCTGGGACCTGGTCATTGGGCTTCTGGGCAAGAGGGGAGATGGCCTGGGGAAGGGACACTGCCTGCAACCCCTCTTGGACCAGACCCCACCTGTCTGCTTTGGGATACTGAGGATTAAGACGAGAGTGAACTAGTGTAGAAGAGATGGTGTTCTAATGCTTGGCAGGTTGAAAGCGATTGAAATCGTTGACATTCCTATTCTCCTCGTCCTCAGGACCACCATTAAGGGGAAGGGGCCTTCAAAGAAGCAAGAGGAGTTTATCACTTACAGCAGCCCTGTCAAGTGTCAATATCCAACCACTCCAGTCCCTTCCACCCCCTTGGCAGCCCCACTGCTTTCATAAGGACACAGATACATTCCCCTACAGGCTTTGGAGCAAACGTTAAGTTTTGATTTCTCTAAGATAAATGCCATAGTGCCATGACCTGCTCCTAGGGCGGTAGCAAGTCTAGTTCTCAAGGAATCTGTGTGGAAGGGTTGAGCCACTCTATTGGACACCTGAAATTGATATTATACTGCATGTGAACGGGAATGTAACTCACGGCTTGGAAAAGGAAAAGAAACTCTTAACTGTTTTCAAGAGTCAGCTCTATCATTTTCCATTCCCAACTGTGATGCGGGAGTGATCCAGTCATTCCACATCCTGCCTTGCATTTGGTGGTGGGGTCTCTCTCTCCCTCTCTGGCGCATTTGGTTTGAATCACTCTGATAGGTGTGCAGTGAGAGCTCACTGGAGTTTTCATTTGAATTGCCCCAATGGCAACTTTCTATGTGGTTTCCATCTGTCTACGCTTTGGTAAAGGTGGCAGGCCCTTTACTTTTTCCCCACCCCCCTTCTATTTCCTTTTGCTAACTAGATTGCATGCTTACTTGGGGTCAAATTCTGAGTTTCCATGCTTCAGACAGGAGTCCTCTATTAGCTATGTGATTTGGACCTATTTCCTCCAAGTTGGTAGCTTGTCTTTTGGGTCTTCTTAAGGAGGTCTTTCACACGGCACAGATTTACAATTCTGATTGTTGGATAAAGTCTAATTAATCAACTTTACCTTAGGGAAAATAATTTGATGTTCGACTGGAGGATTCTTTACCTAGCTTTCCATTCTGGAAATTTTCCCCCACATTTTCCCTATAAGATTTATCATTTTCCATGTAAGGCAGTGATTAATTTTGAGCTACTTTTTAAAATACTCTTTTTTTCTTTTTTTTCCTTTGGGAGAGTGAACATGTGCATGAGCGGGCAGGGGCCTGGAGGGAGAAGGGAAAAGAGCATCCTCAAGCAGCCTCGCCAGTGAGCTTGGAGCCTGACTTTGTCCCGGGACGCTGAGAGCTTGACAAGAGCCGAAATCAAGAGCTGGCTGCCGCACAGGCTGCCTCACCCAGGCAGCCTGAGTTAAGTTTTGTATAGGGTTTGATACTTAGATTGTGGTCCCCGGCCTCCTCGTCCTCCACCTCCTCCTCCCCTCTCCCGCTCCCTCTTCTGCTTCTCCTTCTTCTTTGCCTATGCATGTCCACTTGCTCTAGCACCATTTATTCAAAACGCTGTCACTCCTCCACTGAACGGCTTTTTACCTTTGTCAAGGCCCCATTCGACATATGGGCGTAGTTCTCTTTCTGGGTCCCTGATTCTGTTCCACTTATCCATCTTTATTCTGTTCCATTGGTCTAGCTCTTCACCAACACCACGCACTTTTGATTACTGTAGACGAATATCTTGAAATGGGGTGGAAGGATTCTTCTGGTTTTCTTCTTTAGTTTTAGTTTCTCCTCTTTTTTCAGGTTCTAAAATAGAAAGATTATAGTTTTGAGACTCCTTTTCTTTTTAGAGAGAGAGAGAGAGATAGACACACAGACAGAGACAGAGACAGAGACAGAGAAACGGAAGCGGTGCAGAAAGAGAGAGAGATGATTAAGCAGCCACCATGCCCAGCACCAGCACAATGCAGGTTCAGCCTCACTATCCCAAGGTTGACCATGACCCGAGTCAAAATCAAGACTTGGACTAACTGACTGAGCCACCCAGATGCTCCTCCTCCTTTCTAATGTATGCATTGAGTGCTAAAAATTGAGCTCTCTGTTGATTTAGCTGTGTCCCATCAATTTTAATACGTTGTAGTTTTATTTTCCTTCGGGTCAGTGCACTGAAATTTTATCTTTTGTCTCCGATAATCTAGAAAGTTACTTTCTACGTGTTTAGATTTTGTTATGTTTCTCCCTTTGATATCTAGTTTCATTTTTAACTTTTTTTTATAAGTGTCAAAGTTTAATTCCAAGACAATGCTACATAGGGTTGCATTTTTTTCAGGTACACAATATAGAGATTCTCCTCCGCTGCCCAACGACTGTTAGCTCCTGTTGCCAGGCACTGATTTGCGTTGGAGTCTCGGGTGCACCTCCCCCACCCCTACTCCCTTCAGCTCCTGTTGCCAGGCACTGGTTTGCATTGGAGACAGAACCCTCGTAGGGGTTCCAAGCAGTTTCTAGTGGCCGAGAGGACACTGGTGATCAGAGACAAAGCCCCCAGGCTCTCTGGAGCCAGCTGGTGGCCATTACAATGTCTCCCCACACAGTTCTGGAGCCGCTGTGGGCTCTCCGGGAACAGCTGTGGGCTTCTGGGTTGCCGATAATCGAACGTTGGCCACATGGGCCACGAGACTCTGGGTTTGGCTGGGAGATCCTCGTGTGCACTGTGTTGCTGGTGTTCATTCCAGTAAAGTGTGGACTCCGCTTAAGAGGAAGAAAGGGGCACTGTGCCCAGAATGAAGTATCTGGAAAAGACATGGAGAAGACCGACCCGGATGCACCAGCCCATGGAGCCGTCGCATCATCGGAGCACAAGGCCAGTCCTCTCCCGCTACAGATCCTTGCTCTGGCTGCCCTGAATCAAGATGTCGGGTACTTTTCTGTGGGAGACGCTACGCAACTGCTGAAGGGAGTTCGGCAAAGGCTGTTGAAGAAGAGCCCTCACCAGCTCACCGATGAAAATCCCATCTGTGGAGCAGCCCAGGACGATGGAGAACCCCCTGCGAGGAATATGCCAGAAGACTTCAAGGACAGCCCTGATCTGCGGGGAAGTGCAGACCCTCTGTCTCAGGACATTGGCAGCTGTGGACTGAGAGGGCAGGAAGAGGCAGGGGAGGCAGGCAGGCCAGAGCTTCCTGACGGAGGTGTGCCGTGGCAGGCCCCCGCTGAGGGCCAGAGCCAACACCACACCCTCAGCCAGATCCTACTGACGGTGATGCATCTGCTAGAGCTCCTTCGAGATCATCTGGAAGGTGGGGGCTCAAGGAGGCAGGTGCAGACTGGCTCCTCCTCCACTGATCACGTGCCCCGTGGGAGCCCCCTGAATCAAGGAAAGCCATCCAGGGCACTGAAGAAGGCACGTCAGGGGAATGAAGAGCTCCCAGGAAACACAACAATCCACCAAGCTGAGCAAGTATCTTTTCACCAGCGAAACAGCCTCCTGGAAAGGGAGATTCAGAAGCTGCACCTGAAGCTCGAGGCAGAGCCTAAGCTGTGCGAAGAGCACCTCAAACACCTGGAGAGGAAGATGATGGAGGAGAAGGCACGCTGCCTGCAAGTGAAGAACGAACTCGCCAAGGTGCGCAGGAAGGTGGATGCTGCCCACTGGAACTTAGGCCTCTACAAGAAGATGGCCGACGACCTGCACCGAGAATGGCAGAGAATCTCCTCCTTGCATGACCGAGAGCGCCTCCTGGTGGAGAACAGAAGTGAGGAGAGCCAGAAGGCTGTTCTGTGGGCAGAGAGGGAGTTCCAAAGGCTCAAGGAAGAAAACCATTGCCTCAGGCAGAAGCTGGCCAACTCTGGGCCCAAGGTCCAGCCTGTCTCCGGGGGGCCTCCTGCTCCTGCTCCTGCTCCTGCTCCAGCTCCAGCTCCTGCTCCTGCTCTTCTGGGCACAGCCTCCAAATGCCCTCAAGGGCCACAGGCTCCCCTGAAACCCAGAAGCCCAAGAAGGGAGCAAGGGTGCACTGGCCAGACTCCAAGTTCTCGGGTCCCCTGCAGGTCTGATTCCCTTTCCCAGCAGCCACCAACACTCACAACCAGAGCACAAAAGCTCCTGTGCTTCCTTACCCCTTCAGCCACACCCATTGCTCCTTTGACTGGAGATCCACCCCATTCTTGAACTGATGCTACCTATTCCCTATAGCCATGTGAGAGAGCATTTTTCATTGTTAAGGACCAAAAAAATAAAACGATCAAATTGCTGATCCTACTGCGACTGAGAATTGATTGTATGAAGGGATTCTATGCCAAGCAACCAAGGGTTTTAAGTGTCCTTTACTGATCACTTAATTGTCCCAATAACCCAGTGTGTCCTATACTACTGAGGTTCAGAGAGGGGACACAACTTGCCCCAAGATCACACAGCTAGTGAATTTCAGAGCTCCCATTCCAAGCCAAGGTTGTCTCATTACCCACTGATGTGAAAATAACTACCACTCCTACCACTACGATGACTTCTGCTTCTTCATTTCTGAGAGAGAGAAAGAGCGAGGGCACACACACATGCAAGCGGGGGAGGGGCAGGGAGAGAGAGATTCCTAGACAGCCTTCCCACTCAAGTGCACAACCAGACGCTGGGCTGGATTTCACAGACCATGGGACCACGCCCTGAGCCGAAATCAAGAGTCAGACGTTGACCTGACTAAGCCACACAGGCACCCTTCCCTTGTGCAAGGAACTTCTAGGCAAGCTGCTGTAAGGATCCCAGAAGGGCTTGACAAAATTTTCTCATAGGTCACGTTCTAGTTTGGATGCAAGGATTATGGTGATGCCTAGCTGAGGTAAAGTCCCAGCAAAGCATGGAGGGCAGCCTTTCAGGGTCTCCAACGATTCCCTTCGTGGGTACACCTCGTTTTGTGTTCCATACTCTACCACTGGATTAGAGTCAGGAACTCCTGCCTCACTTCGAAAGGACAGAATATGGCCCGAGAGATAGATAGCATGTCCCTTCTGAGGCTCGTAGACAAAGACACTGGTCTCCTCTTGGGCTTGCTCTCGCTCCCTCACCATTGGTTTCGAGGGAAGCCGCCTGCTCCTTGTGGGCTGTATGATGGAGAGGCCCATGTGGCAAGGAATGAATATTTCTTGCTCACCGCAATGGAGGACCTCTGGCTGCTAGGAGCCACCCGAGTGAGCACACAAGCAGATTTCCCGCCAACAAGCCTGGAGATGACTGAAGACCCACATGACATCTTGACTGCAGCCTTGTGAGAGATCCTGAGACACAGGTCCCTGGCTAGATGCACCTGGATGCCTGGCCCACGGAAACCATATGCGGTTATCAATTGGTGTTGTCGGAAGCCCTCTGGGTTGCGGAAAACATTCAAAAAAGACACAAGGGTGAAGCCACAGTTCTGGCTGCTGACCCACCCCCCTCTCCTGGGCTTGGAATTCCAGGGAAGTCAAGCGATGGTAGCAACCACTGAGAGATTAGGGTAAACAATGCCAGAAAGAGGTCCTCTATTCTGTTCTCCATGTATCTCTCTGAGAGGACATGCCCTCACCTGATCCACCCGAGCCAATAGGTGGCCCATGCAGGAGGAGACAACTGGCCGTGTGGTCCAAGTCGGCTGAGAGCACTAGACCCAGCGTCGCAGAGCCTCCTTGAAGCCAGAAAAAGAGCCCAGAAGTTCCCTGGTGTCCCTAGAGAAGGCACAGAAATTAGATGAGTTGAAAGCCTGGGACCTGGTCATTGGGCTTCTGGGCAAGAGGGGAGATGGCCTGGGGAAGGGACACTGCCTGCAACCCCTCTTGGACCAGACCCCACCTGTCTGCTTTGGGATACTGAGGATTAAGACGAGAGTGAACTAGTGTAGAAGAGATGGTGTTCTAATGCTTGGCAGGTTGAAAGCGATTGAAATCGTTGACATTCCTATTCTCCTCGTCCTCAGGACCACCATTAAGGGGAAGGGGCCTTCAAAGAAGCAAGAGGAGTTTATCACTTACAGCAGCCCTGTCAAGTGTCAATATCCAACCACTCCAGTCCCTTCCACCCCCTTGGCAGCCCCACTGCTTTCATAAGGACACAGATACATTCCCCTACAGGCTTTGGAGCAAACGTTAAGTTTTGATTTCTCTAAGATAAATGCCATAGTGCCATGACCTGCTCCTAGGGCGGTAGCAAGTCTAGTTCTCAAAGAATCTGTGTGGAAGGGTTGAGCCACTCTATTGGACACCTGAAATTGATATTATACTGCATGTGAACGGGAATGTAACTCACGGCTTGGAAAAGGAAAAGAAACTCTTAACTGTTTTCAAGAGTCAGCTCTATCATTTTCCATTCCCAACTGTGATGCGGGAGTGATCCAGTCATTCCACATCCTGCCTTGCATTTGGTGGTGGGGTCTCTCTCTCCCTCTCTGGCGCATTTGGTTTGAATCACTCTGATAGGTGTGCAGTGAGAGCTCACTGGAGTTTTCATTTGAATTGCCCCAATGGCAACTTTCTATGTGGTTTCCATCTGTCTACGCTTTGGTAAAGGTGGCAGGCCCTTTACTTTTTCCCCACCCCCCTTCTATTTCCTTTTGCTAACTAGATTGCATGCTTACTTGGGGATCAAATTCTGAGTTTCCATGCTTCAGACAGGAGTCCTCTATTAGCTATGTGATTTGGACCTATTTCCTCCAAGTTGGTAGCTTGTCTTTTGGGTCTTCTTAAGGAGGTCTTTCACACGGCACAGATTTACAATTCTGATTGTTGGATAAAGTCTAATTAATCAACTTTACCTTAGGGAAAATCATTTGATGTTCGACTGGAGGATTCTTTACCTAGCTTTCCATTCTGGAAATTTTCCCCCACATTTTCCCTATAAGATTTATCATTTTCCATGTAAGGCAGTGATTAATTTTGAGCTACTTTTTAAAATACTCTTTTTTTCTTTTTTTCCTTTGGGAGAGTGAACATGTGCATGAGCGGGCAGGGGCCTGGAGGGAGAAGGGAAAAGAGCATCCTCAAGCAGCCTCGCCAGTGAGCTTGGAGCCTGACTTTGTCCCGGGACGCTGAGAGCTTGACAAGAGCCGAAATCAAGAGCTGGCTGCCGCACAGGCTGCCTCACCCAGGCAGCCTGAGTTAAGTTTTGTATAGGGTTTGATACTTAGATTGTGGTCCCCGGCCTCCTCGTCCTCCACCTCCTCCTCCCCTCTCCCGCTCCCTCTTCTGCTTCTCCTTCTTCTTTGCCTATGCATGTCCACTTGCTCTAGCACCATTTATTCAAAACGCTGTCACTCCTCCACTGAACGGCTTTTTACCTTTGTCAAGGCCCCATTCGACATATGGGCGTAGTTCTCTTTCTGGGTCCCTGATTCTGTTCCACTTATCCATCTTTATTCTGTTCCATTGGTCTAGCTCTTCACCAACACCACGCACTTTTGATTACTGTAGACGAATATCTTGAAATGGGGTGGAAGGATTCTTCTGGTTTTCTTCTTTAGTTTTAGTTTCTCCTCTTTTTTCAGGTTCTAAAATAGAAAGATTATAGTTTTGAGACTCCTTTTCTTTTTAGAGAGAGAGAGAGAGATAGACACACAGACAGAGACAGAGACAGAGACAGAGAAACGGAAGCGGTGCAGAAAGAGAGAGAGATGATTAAGCAGCCACCATGCCCAGCACCAGCACAATGCAGGTTCAGCCTCACTATCCCAAGGTTGACCATGACCCGAGTCAAAATCAAGAGTTGGACTAACTGACTGAGCCACCCAGATGCTCCTCCTCCTTTCTAATGTATGCATTGAGTGCTAAAAATTGAGCTCTCTGTTGATTTAGCTGTGTCCCACCAATTTTAATACGTTGTAGTTTTATTTTCCTTCGGGTCAGTGCACTGAAATTTTATCTTTTGTCTCCGATAATCTAGAAAGTTACTTTCTACGTGTTTAGATTTTGTTATGTTTCTCCCTTTGATATCTAGTTTCATTTTTAACTTTTTTTTATAAGTGTCAAAGTTTAATTCCAAGACAATGCTACATAGGGTTGCATTTTTTTCAGGTACACAATATAGAGATTCTCCTCCGCTGCCCAACGACTGTTAGCTCCTGTTGCCAGGCACTGATTTACCTTGGAGTCTCGGGTGCACCTCCCCCACCCCTACTCCCTTCAGCTCCTGTTGCCAGGCACTGGTTTGCATTGGAGACGGAACCCTCGTAGGGGTTCCAAGCAGTTTCTAGTGGCCGAGAGGACACTGGTGATCAGAGACAAAGCCCCCAGGCTCTCTGGAGCCAGCTGGTGGCCATTACAATGTCTCCCCACACAGTTCTGGAGCCGCTGTGGGCTCTCCGGGAACAGCTGTGGGCTTCTGGGTTGCCGATAATCGAACGTTGGCCACATGGGCCACGAGACTCTGGGTTTGGCTGGGAGATCCTCGTGTGCACTGTGTTGCTGGTGTTCATTCCAGTAAAGTGTGGACTCCGCTTAAGAGGAAGAAAGGGGCACTGTGCCCAGAATGAAGTATCTGGAAAAGACATGGAGAAGACCGACCCGGATGCACCAGCCCATGGAGCCGTCGCATCATCGGAGCACAAGGCCAGTCCTCTCCCGCTACAGATCCTTGCTCTGGCTGCCCTGAATCAAGATGTCGGGTACTTTTCTGTGGGAGACGCTACGCAACTGCTGAAGGGAGTTCGGCAAAGGCTGTTGAAGAAGAGCCCTCACCAGCTCACCGATGAAAATCCCATCTGTGGAGCAGCCCAGGACGATGGAGAACCCCCTGCGAGGAATATGCCAGAAGACTTCAAGGACAGCCCTGATCTGCGGGGAAGTGCAGACCCTCTGTCTCAGGACATTGGCAGCTGTGGACTGAGAGGGCAGGAAGAGGCAGGGGAGGCAGGCAGGCCAGAGCTTCCTGACGGAGGTGTGCCGTGGCAGGCCCCCGCTGAGGGCCAGAGCCAACACCACACCCTCAGCCAGATCCTACTGACGGTGATGCATCTGCTAGAGCTCCTTCGAGATCATCTGGAAGGTGGGGGCTCAAGGAGGCAGGTGCAGACTGGCTCCTCCTCCACTGATCACGTGCCCCGTGGGAGCCCCCTGAATCAAGGAAAGCCATCCAGGGCACTGAAGAAGGCACGTCAGGGGAATGAAGAGCTCCCAGGAAACACAACAATCCACCAAGCTGAGCAAGTATCTTTTCACCAGCGAAACAGCCTCCTGGAAAGGGAGATTCAGAAGCTGCACCTGAAGCTCGAGGCAGAGCCTAAGCTGTGCGAAGAGCACCTCAAACACCTGGAGAGGAAGATGATGGAGGAGAAGGCACGCTGCCTGCAAGTGAAGAACGAACTCGCCAAGGTGCGCAGGAAGGTGGATGCTGCCCACTGGAACTTAGGCCTCTACAAGAAGATGGCCGACGACCTGCACCGAGAATGGCAGAGAATCTCCTCCTTGCATGACCGAGAGCGCCTCCTGGTGGAGAACAGAAGTGAGGAGAGCCAGAAGGCTGTTCTGTGGGCAGAGAGGGAGTTCCAAAGGCTCAAGGAAGAAAACCATTGCCTCAGGCAGAAGCTGGCCAACTCTGGGCCCAAGGTCCAGCCTGTCTCCGGGGGGCCTCCTGCTCCTGCTCCTGCTCCTGCTCCAGCTCCAGCTCGAGCTCCTGCTCCTGCTCTTCTGGGCACAGCCTCCAAATGCCCTCAAGGGCCACAGGCTCCCCTGAAAGCCCAGAAGCCCAAGAAGGGAGCAAGGGTGCACTGGCCAGACTCCAAGTTCTCGGGTCCCCTGCAGGTCTGATTCCCTTTCCCAGCAGCCACCAACACTCACAACCAGAGCACAAAAGCTCCTGTGCTTCCTTACCCCTTCAGCCACACCCATTGCTCCTTTGACTGGAGATCCACCCCATTCTTGAACTGATGCTACCTATTCCCTATAGCCATGTGAGAGAGCATTTTTCATTGTTAAGGACCAAAAAAATAAAACGATCAAATTGCTGATCCTACTGCGACTGAGAATTGATTGTATGAAGGGATTCTATGCCAAGCAACCAAGGGTTTTAAGTGTCCTTTACTGATCACTTAATTGTCCCAATAACCCAGTGTGTCCTATACTACTGAGGTTCAGAGAGGGGACACAACTTGCCCCAAGATCACACAGCTAGTGAATTTCAGAGCTCCCATTCCAAGCCAAGGTTGTCTCATTACCCACTGATGTGAAAATAACTACCACTCCTACCACTACGATGACTTCTGCTTCTTCATTTCTGAGAGAGAGAAAGAGCGAGGGCACACACACATGCAAGCGGGGGAGGGGCAGGGAGAGAGAGATTCCTAGACAGCCTTCCCACTCAAGTGCACAACCAGACGCTGGGCTGGATTTCACAGACCATGGGACCACGCCCTGAGCCGAAATCAAGAGTCAGACGTTGACCTGACTAAGCCACACAGGCACCCTTCCCTTGTGCAAGGAACTTCTAGGCAAGCTGCTGTAAGGATCCCAGAAGGGCTTGACAAAATTTTCTCATAGGTCACGTTCTAGTTTGGATGCAAGGATTATGGTGATGCCTAGCTGAGGTAAAGTCCCAGCAAAGCATGGAGGGCAGCCTTTCAGGGTCTCCAACGATTCCCTTCGTGGGTACACCTCGTTTTGTGTTCCATACTCTACCACTGGATTAGAGTCAGGAACTCCTGCCTCACTTCGAAAGGACAGAATATGGCCCGAGAGATAGATAGCATGTCCCTTCTGAGGCTCGTAGACAAAGACACTGGTCTCCTCTTGGGCTTGCTCTCGCTCCCTCACCATTGGTTTCGAGGGAAGCCGCCTGCTCCTTGTGGGCTGTATGATGGAGAGGCCCATGTGGCAAGGAATGAATATTTCTTGCTCACCGCAATGGAGGACCTCTGGCTGCTAGGAGCCACCCGAGTGAGCACACAAGCAGATTTCCCGCCAACAAGCCTGGAGATGACTGAAGACCCACATGACATCTTGACTGCAGCCTTGTGAGAGATCCTGAGACACAGGTCCCTGGCTAGATGCACCTGGATGCCTGGCCCACGGAAACCATATGCGGTTATCAATTGGTGTTGTCGGAAGCCCTCTGGGTTGCGGAAAACATTCAAAAAAGACACAAGGGTGAAGCCACAGTTCTGGCTGCTGACCCACCCCCCTCTCCTGGGCTTGAAATTCCAGGGAAGTCAAGCGATGGTAGCAACCACTGAGAGATTAGGGTAAACAATGCCAGAAAGAGGTCCTCTATTCTGTTCTCCATGTATCTCTCTGAGAGGACATGCCCTCACCTGATCCACCCGAGCCAATAGGTGGCCCATGCAGGAGGAGACAACTGGCCGTGTGGTCCAAGTCGGCTGAGAGCACTAGACCCAGCGTCGCAGAGCCTCCTTGAAGCCAGAAAAAGAGCCCAGAAGTTCCCTGGTGTCCCTAGAGAAGGCACAGAAATTAGATGAGTTGAAAGCCTGGGACCTGGTCATTGGGCTTCTGGGCAAGAAGGGAGATGGCCTGTGGAAGGGACACTACCTGCAACCCCTCTTGGACCAGACCCCACCTGTCCGCTTTGGGATACTGAGGATTAAGACGAGAGTGAACTAGTGTAGAAGAGATGGTGTTCTAATGCTTGGCAGGTTGAAAGCGATTGAAATCGTTGACATTCCTATTCTCCTCGTCCTCAGGACCACCATTAAGGGGAAGGGGCCTTCAAAGAAGCAAGAGGAGTTTATCACTTACAGCAGCCCTGTCAAGTGTCAATATCCAACCACTCCAGTCCCTTCCACCCCCTTGGCAGCCCCACTGCTTTCATAAGGACACAGATACATTCCCCTACAGGCTTTGGAGCAAACGTTAAGTTTTGATTTCTCTAAGATAAATGCCATAGTGCCATGACCTGCTCCTAGGGCGGTAGCAAGTCTAGTTCTCAAAGAATCTGTGTGGAAGGGTTGAGCCACTCTATTGGACACCTGAAATTGATATTATACTGCATGTGAACGGGAATGTAACTCACGGCTTGGAAAAGGAAAAGAAACTCTTAACTGTTTTCAAGAGTCAGCTCTATCATTTTCCATTCCCAACTGTGATGCGGGAGTGATCCAGTCATTCCACATCCTGCCTTGCATTTGGTGGTGGGGTCTCTCTCTCCCTCTCTGGCGCATTTGGTTTGAATCACTCTGATAGGTGTGCAGTGAGAGCTCACTGGAGTTTTCATTTGAATTGCCCCAATGGCAACTTTCTATGTGGTTTCCATCTGTCTACGCTTTGGTAAAGGTGGCAGGCCCTTTACTTTTTCCCCACCCCCCTTCTATTTCCTTTTGCTAACTAGATTGCATGCTTACTTGGGGTCAATTTCTGAGTTTCCATGCTTCAGACAGGAGTCCTCTATTAGCTATGTGATTTGGACCTATTTCCTCCAAGTTGGTAGCTTGTCTTTTGGGTCTTCTTAAGGAGGTCTTTCACACGGCACAGATTTACAATTCTGATTGTTGGATAAAGTCTAATTAATCAACTTTACCTTAGGGAAAATCATTTGATGTTCGACTGGAGGATTCTTTACCTAGCTTTCCATTCTGGAAATTTTCCCCCACATTTTCCCTATAAGATTTATCATTTTCCATGTAAGGCAGTGATTAATTTTGAGCTACTTTTTAAAATACTCTTTTTTTCTTTTTTTCCTTTGGGAGAGTGAACATGTGCATGAGCGGGCAGGGGCCTGGAGGGAGAAGGGAAAAGAGCATCCTCAAGCAGCCTCGCCAGTGAGCTTGGAGCCTGACTTTGTCCCGGGACGCTGAGAGCTTGACAAGAGCCGAAATCAAGAGCTGGCTGCCGCACAGGCTGCCTCACCCAGGCAGCCTGAGTTAAGTTTTGTATAGGGTTTGATACTTAGATTGTGGTCCCCGGCCTCCTTGTCCTCCACCTCCTCCTCCCCTCTCCCGCTCCCTCTTCTGCTTCTCCTTCTTCTTTGCCTATGCATGTCCACTTGCTCTAGCACCATTTATTCAAAACGCTGTCACTCCTCCACTGAACGGCTTTTTACCTTTGTCAAGGCCCCATTCGACATATGGGCGTAGTTCTCTTTCTGGGTCCCTGATTCTGTTCCACTTATCCATCTTTATTCTGTTCCATTGGTCTAGCTCTTCACCAACACCACGCACTTTTGATTACTGTAGACGAATATCTTGAAATGGGGTGGAAGGATTCTTCTGGTTTTCTTCTTTAGTTTTAGTTTCTCCTCTTTTTTCAGGTTCTAAAATAGAAAGATTATAGTTTTGAGACTCCTTTTCTTTTTAGAGAGAGAGAGAGAGATAGACACACAGACAGAGACAGAGACAGAGACAGAGAAACGGAAGCGGTGCAGAAAGAGAGAGAGATGATTAAGCAGCCACCATGCCCAGCACCAGCACAATGCAGGTTCAGCCTCACTATCCCAAGGTTGACCATGACCCGAGTCAAAATCAAGAGTTGGACTAACTGACTGAGCCACCCAGATGCTCCTCCTCCTTTCTAATGTATGCATTGAGTGCTAAAAATTGAGCTCTCTGTTGATTTAGCTATGTCCCATCAATTTTAATACGTTGTAGTTTTATTTTCCTTCGGGTCAGTGCACTGAAATTTTATCTTTTGTCTCCGATAATCTAGAAAGTTACTTTCTACGTGTTTAGATTTTGTTATGTTTCTCCCTTTGATATCTAGTTTCATTTTTAACTTTTTTTTATAAGTGTCAAAGTTTAATTCCAAGACAATGCTACAGAGGGTTGCATTTTTTTCAGGTACACAATATAGAGATTCTCCTCCGCTGCCCAACGACTGTTAGCTCCTGTTGCCAGGCACTGATTTGCGTTGGAGTCTCGGGTGCACCTCCCCCACCCCTACTCCCTTCAGCTCCTGTTGCCAGGCACTGGTTTGCATTGGAGACGGAACCCTCGTAGGGGTTCCAAGCAGTTTCTAGTGGCCGAGAGGACACTGGTGATCAGAGACAAAGCCCCCAGGCTCTCTGGAGCCAGCTGGTGGCCATTACAATGTCTCCCCACACAGTTCTGGAGCCGCTGTGGGCTCTCCGGGAACAGCTGTGGGCTTCTGGGTTGCCGATAATCGAACGTTGGCCACATGGGCCACGAGACTCTGGGTTTGGCTGGGAGATCCTCGTGTGCACTGTGTTGCTGGTGTTCATTCCAGTAAAGTGTGGACTCCGCTTAAGAGGAAGAAAGGGGCACTGTGCCCAGAATGAAGTATCTGGAAAAGACATGGAGAAGACCGACCCGGATGCACCAGCCCATGGAGCCGTCGCATCATCGGAGCACAAGGCCAGTCCTCTCCCGCTACAGATCCTTGCTCTGGCTGCCCTGAATCAAGATGTCGGGTACTTTTCTGTGGGAGACGCTACGCAACTGCTGAAGGGAGTTCGGCAAAGGCTGTTGAAGAAGAGCCCTCACCAGCTCACCGATGAAAATCCCATCTGTGGAGCAGCCCAGGACGATGGAGAACCCCCTGCGAGGAATATGCCAGAAGACTTCAAGGACAGCCCTGATCTGCGGGGAAGTGCAGACCCTCTGTCTCAGGACATTGGCAGCTGTGGACTGAGAGGGCAGGAAGAGGCAGGGGAGGCAGGCAGGCCAGAGCTTCCTGACGGAGGTGTGCCGTGGCAGGCCCCCGCTGAGGGCCAGAGCCAACACCACACCCTCAGCCAGATCCTACTGACGGTGATGCATCTGCTAGAGCTCCTTCGAGATCATCTGGAAGGTGGGGGCTCAAGGAGGCAGGTGCAGACTGGCTCCTCCTCCACTGATCACGTGCCCCGTGGGAGCCCCCTGAATCAAGGAAAGCCATCCAGGGCACTGAAGAAGGCACGTCAGGGGAATGAAGAGCTCCCAGGAAACACAACAATCCACCAAGCTGAGCAAGTATCTTTTCACCAGCGAAACAGCCTCCTGGAAAGGGAGATTCAGAAGCTGCACCTGAAGCTCGAGGCAGAGCCTAAGCTGTGCGAAGAGCACCTCAAACACCTGGAGAGGAAGATGATGGAGGAGAAGGCACGCTGCCTGCAAGTGAAGAACGAACTCGCCAAGGTGCGCAGGAAGGTGGATGCTGCCCACTGGAACTTAGGCCTCTACAAGAAGATGGCCGACGACCTGCACCGAGAATGGCAGAGAATCTCCTCCTTGCATGACCGAGAGCGCCTCCTGGTGGAGAACAGAAGTGAGGAGAGCCAGAAGGCTGTTCTGTGGGCAGAGAGGGAGTTCCAAAGGCTCAAGGAAGAAAACCATTGCCTCAGGCAGAAGCTGGCCAACTCTGGGCCCAAGGTCCAGCCTGTCTCCGGGGGGCCTCCTGCTCCTGCTCCTGCTCCTGCTCCAGCTCCAGCTCCTGCTCCTGCTCTTCTGGGCACAGCCTCCAAATGCCCTCAAGGGCCACAGGCTCCCCTCAAAGCCCAGAAGCCCAAGAAGGGAGCAAGGGTGCACTGGCCAGACTCCAAGTTCTCGGGTCCCCTGCAGGTCTGATTCCCTTTCCCAGCAGCCACCAACACTCACAACCAGAGCACAAAAGCTCCTGTGCTTCCTTACCCCTTCAGCCACACCCATTGCTCCTTTGACTGGAGATCCACCCCATTCTTGAACTGATGCTACCTATTCCCTATAGCCATGTGAGAGAGCATTTTTCATTGTTAAGGACCAAAAAAATAAAACGATCAAATTGCTGATCCTACTGCGACTGAGAATTGATTGTATGAAGGGATTCTATGCCAAGCAACCAAGGGTTTTAAGTGTCCTTTACTGATCACTTAATTGTCCCAATAACCCAGTGTGTCCTATACTACTGAGGTTCAGAGAGGGGACACAACTTGCCCCAAGATCACACAGCTAGTGAATTTCAGAGCTCCCATTCCAAGCCAAGGTTGTCTCATTACCCACTGATGTGAAAATAACTACCACTCCTACCACTACGATGACTTCTGCTTCTTCATTTCTGAGAGAGAGAAAGAGCGAGGGCACACACACATGCAAGCGGGGGATGGGCAGGGAGAGAGAGATTCCTAGACAGCCTTCCCACTCAAGTGCACAACCAGACGCTGGGCTGGATTTCACAGACCATGGGACCACGCCCTGAGCCGAAATCAAGAGTCAGACGTTGACCTGACTAAGCCACACAGGCACCCTTCCCTTGTGCAAGGAACTTCTAGGCAAGCTGCTGTAAGGATCCCAGAAGGGCTTGACAAAATTTTCTCATAGGTCACGTTCTAGTTTGGATGCAAGGATTATGGTGATGCCTAGCTGAGGTAAAGTCCCAGCAAAGCATGGAGGGCAGCCTTTCAGGGTCTCCAACGATTCCCTTCGTGGGTACACCTCGTTTTGTGTTCCATACTCTACCACTGGATTAGAGTCAGGAACTCCTGCCTCACTTCGAAAGGACAGAATATGGCCCGAGAGATAGATAGCATGTCCCTTCTGAGGCTCGTAGACAAAGACACTGGTCTCCTCTTGGGCTTGCTCTCGCTCCCTCACCATTGGTTTCGAGGGAAGCCGCCTGCTCCTTGTGGGCTGTATGATGGAGAGGCCCATGTGGCAAGGAATGAATATTTCTTGCTCACCGCAATGGAGGACCTCTGGCTGCTAGGAGCCACCCGAGTGAGCACACAAGCAGATTTCCCGCCAACAAGCCTGGAGATGACTGAAGACCCACATGACATCTTGACTGCAGCCTTGTGAGAGATCCTGAGACACAGGTCCCTGGCTAGATGCACCTGGATGCCTGGCCCACGGAAACCATATGCGGTTATCAATTGGTGTTGTCGGAAGCCCTCTGGGTTGCGGAAAACATTCAAAAAAGACACAAGGGTGAAGCCACAGTTCTGGCTGCTGACCCACCCCCCTCTCCTGGGCTTGAAATTCCAGGGAAGTCAAGCGATGGTAGCAACCACTGAGAGATTAGGGTAAACAATGCCAGAAAGAGGTCCTCTATTCTGTTCTCCATGTATCTCTCTGAGAGGACATGCCCTCACCTGATCCACCCGAGCCAATAGGTGGCCCATGCAGGAGGAGACAACTGGCCGTGTGGTCCAAGTCGGCTGAGAGCACTAGACCCAGCGTCGCAGAGCCTCCTTGAAGCCAGAAAAAGAGCCCAGAAGTTCCCTGGTGTCCCTAGAGAAGGCACAGAAATTAGATGAGTTGAAAGCCTGGGACCTGGTCATTGGGCTTCTGGGCAAGAGGGGAGATGGCCTGGGGAAGGGACACTGCCTGCAACCCCTCTTGGACCAGACCCCACCTGTCTGCTTTGGGATACTGAGGATTAAGACGAGAGTGAACTAGTGTAGAAGAGATGGTGTTCTAATGCTTGGCAGGTTGAAAGCGATTGAAATCGTTGACATTCCTATTCTCCTCGTCCTCAGGACCACCATTAAGGGGAAGGGGCCTTCAAAGAAGCAAGAGGAGTTTATCACTTACAGCAGCCCTGTCAAGTGTCAATATCCAACCACTCCAGTCCCTTCCACCCCCTTGGCAGCCCCACTGCTTTCATAAGGACACAGATACATTCCCCTACAGGCTTTGGAGCAAACGTTAAGTTTTGATTTCTCTAAGATAAATGCCATAGTGCCATGACCTGCTCCTAGGGCGGTAGCAAGTCTAGTTCTCAAAGAATCTGTGTGGAAGGGTTGAGCCACTCTATTGGACACCTGAAATTGATATTATACTGCATGTGAACGGGAATGTAACTCACGGCTTGGAAAAGGAAAAGAAACTCTTAACTGTTTTCAAGAGTCAGCTCTATCATTTTCCATTCCCAACTGTGATGCGGGAGTGATCCAGTCATTCCACATCCTGCCTTGCATTTGGTGGTGGGGTCTCTCTCTCCCTCTCTGGCGCATTTGGTTTGAATCACTCTGATAGGTGTGCAGTGAGAGCTCACTGGAGTTTTCATTTGAATTGCCCCAATGGCAACTTTCTATGTGGTTTCCATCTGTCTACGCTTTGGTAAAGGTGGCAGGCCCTTTACTTTTTCCCCACCCCCCTTCTATTTCCTTTTGCTAACTAGATTGCATGCTTACTTGGGGATCAAATTCTGAGTTTCCATGCTTCAGACAGGAGTCCTCTATTAGCTATGTGATTTGGACCTATTTCCTCCAAGTTGGTAGCTTGTCTTTTGGGTCTTCTTAAGGAGGTCTTTCACACGGCACAGATTTACAATTCTGATTGTTGGATAAAGTCTAATTAATCAACTTTACCTTAGGGAAAATCATTTGATGTTCGACTGGAGGATTCTTTACCTAGCTTTCCATTCTGGAAATTTTCCCCCACATTTTCCCTATAAGATTTATCATTTTCCATGTAAGGCAGTGATTAATTTTGAGCTACTTTTTAAAATACTCTTTTTTTCTTTTTTTCCTTTGGGAGAGTGAACATGTGCATGAGCGGGCAGGGGCCTGGAGGGAGAAGGGAAAAGAGCATCCTCAAGCAGCCTCGCCAGTGAGCTTGGAGCCTGACTTTGTCCCGGGACGCTGAGAGCTTGACAAGAGCCGAAATCAAGAGCTGGCTGCCGCACAGGCTGCCTCACCCAGGCAGCCTGAGTTAAGTTTTGTATAGGGTTTGATACTTAGATTGTGGTCCCCGGCCTCCTCGTCCTCCACCTCCTCCTCCCCTCTCCCGCTCCCTCTTCTGCTTCTCCTTCTTCTTTGCCTATGCATGTCCACTTGCTCTAGCACCATTTATTCAAAACGCTGTCACTCCTCCACTGAACGGCTTTTTACCTTTGTCAAGGCCCCATTCGACATATGGGCGTAGTTCTCTTTCTGGGTCCCTGATTCTGTTCCACTTATCCATCTGTATTCTGTTCCATTGGTCTAGCTCTTCACCAACACCACGCACTTTTGATTACTGTAGACGAATATCTTGAAATGGGGTGGAAGGATTCTTCTGGTTTTCTTCCTTAGTTTTAGTTTCTCCTCTTTTTTCAGGTTCTAAAATAGAAAGATTATAGTTTTGAGACTCCTTTTCTTTTTAGAGAGAGAGAGAGAGATAGACACACAGACAGAGACAGAGACAGAGAAACGGAAGCGGTGCAGAAAGAGAGAGAGATGATTAAGCAGCCACCATGCCCAGCACCAGCACAATGCAGGTTCAGCCTCACTATCCCAAGGTTGACCATGACCCGAGTCAAAATCAAGAGTTGGACTAACTGACTGAGCCACCCAGATGCTCCTCCTCCTTTCTAATGTATGCATTGAGTGCTAAAAATTGAGCTCTCTGTTGATTTAGCTATGTCCCATCAATTTTAATACGTTGTAGTTTTATTTTCCTTCGGGTCAGTGCACTGAAATTTTATCTTTTGTCTCCGATAATCTAGAAAGTTACTTTCTACGTGTTTAGATTTTGTTATGTTTCTCCCTTTGATATCTAGTTTCATTTTTAACTTTTTTTTATAAGTGTCAAAGTTTAATTCCAAGACAATGCTACAGAGGGTTGCATTTTTTTCAGGTACACAATATAGAGATTCTCCTCCGCTGCCCAACGACTGTTAGCTCCTGTTGCCAGGCACTGATTTGCGTTGGAGTCTCGGGTGCACCTCCCCCACCCCTACTCCCTTCAGCTCCTGTTGCCAGGCACTGGTTTGCATTGGAGACGGAACCCTCGTAGGGGTTCCAAGCAGTTTCTAGTGGCCGAGAGGACACTGGTGATCAGAGACAAAGCCCCCAGGCTCTCTGGAGCCAGCTGGTGGCCATTACAATGTCTCCCCACACAGTTCTGGAGCCGCTGTGGGCTCTCCGGGAACAGCTGTGGGCTTCTGGGTTGCCGATAATCGAACGTTGGCCACATGGGCCACGAGACTCTGGGTTTGGCTGGGAGATCCTCGTGTGCACTGTGTTGCTGGTGTTCATTCCAGTAAAGTGTGGACTCCGCTTAAGAGGAAGAAAGGGGCACTGTGCCCAGAATGAAGTATCTGGAAAAGACATGGAGAAGACCGACCCGGATGCACCAGCCCATGGAGCCGTCGCATCATCGGAGCACAAGGCCAGTCCTCTCCCGCTACAGATCCTTGCTCTGGCTGCCCTGAATCAAGATGTCGGGTACTTTTCTGTGGGAGACGCTACGCAACTGCTGAAGGGAGTTCGGCAAAGGCTGTTGAAGAAGAGCCCTCACCAGCTCACCGATGAAAATCCCATCTGTGGAGCAGCCCAGGACGATGGAGAACCCCCTGCGAGGAATATGCCAGAAGACTTCAAGGACAGCCCTGATCTGCGGGGAAGTGCAGACCCTCTGTCTCAGGACATTGGCAGCTGTGGACTGAGAGGGCAGGAAGAGGCAGGGGAGGCAGGCAGGCCAGAGCTTCCTGACGGAGGTGTGCCGTGGCAGGCCCCCGCTGAGGGCCAGAGCCAACACCACACCCTCAGCCAGATCCTACTGACGGTGATGCATCTGCTAGAGCTCCTTCGAGATCATCTGGAAGGTGGGGGCTCAAGGAGGCAGGTGCAGACTGGCTCCTCCTCCACTGATCACGTGCCCCGTGGGAGCCCCCTGAATCAAGGAAAGCCATCCAGGGCACTGAAGAAGGCACGTCAGGGGAATGAAGAGCTCCCAGGAAACACAACAATCCACCAAGCTGAGCAAGTATCTTTTCACCAGCGAAACAGCCTCCTGGAAAGGGAGATTCAGAAGCTGCACCTGAAGCTCGAGGCAGAGCCTAAGCTGTGCGAAGAGCACCTCAAACACCTGGAGAGGAAGATGATGGAGGAGAAGGCACGCTGCCTGCAAGTGAAGAACGAACTCGCCAAGGTGCGCAGGAAGGTGGATGCTGCCCACTGGAACTTAGGCCTCTACAAGAAGATGGCCGACGACCTGCACCGAGAATGGCAGAGAATCTCCTCCTTGCATGACCGAGAGCGCCTCCTGGTGGAGAACAGAAGTGAGGAGAGCCAGAAGGCTGTTCTGTGGGCAGAGAGGGAGTTCCAAAGGCTCAAGGAAGAAAACCATTGCCTCAGGCAGAAGCTGGCCAACTCTGGGCCCAAGGTCCAGCCTGTCTCCGGGGGGCCTCCTGCTCCTGCTCCTGCTCCTGCTCCAGCTCCAGCTCCTGCTCCTGCTCTTCTGGGCACAGGCTCCAAATGCCCTCAAGGGCCACAGGCTCCCCTCAAAGCCCAGAAGCCCAAGAAGGGAGCAAGGGTGCACTGGCCAGACTCCAAGTTCTCGGGTCCCCTGCAGGTCTGATTCCCTTTCCCAGCAGCCACCAACACTCACAACCAGAGCACAAAAGCTCCTGTGCTTCCTTACCCCTTCAGCCACACCCATTGCTCCTTTGACTGGAGATCCACCCCATTCTTGAACTGATGCTACCTATTCCCTATAGCCATGTGAGAGAGCATTTTTCATTGTTAAGGACCAAAAAAATAAAACGATCAAATTGCTGATCCTACTGCGACTGAGAATTGATTGTATGAAGGGATTCTATGCCAAGCAACCAAGGGTTTTAAGTGTCCTTTACTGATCACTTAATTGTCCCAATAACCCAGTGTGTCCTATACTACTGAGGTTCAGAGAGGGGACACAACTTGCCCCAAGATCACACAGCTAGTGAATTTCAGAGCTCCCATTCCAAGCCAAGGTTGTCTCATTACCCACTGATGTGAAAATAACTACCACTCCTACCACTACGATGACTTCTGCTTCTTCATTTCTGAGAGAGAGAAAGAGCGAGGGCACACACACATGCAAGCGGGGGATGGGCAGGGAGAGAGAGATTCCTAGACAGCCTTCCCACTCAAGTGCACAACCAGACGCTGGGCTGGATTTCACAGACCATGGGACCACGCCCTGAGCCAAAATCAAGAGTCAGACGTTGACCTGACTAAGCCACACAGGCACCCTTCCCTTGTGCAAGGAACTTCTAGGCAAGCTGCTGTAAGGATCCCAGAAGGGCTTGACAAAATTTTCTCATAGGTCACGTTCTAGTTTGGATGCAAGGATTATGGTGATGCCTAGCTGAGGTAAAGTCCCAGCAAAGCATGGAGGGCAGCCTTTCAGGGTCTCCAACGATTCCCTTCGTGGGTACACCTCGTTTTGTGTTCCATACTCTACCACTGGATTAGAGTCAGGAACTCCTGCCTCACTTCGAAAGGACAGAATATGGCCCGAGAGATAGATAGCATGTCCCTTCTGAGGCTCGTAGACAAAGACACTGGTCTCCTCTTGGGCTTGCTCTCGCTCCCTCACCATTGGTTTCGAGGGAAGCCGCCTGCTCCTTGTGGGCTGTATGATGGAGAGGCCCATGTGGCAAGGAATGAATATTTCTTGCTCACCGCAATGGAGGACCTCTGGCTGCTAGGAGCCACCCGAGTGAGCACACAAGCAGATTTCCCGCCAACAAGCCTGGAGATGACTGAAGACCCACATGACATCTTGACTGCAGCCTTGTGAGAGATCCTGAGACACAGGTCCCTGGCTAGATGCACCTGGATGCCTGGCCCACGGAAACCATATGCGGTTATCAATTGGTGTTGTCGGAAGCCCTCTGGGTTGCGGAAAACATTCAAAAAAGACACAAGGGTGAAGCCACAGTTCTGGCTGCTGACCCACCCCCCTCTCCTGGGCTTGAAATTCCAGGGAAGTCAAGCGATGGTAGCAACCACTGAGAGATTAGGGTAAACAATGCCAGAAAGAGGTCCTCTATTCTGTTCTCCATGTATCTCTCTGAGAGGACATGCCCTCACCTGATCCACCCGAGCCAATAGGTGGCCCATGCAGGAGGAGACAACTGGCCGTGTGGTCCAAGTCGGCTGAGAGCACTAGACCCAGCGTCGCAGAGCCTCCTTGAAGCCAGAAAAAGAGCCCAGAAGTTCCCTGGTGTCCCTAGAGAAGGCACAGAAATTAGATGAGTTGAAAGCCTGGGACCTGGTCATTGGGCTTCTGGGCAAGAGGGGAGATGGCCTGGGGAAGGGACACTGCCTGCAACCCCTCTTGGACCAGACCCCACCTGTCTGCTTTGGGATACTGAGGATTAAGACGAGAGTGAACTAGTGTAGAAGAGATGGTGTTCTAATGCTTGGCAGGTTGAAAGCGATTGAAATCGTTGACATTCCTATTCTCCTCGTCCTCAGGACCACCATTAAGGGGAAGGGGCCTTCAAAGAAGCAAGAGGAGTTTATCACTTACAGCAGCCCTGTCAAGTGTCAATATCCAACCACTCCAGTCCCTTCCACCCCCTTGGCAGCCCCACTGCTTTCATAAGGACACAGATACATTCCCCTACAGGCTTTGGAGCAAACGTTAAGTTTTGATTTCTCTAAGATAAATGCCATAGTGCCATGACCTGCTCCTAGGGCGGTAGCAAGTCTAGTTCTCAAAGAATCTGTGTGGAAGGGTTGAGCCACTCTATTGGACACCTGAAATTGATATTATACTGCATGTGAACGGGAATGTAACTCACGGCTTGGAAAAGGAAAAGAAACTCTTAACTGTTTTCAAGAGTCAGCTCTATCATTTTCCATTCCCAACTGTGATGCGGGAGTGATCCAGTCATTCCACATCCTGCCTTGCATTTGGTGGTGGGGTCTCTCTCTCCCTCTCTGGCGCATTTGGTTTGAATCACTCTGATAGGTGTGCAGTGAGAGCTCACTGGAGTTTTCATTTGAATTGCCCCAATGGCAACTTTCTATGTGGTTTCCATCTGTCTACGCTTTGGTAAAGGTGGCAGGCCCTTTACTTTTTCCCCACCCCCCTTCTATTTCCTTTTGCTAACTAGATTGCATGCTTACTTGGGGATCAAATTCTGAGTTTCCATGCTTCAGACAGGAGTCCTCTATTAGCTATGTGATTTGGACCTATTTCCTCCAAGTTGGTAGCTTGTCTTTTGGGTCTTCTTAAGGAGGTCTTTCACACGGCACAGATTTACAATTCTGATTGTTGGATAAAGTCTAATTAATCAACTTTACCTTAGGGAAAATAATTTGATGTTCGACTGGAGGATTCTTTACCTAGCTTTCCATTCTGGAAATT
The DNA here is from genome assembly GCF_964662115.1 of Mustela nivalis. Classification (NCBI taxonomy): domain Eukaryota; kingdom Metazoa; phylum Chordata; class Mammalia; order Carnivora; family Mustelidae; genus Mustela; species Mustela nivalis. The sequence goes on from NW_028135969.1 coordinate 104,616, forward strand.
TTCCCCCACATTTTCCCTATAAGATTTATCATTTTCCATGTAAGGCAGTGATTAATTTTGAGCTACTTTTTAAAATACTCTTTTTTTCTTTTTTTCCTTTGGGAGAGTGAACATGTGCATGAGCGGGCAGGGGCCTGGAGGGAGAAGGGAAAAGAGCATCCTCAAGCAGCCTCGCCAGTGAGCTTGGAGCCTGACTTTGTCCCGGGACGCTGAGAGCTTGACAAGAGCCGAAATCAAGAGCTGGCTGCCGCACAGGCTGCCTCACCCAGGCAGCCTGAGTTAAGTTTTGTATAGGGTTTGATACTTAGATTGTGGTCCCCGGCCTCCTCGTCCTCCACCTCCTCCTCCCCTCTCCCGCTCCCTCTTCTGCTTCTCCTTCTTCTTTGCCTATGCATGTCCACTTGCTCTAGCACCATTTATTCAAAACGCTGTCACTCCTCCACTGAACGGCTTTTTACCTTTGTCAAGGCCCCATTCGACATATGGGCGTAGTTCTCTTTCTGGGTCCCTGATTCTGTTCCACTTATCCATCTGTATTCTGTTCCATTGGTCTAGCTCTTCACCAACACCACGCACTTTTGATTACTGTAGACGAATATCTTGAAATGGGGTGGAAGGATTCTTCTGGTTTTCTTCTTTAGTTTTAGTTTCTCCTCTTTTTTCAGGTTCTAAAATAGAAAGATTATAGTTTTGAGACTCCTTTTCTTTTTAGAGAGAGAGAGAGAGATAGACACACAGACAGAGACAGAGACAGAGACAGAGAAACGGAAGCGGTGCAGAAAGAGAGAGAGATGATTAAGCAGCCACCATGCCCAGCACCAGCACAATGCAGGTTCAGCCTCACTATCCCAAGGTTGACCATGACCCGAGTCAAAATCAAGAGTTGGACTAACTGACTGAGCCACCCAGATGCTCCTCCTCCTTTCTAATGTATGCATTGAGTGCTAAAAATTGAGCTCTCTGTTGATTTAGCTGTGTCCCATCAATTTTAATACGTTGTAGTTTTATTTTCCTTCGGGTCAGTGCACTGAAATTTTATCTTTTGTCTCCGATAATCTAGAAAGTTACTTTCTACGTGTTTAGATTTTGTTATGTTTCTCCCTTTGATATCTAGTTTCATTTTTAACTTTTTTTTATAAGTGTCAAAGTTTAATTCCAAGACAATGCTACATAGGGTTGCATTTTTTTCAGGTACACAATATAGAGATTCTCCTCCGCTGCCCAACGACTGTTAGCTCCTGTTGCCAGGCACTGATTTGCGTTGGAGTCTCGGGTGCACCTCCCCCACCCCTACTCCCTTCAGCTCCTGTTGCCAGGCACTGGTTTGCATTGGAGACGGAACCCTCGTAGGGGTTCCAAGCAGTTTCTAGTGGCCGAGAGGACACTGGTGATCAGAGACAAAGCCCCCAGGCTCTCTGGAGCCAGCTGGTGGCCATTACAATGTCTCCCCACACAGTTCTGGAGCCGCTGTGGGCTCTCCGGGAACAGCTGTGGGCTTCTGGGTTGCCGATAATCGAACGTTGGCCACATGGGCCACGAGACTCTGGGTTTGGCTGGGAGATCCTCGTGTGCACTGTGTTGCTGGTGTTCATTCCAGTAAAGTGTGGACTCCGCTTAAGAGGAAGAAAGGGGCACTGTGCCCAGAATGAAGTATCTGGAAAAGACATGGAGAAGACCGACCCGGATGCACCAGCCCATGGAGCCGTCGCATCATCGGAGCACAAGGCCAGTCCTCTCCCGCTACAGATCCTTGCTCTGGCTGCCCTGAATCAAGATGTCGGGTACTTTTCTGTGGGAGACGCTACGCAACTGCTGAAGGGAGTTCGGCAAAGGCTGTTGAAGAAGAGCCCTCACCAGCTCACCGATGAAAATCCCATCTGTGGAGCAGCCCAGGACGATGGAGAACCCCCTGCGAGGAATATGCCAGAAGACTTCAAGGACAGCCCTGATCTGCGGGGAAGTGCAGACCCTCTGTCTCAGGACATTGGCAGCTGTGGACTGAGAGGGCAGGAAGAGGCAGGGGAGGCAGGCAGGCCAGAGCTTCCTGACGGAGGTGTGCCGTGGCAGGCCCCCGCTGAGGGCCAGAGCCAACACCACACCCTCAGCCAGATCCTACTGACGGTGATGCATCTGCTAGAGCTCCTTCGAGATCATCTGGAAGGTGGGGGCTCAAGGAGGCAGGTGCAGACTGGCTCCTCCTCCACTGATCACGTGCCCCGTGGGAGCCCCCTGAATCAAGGAAAGCCATCCAGGGCACTGAAGAAGGCACGTCAGGGGAATGAAGAGCTCCCAGGAAACACAACAATCCACCAAGCTGAGCAAGTATCTTTTCACCAGCGAAACAGCCTCCTGGAAAGGGAGATTCAGAAGCTGCACCTGAAGCTCGAGGCAGAGCCTAAGCTGTGCGAAGAGCACCTCAAACACCTGGAGAGGAAGATGATGGAGGAGAAGGCACGCTGCCTGCAAGTGAAGAACGAACTCGCCAAGGTGCGCAGGAAGGTGGATGCTGCCCACTGGAACTTAGGCCTCTACAAGAAGATGGCCGACGACCTGCACCGAGAATGGCAGAGAATCTCCTCCTTGCATGACCGAGAGCGCCTCCTGGTGGAGAACAGAAGTGAGGAGAGCCAGAAGGCTGTTCTGTGGGCAGAGAGGGAGTTCCAAAGGCTCAAGGAAGAAAACCATTGCCTCAGGCAGAAGCTGGCCAACTCTGGGCCCAAGGTCCAGCCTGTCTCCGGGGGGCCTCCTGCTCCTGCTCCTGCTCCTGCTCCAGCTCCAGCTCCTGCTCCTGCTCTTCTGGGCACAGCCTCCAAACGCCCTCAAGGGCCACAGGCTCCCCTCAAAGCCCAGAAGCCCAAGAAGGGAGCAAGGGTGCACTGGCCAGACTCCAAGTTCTCGGGTCCCCTGCAGGTCTGATTCCCTTTCCCAGCAGCCACCAACACTCACAACCAGAGCACAAAAGCTCCTGTGCTTCCTTACCCCTTCAGCCACACCCATTGCTCCTTTGACTGGAGATCCACCCCATTCTTGAACTGATGCTACCTATTCCCTATAGCCATGTGAGAGAGCATTTTTCATTGTTAAGGACCAAAAAAATAAAACGATCAAATTGCTGATCCTACTGCGACTGAGAATTGATTGTATGAAGGGATTCTATGCCAAGCAACCAAGGGTTTTAAGTGTCCTTTACTGATCACTTAATTGTCCCAATAACCCAGTGTGTCCTATACTACTGAGGTTCAGAGAGGGGACACAACTTGCCCCAAGATCACACAGCTAGTGAATTTCAGAGCTCCCATTCCAAGCCAAGGTTGTCTCATTACCCACTGATGTGAAAATAACTACCACTCCTACCACTACGATGACTTCTGCTTCTTCATTTCTGAGAGAGAGAAAGAGCGAGGGCACACACACATGCAAGCGGGGGAGGGGCAGGGAGAGAGAGATTCCTAGACAGCCTTCCCACTCAAGTGCACAACCAGACGCTGGGCTGGATTTCACAGACCATGGGACCACGCCCTGAGCCGAAATCAAGAGTCAGACGTTGACCTGACTAAGCCACACAGGCACCCTTCCCTTGTGCAAGGAACTTCTAGGCAAGCTGCTGTAAGGATCCCAGAAGGGCTTGACAAAATTTTCTCATAGGTCACGTTCTAGTTTGGATGCAAGGATTATGGTGATGCCTAGCTGAGGTAAAGTCCCAGCAAAGCATGGAGGGCAGCCTTTCAGGGTCTCCAACGATTCCCTTCGTGGGTACACCTCGTTTTGTGTTCCATACTCTACCACTGGATTAGAGTCAGGAACTCCTGCCTCACTTCGAAAGGACAGAATATGGCCCGAGAGATAGATAGCATGTCCCTTCTGAGGCTCATAGACAAAGACACTGGTCTCCTCTTGGGCTTGCTCTCGCTCCCTCACCATTGGTTTCGAGGGAAGCCGCCTGCTCCTTGTGGGCTGTATGATGGAGAGGCCCATGTGGCAAGGAATGAATATTTCTTGCTCACCGCAATGGAGGACCTCTGGCTGCTAGGAGCCACCCGAGTGAGCACACAAGCAGATTTCCCGCCAACAAGCCTGGAGATGACTGAAGACCCACATGACATCTTGACTGCAGCCTTGTGAGAGATCCTGAGACACAGGTCCCTGGCTAGATGCACCTGGATGCCTGGCCCACGGAAACCATATGCGGTTATCAATTGGTGTTGTCGGAAGCCCTCTGGGTTGCGGAAAACATTCAAAAAAGACACAAGGGTGAAGCCACAGTTCTGGCTGCTGACCCCCCCCCCTCTCCTGGGCTTGAAATTCCAGGGAAGTCAAGCGATGGTAGCAACCACTGAGAGATTAGGGTAAACAATGCCAGAAAGAGGTCCTCTATTCTGTTCTCCATGTATCTCTCTGAGAGGACATGCCCTCACCTGATCCACCCGAGCCAATAGGTGGCCCATGCAGGAGGAGACAACTGGCCGTGTGGTCCAAGTCGGCTGAGAGCACTAGACCCAGCGTCGCAGAGCCTCCTTGAAGCCAGAAAAAGAGCCCAGAAGTTCCCTGGTGTCCCTAGAGAAGGCACAGAAATTAGATGAGTTGAAAGCCTGGGACCTGGTCATTGGGCTTCTGGGCAAGAGGGGAGATGGCCTGGGGAAGGGACACTGCCTGCAACCCCTCTTGGACCAGACCCCACCTGTCTGCTTTGGGATACTGAGGATTAAGACGAGAGTGAACTAGTGTAGAAGAGATGGTGTTCTAATGCTTGGCAGGTTGAAAGCGATTGAAATCGTTGACATTCCTATTCTCCTCGTCCTCAGGACCACCATTAAGGGGAAGGGTCCTTCAAAGAAGCAAGAGGAGTTTATCACTTACAGCAGCCCTGTCAAGTGTCAATATCCAACCACTCCAGTCCCTTCCACCCCCTTGGCAGCCCCACTGCTTTCATAAGGACACAGATACATTCCCCTACAGGCTTTGGAGCAAACGTTAAGTTTTGATTTCTCTAAGATAAATGCCATAGTGCCATGACCTGCTCCTAGGGCGGTAGCAAGTCTAGTTCTCAAAGAATCTGTGTGGAAGGGTTGAGCCACTCTATTGGACACCTGAAATTGATATTATACTGCATGTGAACGGGAATGTAACTCACGGCTTGGAAAAGGAAAAGAAACTCTTAACTGTTTTCAAGAGTCAGCTCTATCATTTTCCATTCCCAACTGTGATGCGGGAGTGATCCAGTCATTCCACATCCTGCCTTGCATTTGGTGGTGGGGTCTCTCTCTCCCTCTCTGGCGCATTTGGTTTGAATCACTCTGATAGGTGTGCAGTGAGAGCTCACTGGAGTTTTCATTTGAATTGCCCCAATGGCAACTTTCTATGTGGTTTCCATCTGTCTACGCTTTGGTAAAGGTGGCAGGCCCTTTACTTTTTCCCCACCCCCCTTCTATTTCCTTTTGCTAACTAGATTGCATGCTTACTTGGGGATCAAATTCTGAGTTTCCATGCTTCAGACAGGAGTCCTCTATTAGCTATGTGATTTGGACCTATTTCCTCCAAGTTGGTAGCTTGTCTTTTGGGTCTTCTTAAGGAGGTCTTTCACACGGCACAGATTTACAATTCTGATTGTTGGATAAAGTCTAATTAATCAACTTTACCTTAGGGAAAATAATTTGATGTTCGACTGGAGGATTCTTTACCTAGCTTTCCATTCTGGAAATTTTCCCCCACATTTTCCCTATAAGATTTATCATTTTCCATGTAAGGCAGTGATTAATTTTGAGCTACTTTTTAAAATACTCTGTTTTTCTTTTTTTCCTTTGGGAGAGTGAACATGTGCATGAGCGGGCAGGGGCCTGGAGGGAGAAGGGAAAAGAGCATCCTCAAGCAGCCTCGCCAGTGAGCTTGGAGCCTGACTTTGTCCCGGGACGCTGAGAGCTTGACAAGAGCCGAAATCAAGAGCTGGCTGCCGCACAGGCTGCCTCACCCAGGCAGCCTGAGTTAAGTTTTGTATAGGGTTTGATACTTAGATTGTGGTCCCCGGCCTCCTCGTCCTCCACCTCCTCCTCCCCTCTCCCGCTCCCTCTTCTGCTTCTCCTTCTTCTTTGCCTATGCATGTCCACTTGCTCTAGCACCATTTATTCAAAACGCTGTCACTCCTCCACTGAACGGCTTTTTACCTTTGTCAAGGCCCCATTCGACATATGGGCGTAGTTCTCTTTCTGGGTCCCTGATTCTGTTCCACTTATCCATCTGTATTCTGTTCCATTGGTCTAGCTCTTCACCAACACCACGCACTTTTGATTACTGTAGACGAATATCTTGAAATGGGGTGGAAGGATTCTTCTGGTTTTCTTCTTTAGTTTTAGTTTCTCCTCTTTTTTCAGGTTCTAAAATAGAAAGATTATAGTTTTGAGACTCCTTTTCTTTTTAGAGAGAGAGAGAGAGATAGACACACAGACAGAGACAGAGACAGAGACAGAGAAACGGAAGCGGTGCAGAAAGAGAGAGAGATGATTAAGCAGCCACCATGCCCAGCACCAGCACAATGCAGGTTCAGCCTCACTATCCCAAGGTTGACCATGACCCGAGTCAAAATCAAGACTTGGACTAACTGACTGAGCCACCCAGATGCTCCTCCTCCTTTCTAATGTATGCATTGAGTGCTAAAAATTGAGCTCTCTGTTGATTTAGCTGTGTCCCATCAATTTTAATACGTTGTAGTTTTATTTTCCTTCGGGTCAGTGCACTGAAATTTTATCTTTTGTCTCCGATAATCTAGAAAGTTACTTTCTACGTGTTTAGATTTTGTTATGTTTCTCCCTTTGATATCTAGTTTCATTTTTAACTTTTTTTTATAAGTGTCAAAGTTTAATTCCAAGACAATGCTACATAGGGTTGCATTTTTTTCAGGTACACAATATAGAGATTCTCCTCCGCTGCCCAACGACTGTTAGCTCCTGTTGCCAGGCACTGATTTGCGTTGGAGTCTCGGGTGCACCTCCCCCACCCCTACTCCCTTCAGCTCCTGTTGCCAGGCACTGGTTTGCATTGGAGACGGAACCCTCGTAGGGGTTCCAAGCAGTTTCTAGTGGCCGAGAGGACACTGGTGATCAGAGACAAAGCCCCCAGGCTCTCTGGAGCCAGCTGGTGGCCATTACAATGTCTCCCCACACAGTTCTGGAGCCGCTGTGGGCTCTCCGGGAACAGCTGTGGGCTTCTGGGTTGCCGATAATCGAACGTTGGCCACATGGGCCACGAGACTCTGGGTTTGGCTGGGAGATCCTCGTGTGCACTGTGTTGCTGGTGTTCATTCCAGTAAAGTGTGGACTCCGCTTAAGAGGAAGAAAGGGGCACTGTGCCCAGAATGAAGTATCTGGAAAAGACATGGAGAAGACCGACCCGGATGCACCAGCCCATGGAGCCGTCGCATCATCGGAGCACAAGGCCAGTCCTCTCCCGCTACAGATCCTTGCTCTGGCTGCCCTGAATCAAGATGTCGGGTACTTTTCTGTGGGAGACGCTACGCAACTGCTGAAGGGAGTTCGGCAAAGGCTGTTGAAGAAGAGCCCTCACCAGCTCACCGATGAAAATCCCATCTGTGGAGCAGCCCAGGACGATGGAGAACCCCCTGCGAGGAATATGCCAGAAGACTTCAAGGACAGCCCTGATCTGCGGGGAAGTGCAGACCCTCTGTCTCAGGACATTGGCAGCTGTGGACTGAGAGGGCAGGAAGAGGCAGGGGAGGCAGGCAGGCCAGAGCTTCCTGACGGAGGTGTGCTGTGGCAGGCCCCCGCTGAGGGCCAGAGCCAACACCACACCCTCAGCCAGATCCTACTGACGGTGATGCATCTGCTAGAGCTCCTTCGAGATCATCTGGAAGGTGGGGGCTCAAGGAGGCAGGTGCAGACTGGCTCCTCCTCCACTGATCACGTGCCCCGTGGGAGCCCCCTGAATCAAGGAAAGCCATCCAGGGCACTGAAGAAGGCACGTCAGGGGAATGAAGAGCTCCCAGGAAACACAACAATCCACCAAGCTGAGCAAGTATCTTTTCACCAGCGAAACAGCCTCCTGGAAAGGGAGATTCAGAAGCTGCACCTGAAGCTCGAGGCAGAGCCTAAGCTGTGCGAAGAGCACCTCAAACACCTGGAGAGGAAGATGATGGAGGAGAAGGCACGCTGCCTGCAAGTGAAGAACGAACTCGCCAAGGTGCGCAGGAAGGTGGATGCTGCCCACTGGAACTTAGGCCTCTACAAGAAGATGGCCGACGACCTGCACCAAGAATGGCAGAGAATCTCCTCCTTGCATGACCGAGAGCGCCTCCTGGTGGAGAACAGAAGTGAGGAGAGCCAGAAGGCTGTTCTGTGGGCAGAGAGGGAGTTCCAAAGGCTCAAGGAAGAAAACCATTGCCTCAGGCAGAAGCTGGCCAACTCTGGGCCCAAGGTCCAGCCTGTCTCCGGGGGGCCTCCTGCTCCTGCTCCTGCTCCAGCTCCAGCTCCTGCTCCTGCTCTTCTGGGCACAGCCTCCAAACGCCCTCAAGGGCCACAGGCTCCCCTCAAAGCCCAGAAGCCCAAGAAGGGAGCAAGGGTGCACTGGCCAGACTCCAAGTTCTCGGGTCCCCTGCAGGTCTGATTCCCTTTCCCAGCAGCCACCAACACTCACAACCAGAGCACAAAAGCTCCTGTGCTTCCTTACCCCTTCAGCCACACCCATTGCTCCTTTGACTGGAGATCCACCCCATTCTTGAACTGATGCTACCTATTCCCTATAGCCATGTGAGAGAGCATTTTTCATTGTTAAGGACCAAAAAAATAAAACGATCAAATTGCTGATCCTACTGCGACTGAGAATTGATTGTATGAAGGGATTCTATGCCAAGCAACCAAGGGTTTTAAGTGTCCTTTACTGATCACTTAATTGTCCCAATAACCCAGTGTGTCCTATACTACTGAGGTTCAGAGAGGGGACACAACTTGCCCCAAGATCACACAGCTAGTGAATTTCAGAGCTCCCATTCCAAGCCAAGGTTGTCTCATTACCCACTGATGTGAAAATAACTACCACTCCTACCACTACGATGACTTCTGCTTCTTCATTTCTGAGAGAGAGAAAGAGCGAGGGCACACACACATGCAAGCGGGGGAGGGGCAGGGAGAGAGAGATTCCTAGACAGCCTTCCCACTCAAGTGCACAACCAGACGCTGGGCTGGATTTCACAGACCATGGGACCACGCCCTGAGCCGAAATCAAGAGTCAGACGTTGACCTGACTAAGCCACACAGGCACCCTTCCCTTGTGCAAGGAACTTCTAGGCAAGCTGCTGTAAGGATCCCAGAAGGGCTTGACAAAATTTTCTCATAGGTCACGTTCTAGTTTGGATGCAAGGATTATGGTGATGCCTAGCTGAGGTAAAGTCCCAGCAAAGCATGGAGGGCAGCCTTTCAGGGTCTCCAACGATTCCCTTCGTGGGTACACCTCGTTTTGTGTTCCATACTCTACCACTGGATTAGAGTCAGGAACTCCTGCCTCACTTCGAAAGGACAGAATATGGCCCGAGAGATAGATAGCATGTCCCTTCTGAGGCTCATAGACAAAGACACTGGTCTCCTCTTGGGCTTGCTCTCGCTCCCTCACCATTGGTTTCGAGGGAAGCCGCCTGCTCCTTGTGGGCTGTATGATGGAGAGGCCCATGTGGCAAGGAATGAATATTTCTTGCTCACCGCAATGGAGGACCTCTGGCTGCTAGGAGCCACCCGAGTGAGCACACAAGCAGATTTCCCGCCAACAAGCCTGGAGATGACTGAAGACCCACATGACATCTTGACTGCAGCCTTGTGAGAGATCCTGAGACACAGGTCCCTGGCTAGATGCACCTGGATGCCTGGCCCACGGAAACCATATGCGGTTATCAATTGGTGTTGTCGGAAGCCCTCTGGGTTGCGGAAAACATTCAAAAAAGACACAAGGGTGAAGCCACAGTTCTGGCTGCTGACCCCCCCCCCCTCTCCTGGGCTTGAAATTCCAGGGAAGTCAAGCGATGGTAGCAACCACTGAGAGATTAGGGTAAACAATGCCAGAAAGAGGTCCTCTATTCTGTTCTCCATGTATCTCTCTGAGAGGACATGCCCTCACCTGATCCACCCGAGCCAATAGGTGGCCCATGCAGGAGGAGACAACTGGCCGTGTGGTCCAAGTCGGCTGAGAGCACTAGACCCAGCGTCGCAGAGCCTCCTTGAAGCCAGAAAAAGAGCCCAGAAGTTCCCTGGTGTCCCTAGAGAAGGCACAGAAATTAGATGAGTTGAAAGCCTGGGACCTGGTCATTGGGCTTCTGGGCAAGAGGGGAGATGGCCTGGGGAAGGGACACTGCCTGCAACCCCTCTTGGACCAGACCCCACCTGTCTGCTTTGGGATACTGAGGATTAAGACGAGAGTGAACTAGTGTAGAAGAGATGGTGTTCTAATGCTTGGCAGGTTGAAAGCGATTGAAATCGTTGACATTCCTATTCTCCTCGTCCTCAGGACCACCATTAAGGGGAAGGGTCCTTCAAAGAAGCAAGAGGAGTTTATCACTTACAGCAGCCCTGTCAAGTGTCAATATCCAACCACTCCAGTCCCTTCCACCCCCTTGGCAGCCCCACTGCTTTCATAAGGACACAGATACATTCCCCTACAGGCTTTGGAGCAAACGTTAAGTTTTGATTTCTCTAAGATAAATGCCATAGTGCCATGACCTGCTCCTATGGCGGTAGCAAGTCTAGTTCTCAAAGAATCTGTGTGGAAGGGTTGAGCCACTCTATTGGACACCTGAAATTGATATTATACTGCATGTGAACGGGAATGTAACTCACGGCTTGGAAAAGGAAAAGAAACTCTTAACTGTTTTCAAGAGTCAGCTCTATCATTTTCCATTCCCAACTGTGATGCGGGAGTGATCCAGTCATTCCACATCCTGCCTTGCATTTGGTGGTGGGGTCTCTCTCTCCCTCTCTGGCGCATTTGGTTTGAATCACTCTGATAGGTGTGCAGTGAGAGCTCACTGGAGTTTTCATTTGAATTGCCCCAATGGCAACTTTCTATGTGGTTTCCATCTGTCTACGCTTTGGTAAAGGTGGCAGGCCCTTTACTTTTTCCCCACCCCCCTTCTATTTCCTTTTGCTAACTAGATTGCATGCTTACTTGGGGATCAAATTCTGAGTTTCCATGCTTCAGACAGGAGTCCTCTATTAGCTATGTGATTTGGACCTATTTCCTCCAAGTTGGTAGCTTGTCTTTTGGGTCTTCTTAAGGAGGTCTTTCACACGGCACAGATTTACAATTCTGATTGTTGGATAAAGTCTAATTAATCAACTTTACCTTAGGGAAAATCATTTGATGTTCGACTGGAGGATTCTTTACCTAGCTTTCCATTCTGGAAATTTTCCCCCACATTTTCCCTATAAGATTTATCATTTTCCATGTAAGGCAGTGATTAATTTTGAGCTACTTTTTAAAATACTCTTTTTTTCTTTTTTTCCTTTGGGAGAGTGAACATGTGCATGAGCGGGCAGGGGCCTGGAGGGAGAAGGGAAAAGAGCATCCTCAAGCAGCCTCGCCAGTGAGCTTGGAGCCTGACTTTGTCCCGGGACGCTGAGAGCTTGACAAGAGCCGAAATCAAGAGCTGGCTGCCGCACAGGCTGCCTCACCCAGGCAGCCTGAGTTAAGTTTTGTATAGGGTTTGATACTTAGATTGTGGTCCCCGGCCTCCTCGTCCTCCACCTCCTCCTCCCCTCTCCCGCTCCCTCTTCTGCTTCTCCTTCTTCTTTGCCTATGCATGTCCACTTGCTCTAGCACCATTTATTCAAAACGCTGTCACTCCTCCACTGAACGGCTTTTTACCTTTGTCAAGGCCCCATTCGACATATGGGCGTAGTTCTCTTTCTGGGTCCCTGATTCTGTTCCACTTATCCATCTGTATTCTGTTCCATTGGTCTAGCTCTTCACCAACACCACGCACTTTTGATTACTGTAGACGAATATCTTGAAATGGGGTGGAAGGATTCTTCTGGTTTTCTTCTTTAGTTTTAGTTTCTCCTCTTTTTTCAGGTTCTAAAATAGAAAGATTATAGTTTTGAGACTCCTTTTCTTTTTAGAGAGAGAGAGAGAGATAGACACACAGACAGAGACAGAGACAGAGACAGAGAAACGGAAGCGGTGCAGAAAGAGAGAGAGATGATTAAGCAGCCACCATGCCCAGCACCAGCACAATGCAGGTTCAGCCTCACTATCCCAAGGTTGACCATGACCCGAGTCAAAATCAAGAGTTGGACTAACTGACTGAGCCACCCAGATGCTCCTCCTCCTTTCTAATGTATGCATTGAGTGCTAAAAATTGAGCTCTCTGTTGATTTAGCTGTGTCCCATCAATTTTAATACGTTGTAGTTTTATTTTCCTTCGGGTCAGTGCACTGAAATTTTATCTTTTGTCTCCGATAATCTAGAAAGTTACTTTCTACGTGTTTAGATTTTGTTATGTTTCTCCCTTTGATATCTAGTTTCATTTTTAACTTTTTTTTATAAGTGTCAAAGTTTAATTCCAAGACAATGCTACATAGGGTTGCATTTTTTTCAGGTACACAATATAGAGATTCTCCTCCGCTGCCCAACGACTGTTAGCTCCTGTTGCCAGGCACTGATTTGCGTTGGAGTCTCGGGTGCACCTCCCCCACCCCTACTCCCTTCAGCTCCTGTTGCCAGGCACTGGTTTGCATTGGAGACGGAACCCTCGTAGGGGTTCCAAGCAGTTTCTAGTGGCCGAGAGGACACTGGTGATCAGAGACAAAGCCCCCAGGCTCTCTGGAGCCAGCTGGTGGCCATTACAATGTCTCCCCACACAGTTCTGGAGCCGCTGTGGGCTCTCCGGGAACAGCTGTGGGCTTCTGGGTTGCCGATAATCGAACGTTGGCCACATGGGCCACGAGACTCTGGGTTTGGCTGGGAGATCCTCGTGTGCACTGTGTTGCTGGTGTTCATTCCAGTAAAGTGTGGACTCCGCTTAAGAGGAAGAAAGGGGCACTGTGCCCAGAATGAAGTATCTGGAAAAGACATGGAGAAGACCGACCCGGATGCACCAGCCCATGGAGCCGTCGCATCATCGGAGCAAAAGGCCAGTCCTCTCCCGCTACAGATCCTTGCTCTGGCTGCCCTGAATCAAGATGTCGGGTACTTTTCTGTGGGAGACGCTACGCAACTGCTGAAGGGAGTTCGGCAAAGGCTGTTGAAGAAGAGCCCTCACCAGCTCACCGATGAAAATCCCATCTGTGGAGCAGCCCAGGACGATGGAGAACCCCCTGCGAGGAATATGCCAGAAGACTTCAAGGACAGCCCTGATCTGCGGGGAAGTGCAGACCCTCTGTCTCAGGACATTGGCAGCTGTGGACTGAGAGGGCAGGAAGAGGCAGGGGAGGCAGGCAGGCCAGAGCTTCCTGACGGAGGTGTGCCGTGGCAGGCCCCCGCTGAGGGCCAGAGCCAACACCACACCCTCAGCCAGATCCTACTGACGGTGATGCATCTGCTAGAGCTCCTTCGAGATCATCTGGAAGGTGGGGGCTCAAGGAGGCAGGTGCAGACTGGCTCCTCCTCCACTGATCACGTGCCCCGTGGGAGCCCCCTGAATCAAGGAAAGCCATCCAGGGCACTGAAGAAGGCACGTCAGGGGAATGAAGAGCTCCCAGGAAACACAACAATCCACCAAGCTGAGCAAGTATCTTTTCACCAGCGAAACAGCCTCCTGGAAAGGGAGATTCAGAAGCTGCACCTGAAGCTCGAGGCAGAGCCTAAGCTGTGCGAAGAGCACCTCAAACACCTGGAGAGGAAGATGATGGAGGAGAAGGCACGCTGCCTGCAAGTGAAGAACGAACTCGCCAAGGTGCGCAGGAAGGTGGATGCTGCCCACTGGAACTTAGGCCTCTACAAGAAGATGGCCGACGACCTGCACCAAGAATGGCAGAGAATCTCCTCCTTGCATGACCGAGAGCGCCTCCTGGTGGAGAACAGAAGTGAGGAGAGCCAGAAGGCTGTTCTGTGGGCAGAGAGGGAGTTCCAAAGGCTCAAGGAAGAAAACCATTGCCTCAGGCAGAAGCTGGCCAACTCTGGGCCCAAGGTCCAGCCTGTCTCCGGGGGGCCTCCTGCTCCTGCTCCTGCTCCTGCTCCAGCTCCAGCTCCTGCTCCTGCTCTTCTGGGCACAGCCTCCAAATGCCCTCAAGGGCCACAGGCTCCCCTGAAACCCAGAAGCCCAAGAAGGGAGCAAGGGTGCACTGGCCAGACTCCAAGTTCTCGGGTCCCCTGCAGGTCTGATTCCCTTTCCCAGCAGCCACCAACACTCACAACCAGAGCACAAAAGCTCCTGTGCTTCCTTACCCCTTCAGCCACACCCATTGCTCCTTTGACTGGAGATCCACCCCATTCTTGAACTGATGCTACCTATTCCCTATAGCCATGTGAGAGAGCATTTTTCATTGTTAAGGACCAAAAAAATAAAACGATCAAATTGCTGATCCTACTGCGACTGAGAATTGATTGTATGAAGGGATTCTATGCCAAGCAACCAAGGGTTTTAAGTGTCCTTTACTGATCACTTAATTGTCCCAATAACCCAGTGTGTCCTATACTACTGAGGTTCAGAGAGGGGACACAACTTGCCCCAAGATCACACAGCTAGTGAATTTCAGAGCTCCCATTCCAAGCCAAGGTTGTCTCATTACCCACTGATGTGAAAATAACTACCACTCCTACCACTACGATGACTTCTGCTTCTTCATTTCTGAGAGAGAGAAAGAGCGAGGGCACACACACATGCAAGCGGGGGATGGGCAGGGAGAGAGAGATTCCTAGACAGCCTTCCCACTCAAGTGCACAACCAGACGCTGGGCTGGATTTCACAGACCATGGGACCACGCCCTGAGCCGAAATCAAGAGTCAGACGTTGACCTGACTAAGCCACACAGGCACCCTTCCCTTGTGCAAGGAACTTCTAGGCAAGCTGCTGTAAGGATCCCAGAAGGGCTTGACAAAATTTTCTCATAGGTCACGTTCTAGTTTGGATGCAAGGATTATGGTGATGCCTAGCTGAGGTAAAGTCCCAGCAAAGCATGGAGGGCAGCCTTTCAGGGTCTCCAACGATTCCCTTCGTGGGTACACCTCGTTTTGTGTTCCATACTCTACCACTGGATTAGAGTCAGGAACTCCTGCCTCACTTCGAAAGGACAGAATATGGCCCGAGAGATAGATAGCATGTCCCTTCTGAGGCTCATAGACAAAGACACTGGTCTCCTCTTGGGCTTGCTCTCGCTCCCTCACCATTGGTTTCGAGGGAAGCCGCCTGCTCCTTGTGGGCTGTATGATGGAGAGGCCCATGTGGCAAGGAATGAATATTTCTTGCTCACCGCAATGGAGGACCTCTGGCTGCTAGGAGCCACCCGAGTGAGCACACAAGCAGATTTCCCGCCAACAAGCCTGGAGATGACTGAAGACCCACATGACATCTTGACTGCAGCCTTGTGAGAGATCCTGAGACACAGGTCCCTGGCTAGATGCACCTGGATGCCTGGCCCACGGAAACCATATGCGGTTATCAATTGGTGTTGTCGGAAGCCCTCTGGGTTGCGGAAAACATTCAAAAAAGACACAAGGGTGAAGCCACAGTTCTGGCTGCTGACCCACCCCCCTCTCCTGGGCTTGAAATTCCAGGGAAGTCAAGCGATGGTAGCAACCACTGAGAGATTAGGGTAAACAATGCCAGAAAGAGGTCCTCTATTCTGTTCTCCATGTATCTCTCTGAGAGGACATGCCCTCACCTGATCCACCCGAGCCAATAGGTGGCCCATGCAGGAGGAGACAACTGGCCGTGTGGTCCAAGTCGGCTGAGAGCACTAGACCCAGCGTCGCAGAGCCTCCTTGAAGGCAGAAAAAGAGCCCAGAAGTTCCCTGGTGTCCCTAGAGAAGGCACAGAAATTAGATGAGTTGAAAGCCTGGGACCTGGTCATTGGGCTTCTGGGCAAGAGGGGAGATGGCCTGTGGAAGGGACACTGCCTGCAACCCCTCTTGGACCAGACCCCACCTGTCTGCTTTGGGATACTGAGGATTAAGACGAGAGTGAACTAGTGTAGAAGAGATGGTGTTCTAATGCTTGGCAGGTTGAAAGCGATTGAAATCGTTGACATTCCTATTCTCCTCGTCCTCAGGACCACCATTAAGGGGAAGGGGCCTTCAAAGAAGCAAGAGGAGTTTATCACTTACAGCAGCCCTGTCAAGTGTCAATATCCAACCACTCCAGTCCCTTCCACCCCCTTGGCAGCCCCACTGCTTTCATAAGGACACAGATACATTCCCCTACAGGCTTTGGAGCAAACGTTAAGTTTTGATTTCTCTAAGATAAATGCCATAGTGCCATGACCTGCTCCTAGGGCGGTAGCAAGTCTAGTTCTCAAAGAATCTGTGTGGAAGGGTTGAGCCACTCTATTGGACACCTGAAATTGATATTATACTGCATGTGAACGGGAATGTAACTCACGGCTTGGAAAAGGAAAAGAAACTCTTAACTGTTTTCAAGAGTCAGCTCTATCATTTTCCATTCCCAACTGTGATGCGGGAGTGATCCAGTCATTCCACATCCTGCCTTGCATTTGGTGGTGGGGTCTCTCTCTCCCTCTCTGGCGCATTTGGTTTGAATCACTGTGATAGGTGTGCAGTGAGAGCTCACTGGAGTTTTCATTTGAATTGCCCCAATGGCAACTTTCTATGTGGTTTCCATCTGTCTACGCTTTGGTAAAGGTGGCAGGCCCTTTACTTTTTCCCCACCCCCCTTCTATTTCCTTTTGCTAACTAGATTGCATGCTTACTTGGGGATCAAATTCTGAGTTTCCATGCTTCAGACAGGAGTCCTCTATTAGCTATGTGATTTGGACCTATTTCCTCCAAGTTGGTAGCTTGTCTTTTGGGTCTTCTTAAGGAGGTCTTTCACACGGCACAGATTTACAATTCTGATTGTTGGATAAAGTCTAATTAATCAACTTTACCTTAGGGAAAATAATTTGATGTTCGACTGGAGGATTCTTTACCTAGCTTTCCATTCTGGAAATTTTCCCCCACATTTTCCCTATAAGATTTATCATTTTCCATGTAAGGCAGTGATTAATTTTGAGCTACTTTTTAAAATACTCTTTTTTTCTTTTTTTCCTTTGGGAGAGTGAACATGTGCATGAGCGGGCAGGGGCCTGGAGGGAGAAGGGAAAAGAGCATCCTCAAGCAGCCTCGCCAGTGAGCTTGGAGCCTGACTTTGTCCCGGGACGCTGAGAGCTTGACAAGAGCCGAAATCAAGAGCTGGCTGCCGCACAGGCTGCCTCACCCAGGCAGCCTGAGTTAAGTTTTGTATAGGGTTTGATACTTAGATTGTGGTCCCCGGCCTCCTCGTCCTCCACCTCCTCCTCCCCTCTCCCGCTCCCTCTTCTGCTTCTCCTTCTTCTTTGCCTATGCATGTCCACTTGCTCTAGCACCATTTATTCAAAACGCTGTCACTCCTCCACTGAACGGCTTTTTACCTTTGTCAAGGCCCCATTCGACATATGGGCGTAGTTCTCTTTCTGGGTCCCTGATTCTGTTCCACTTATCCATCTGTATTCTGTTCCATTGGTCTAGCTCTTCACCAACACCACGCACTTTTGATTACTGTAGACGAATATCTTGAAATGGGGTGGAAGGATTCTTCTGGTTTTCTTCTTTAGTTTTAGTTTCTCCTCTTTTTTCAGGTTCTAAAATAGAAAGATTATAGTTTTGAGACTCCTTTTCTTTTTAGAGAGAGAGAGAGAGATAGACACACAGACAGAGACAGAGACAGAGACAGAGAAACGGAAGCGGTGCAGAAAGAGAGAGAGATGATTAAGCAGCCACCATGCCCAGCACCAGCACAATGCAGGTTCAGCCTCACTATCCCAAGGTTGACCATGACCCGAGTCAAAATCAAGAGTTGGACTAACTGACTGAGCCACCCAGATGCTCCTCCTCCTTTCTAATGTATGCATTGAGTGCTAAAAATTGAGCTCTCTGTTGATTTAGCTGTGTCCCATCAATTTTAATACGTTGTAGTTTTATTTTCCTTCGGGTCAGTGCACTGAAATTTTATCTTTTGTCTCCGATAATCTAGAAAGTTACTTTCTACGTGTTTAGATTTTGTTATGTTTCTCCCTTTGATATCTAGTTTCATTTTTAACTTTTTTTTATAAGTGTCAAAGTTTAATTCCAAGACAATGCTACATAGGGTTGCATTTTTTTCAGGTACACAATATAGAGATTCTCCTCCGCTGCCCAACGACTGTTAGCTCCTGTTGCCAGGCACTGATTTGCGTTGGAGTCTCGGGTGCACCTCCCCCACCCCTACTCCCTTCAGCTCCTGTTGCCAGGCACTGGTTTGCATTGGAGACGGAACCCTCGTAGGGGTTCCAAGCAGTTTCTAGTGGCCGAGAGGACACTGGTGATCAGAGACAAAGCCCCCAGGCTCTCTGGAGCCAGCTGGTGGCCATTACAATGTCTCCCCACACAGTTCTGGAGCCGCTGTGGGCTCTCCGGGAACAGCTGTGGGCTTCTGGGTTGCCGATAATCGAACGTTGGCCACATGGGCCACGAGACTCTGGGTTTGGCTGGGAGATCCTCGTGTGCACTGTGTTGCTGGTGTTCATTCCAGTAAAGTGTGGACTCCGCTTAAGAGGAAGAAAGGGGCACTGTGCCCAGAATGAAGTATCTGGAAAAGACATGGAGAAGACCGACCCGGATGCACCAGCCCATGGAGCCGTCGCATCATCGGAGCACAAGGCCAGTCCTCTCCCGCTACAGATCCTTGCTCTGGCTGCCCTGAATCAAGATGTCGGGTACTTTTCTGTGGGAGACGCTACGCAACTGCTGAAGGGAGTTCGGCAAAGGCTGTTGAAGAAGAGCCCTCACCAGCTCACCGATGAAAATCCCATCTGTGGAGCAGCCCAGGACGATGGAGAACCCCCTGCGAGGAATATGCCAGAAGACTTCAAGGACAGCCCTGATCTGCGGGGAAGTGCAGACCCTCTGTCTCAGGACATTGGCAGCTGTGGACTGAGAGGGCAGGAAGAGGCAGGGGAGGCAGGCAGGCCAGAGCTTCCTGACGGAGGTGTGCCGTGGCAGGCCCCCGCTGAGGGCCAGAGCCAACACCACACCCTCAGCCAGATCCTACTGACGGTGATGCATCTGCTAGAGCTCCTTCGAGATCATCTGGAAGGTGGGGGCTCAAGGAGGCAGGTGCAGACTGGCTCCTCCTCCACTGATCACGTGCCCCGTGGGAGCCCCCTGAATCAAGGAAAGCCATCCAGGGCACTGAAGAAGGCACGTCAGGGGAATGAAGAGCTCCCAGGAAACACAACAATCCACCAAGCTGAGCAAGTATCTTTTCACCAGCGAAACAGCCTCCTGGAAAGGGAGATTCAGAAGCTGCACCTGAAGCTTGAGGCAGAGCCTAAGCTGTGCGAAGAGCACCTCAAACACCTGGAGAGGAAGATGATGGAGGAGAAGGCACGCTGCCTGCAAGTGAAGAACGAACTCGCCAAGGTGCGCAGGAAGGTGGATGCTGCCCACTGGAACTTAGGCCTCTACAAGAAGATGGCCGACGACCTGCACCGAGAATGGCAGAGAATCTCCTCCTTGCATGACCGAGAGCGCCTCCTGGTGGAGAACAGAAGTGAGGAGAGCCAGAAGGCTGTTCTGTGGGCAGAGAGGGAGTTCCAAAGGCTCAAGGAAGAAAACCATTGCCTCAGGCAGAAGCTGGCCAACTCTGGGCCCAAGGTCCAGCCTGTCTCCGGGGGGCCTCCTGCTCCTGCTCCTGCTCCTGCTCCTGCTCCAGCTCCAGCTCCTGCTCCTGCTCTTCTGGGCACAGCCTCCAAATGCCCTCAAGGGCCACAGGCTCCCCTGAAAGCCCAGAAGCCCAAGAAGGGAGCAAGGGTGCACTGGCCAGACTCCAAGTTCTCGGGTCCCCTGCAGGTCTGATTCCCTTTCCCAGCAGCCACCAACACTCACAACCAGAGCACAAAAGCTCCTGTGCTTCCTTACCCCTTCAGCCACACCCATTGCTCCTTTGACTGGAGATCCACCCCATTCTTGAACTGATGCTACCTATTCCCTATAGCCATGTGAGAGAGCATTTTTCATTGTTAAGGACCAAAAAAATAAAACGATCAAATTGCTGATCCTACTGCGACTGAGAATTGATTGTATGAAGGGATTCTATGCCAAGCAACGAAGGGTTTTAAGTGTCCTTTACTGATCACTTAATTGTCCCAATAACCCAGTGTGTCATATACTACTGAGGTTCAGAGAGGGGACACAACTTGCCCCAAGATCACACAGCTAGTGAATTTCAGAGCTCCCATTCCAAGCCAAGGTTGTCTCATTACCCACTGATGTGAAAATAACTACCACTCCTACCACTACGATGACTTCTGCTTCTTCATTTCTGAGAGAGAGAAAGAGCGAGGGCACACACACATGCAAGCGGGGGAGGGGCAGGGAGAGAGAGATTCCTAGACAGCCTTCCCACTCAAGTGCACAACCAGACGCTGGGCTGGATTTCACAGACCATGGGACCACGCCCTGAGCCGAAATCAAGAGTCAGACGTTGACCTGACTAAGCCACACAGGCACCCTTCCCTTGTGCAAGGAACTTCTAGGCAAGCTGCTGTAAGGATCCCAGAAGGGCTTGACAAAATTTTCTCATAGGTCACGTTCTAGTTTGGATGCAAGGATTATGGTGATGCCTAGCTGAGGTAAAGTCCCAGCAAAGCATGGAGGGCAGCCTTTCAGGGTCTCCAACGATTCCCTTCGTGGGTACACCTCGTTTTGTGTTCCATACTCTACCACTGGATTAGAGTCAGGAACTCCTGCCTCACTTCGAAAGGACAGAATATGGCCCGAGAGATAGATAGCATGTCCCTTCTGAGGCTCGTAGACAAAGACACTGGTCTCCTCTTGGGCTTGCTCTCGCTCCCTCACCATTGGTTTCGAGGGAAGCCGCCTGCTCCTTGTGGGCTGTATGATGGAGAGGCCCATGTGGCAAGGAATGAATATTTCTTGCTCACCGCAATGGAGGACCTCTGGCTGCTAGGAGCCACCCGAGTGAGCACACAAGCAGATTTCCTGCCAACAAGCCTGGAGATGACTGAAGACCCACATGACATCTTGACTGCAGCCTTGTGAGAGATCCTGAGACACAGGTCCCTGGCTAGATGCACCTGGATGCCTGGCCCACGGAAACCATATGCGGTTATCAATTGGTGTTGTCGGAAGCCCTCTGGGTTGCGGAAAACATTCAAAAAAGACACAAGGGTGAAGCCACAGTTCTGGCTGCTGACCCACCCCCCTCTCCTGGGCTTGAAATTCCAGGGAAGTCAAGCGATGGTAGCAACCACTGAGAGATTAGGGTAAACAATGCCAGAAAGAGGTTCTCTATTCTGTTCTCCATGTATCTCTCTGAGAGGACATGCCCTCACCTGATCCACCCGAGCCAATAGGTGGCCCATGCAGGAGGAGACAACTGGCCGTGTGGTCCAAGTCGGCTGAGAGCACTAGACCCAGCGTCGCAGAGCCTCCTTGAAGCCAGAAAAAGAGCCCAGAAGTTCCCTGGTGTCCCTAGAGAAGGCACAGAAATTAGATGAGTTGAAAGCCTGGGACCTGGTCATTGGGCTTCTGGGCAAGAGGGGAGATGGCCTGTGGAAGGGACACTGCCTGCAACCCCTCTTGGACCAGACCCCACCTGTCTGCTTTGGGATACTGAGGATTAAGACGAGAGTGAACTAGTGTAGAAGAGATGGTGTTCTAATGCTTGGCAGGTTGAAAGCGATTGAAATCGTTGACATTCCTATTCTCCTCGTCCTCAGGACCACCATTAAGGGGAAGGGTCCTTCAAAGAAGCAAGAGGAGTTTATCACTTACAGCAGCCCTGTCAAGTGTCAATATCCAACCACTCCAGTCCCTTCCACCCCCTTGGCAGCCCCACTGCTTTCATAAGGACACAGATACATTCCCCTACAGGCTTTGGAGCAAACGTTAAGTTTTGATTTCTCTAAGATAAATGCCATAGTGCCATGACCTGCTCCTAGGGCGGTAGCAAGTCTAGTTCTCAAAGAATCTGTGTGGAAGGGTTGAGCCACTCTATTGGACACCTGAAATTGATATTATACTGCATGTGAACGGGAATGTAACTCACGGCTTGGAAAAGGAAAAGAAACTCTTAACTGTTTTCAAGAGTCAGCTCTATCATTTTCCATTCCCAACTGTGATGCGGGAGTGATCCAGTCATTCCACATCCTGCCTTGCATTTGGTGGTGGGGTCTCTCTCTCCCTCTCTGGCGCATTTGGTTTGAATCACTCTGATAGGTGTGCAGTGAGAGCTCACTGGAGTTTTCATTTGAATTGCCCCAATGGCAACTTTCTATGTGGTTTCCATCTGTCTACGCTTTGGTAAAGGTGGCAGCCCTTTACTTTTTCCCCACCCCCCTTCTATTTCCTTTTGCTAACTAGATTGCATGCTTACTTGGGGATCAAATTCTGAGTTTCCATGCTTCAGACAGGAGTCCTCTATTAGCTATGTGATTTGGACCTATTTCCTCCAAGTTGGTAGCTTGTCTTTTGGGTCTTCTTAAGGAGGTCTTTCACACGGCACAGATTTACAATTCTGATTGTTGGATAAAGTCTAATTAATCAACTTTACCTTAGGGAAAATCATTTGATGTTCGACTGGAGGATTCTTTACCTAGCTTTCCATTCTGGAAATTTTCCCCCACATTTTCCCTATAAGATTTATCATTTTCCATGTAAGGCAGTGATTAATTTTGAGCTACTTTTTAAAATACTCTTTTTTTCTTTTTTTCCTTTGGGAGAGTGAACATGTGCATGAGCGGGCAGGGGCCTGGAGGGAGAAGGGAAAAGAGCATCCTCAAGCAGCCTCGCCAGTGAGCTTGGAGCCTGACTTTGTCCCGGGACGCTGAGAGCTTGACAAGAGCCGAAATCAAGAGCTGGCTGCCGCACAGGCTGCCTCACCCAGGCAGCCTGAGTTAAGTTTTGTATAGGGTTTGATACTTAGATTGTGGTCCCCGGCCTCCTCGTCCTCCACCTCCTCCTCCCCTCTCCCGCTCCCTCTTCTGCTTCTCCTTCTTCTTTGCCTATGCATGTCCACTTGCTCTAGCACCATTTATTCAAAACGCTGTCACTCCTCCACTGAACGGCTTTTTACCTTTGTCAAGGCCCCATTCGACATATGGGCGTAGTTCTCTTTCTGGGTCCCTGATTCTGTTCCACTTATCCATCTTTATTCTGTTCCATTGGTCTAGCTCTTCACCAACACCACGCACTTTTGATTACTGTAGACGAATATCTTGAAATGGGGTGGAAGGATTCTTCTGGTTTTCTTCTTTAGTTTTAGTTTCTCCTCTTTTTTCAGGTTCTAAAATAGAAAGATTATAGTTTTGAGACTCCTTTTCTTTTTAGAGAGAGAGAGAGAGATAGACACACAGACAGAGACAGAGACAGAGACAGAGAAACGGAAGCGGTGCAGAAAGAGAGAGAGATGATTAAGCAGCCACCATGCCCAGCACCAGCACAATGCAGGTTCAGCCTCACTATCCCAAGGTTGACCATGACCCGAGTCAAAATCAAGAGTTGGACTAACTGACTGAGCCACCCAGATGCTCCTCCTCCTTTCTAATGTATGCATTGAGTGCTAAAAATTGAGCTCTCTGTTGATTTAGCTGTGTCCCATCAATTTTAATACGTTGTAGTTTTATTTTCCTTCGGGTCAGTGCACTGAAATTTTATCTTTTGTCTCCGATAATCTAGAAAGTTACTTTCTACGTGTTTAGATTTTGTTATGTTTCTCCCTTTGATATCTAGTTTCATTTTTAACTTTTTTTTATAAGTGTCAAAGTTTAATTCCAAGACAATGCTACATAGGGTTGCATTTTTTTCAGGTACACAATATAGAGATTCTCCTCCGCTGCCCAACGACTGTTAGCTCCTGTTGCCAGGCACTGATTTGCGTTGGAGTCTCGGGTGCACCTCCCCCACCCCTACTCCCTTCAGCTCCTGTTGCCAGGCACTGGTTTGCATTGGAGACGGAACCCTCGTAGGGGTTCCAAGCAGTTTCTAGTGGCCGAGAGGACACTGGTGATCAGAGACAAAGCCCCCAGGCTCTCTGGAGCCAGCTGGTGGCCATTACAATGTCTCCCCACACAGTTCTGGAGCCGCTGTGGGCTCTCCGGGAACAGCTGTGGGCTTCTGGGTTGCCGATAATCGAACGTTGGCCACATGGGCCACGAGACTCTGGGTTTGGCTGGGAGATCCTCGTGTGCACTGTGTTGCTGGTGTTCATTCCAGTAAAGTGTGGACTCCGCTTAAGAGGAAGAAAGGGGCACTGTGCCCAGAATGAAGTATCTGGAAAAGACATGGAGAAGACCGACCCGGATGCACCAGCCCATGGAGCCGTCGCATCATCGGAGCACAAGGCCAGTCCTCTCCCGCTACAGATCCTTGCTCTGGCTGCCCTGAATCAAGATGTCGGGTACTTTTCTGTGGGAGACGCTACGCAACTGCTGAAGGGAGTTCGGCAAAGGCTGTTGAAGAAGAGCCCTCACCAGCTCACCGATGAAAATCCCATCTGTGGAGCAGCCCAGGACGATGGAGAACCCCCTGCGAGGAATATGCCAGAAGACTTCAAGGACAGCCCTGATCTGCGGGGAAGTGCAGACCCTCTGTCTCAGGACATTGGCAGCTGTGGACTGAGAGGGCAGGAAGAGGCAGGGGAGGCAGGCAGGCCAGAGCTTCCTGACGGAGGTGTGCCGTGGCAGGCCCCCGCTGAGGGCCAGAGCCAACACCACACCCTCAGCCAGATCCTACTGACGGTGATGCATCTGCTAGAGCTCCTTCGAGATCATCTGGAAGGTGGGGGCTCAAGGAGGCAGGTGCAGACTGGCTCCTCCTCCACTGATCACGTGCCCCGTGGGAGCCCCCTGAATCAAGGAAAGCCATCCAGGGCACTGAAGAAGGCACGTCAGGGGAATGAAGAGCTCCCAGGAAACACAACAATCCACCAAGCTGAGCAAGTATCTTTTCACCAGCGAAACAGCCTCCTGGAAAGGGAGATTCAGAAGCTGCACCTGAAGCTTGAGGCAGAGCCTAAGCTGTGCGAAGAGCACCTCAAACACCTGGAGAGGAAGATGATGGAGGAGAAGGCACGCTGCCTGCAAGTGAAGAACGAACTCGCCAAGGTGCGCAGGAAGGTGGATGCTGCCCACTGGAACTTAGGCCTCTACAAGAAGATGGCCGACGACCTGCACCGAGAATGGCAGAGAATCTCCTCCTTGCATGACCGAGAGCGCCTCCTGGTGGAGAACAGAAGTGAGGAGAGCCAGAAGGCTGTTCTGTGGGCAGAGAGGGAGTTCCAAAGGCTCAAGGAAGAAAACCATTGCCTCAGGCAGAAGCTGGCCAACTCTGGGCCCAAGGTCCAGCCTGTCTCCGGGGGGCCTCCTGCTCCTGCTCCTGCTCCTGCTCCTGCTCCAGCTCCAGCTCCTGCTCCTGCTCTTCTGGGCACAGCCTCCAAATGCCCTCAAGGGCCACAGGCTCCCCTGAAAGCCCAGAAGCCCAAGAAGGGAGCAAGGGTGCACTGGCCAGACTCCAAGTTCTCGGGTCCCCTGCAGGTCTGATTCCCTTTCCCAGCAGCCACCAACACTCACAACCAGAGCACAAAAGCTCCTGTGCTTCCTTACCCCTTCAGCCACACCCATTGCTCCTTTGACTGGAGATCCACCCCATTCTTGAACTGATGCTACCTATTCCCTATAGCCATGTGAGAGAGCATTTTTCATTGTTAAGGACCAAAAAAATAAAACGATCAAATTGCTGATCCTACTGCGACTGAGAATTGATTGTATGAAGGGATTCTATGCCAAGCAACGAAGGGTTTTAAGTGTCCTTTACTGATCACTTAATTGTCCCAATAACCCAGTGTGTCATATACTACTGAGGTTCAGAGAGGGGACACAACTTGCCCCAAGATCACACAGCTAGTGAATTTCAGAGCTCCCATTCCAAGCCAAGGTTGTCTCATTACCCACTGATGTGAAAATAACTACCACTCCTACCACTACGATGACTTCTGCTTCTTCATTTCTGAGAGAGAGAAAGAGCGAGGGCACACACACATGCAAGCGGGGGAGGGGCAGGGAGAGAGAGATTCCTAGACAGCCTTCCCACTCAAGTGCACAACCAGACGCTGGGCTGGATTTCACAGACCATGGGACCACGCCCTGAGCCGAAATCAAGAGTCAGACGTTGACCTGACTAAGCCACACAGGCACCCTTCCCTTGTGCAAGGAACTTCTAGGCAAGCTGCTGTAAGGATCCCAGAAGGGCTTGACAAAATTTTCTCATAGGTCACGTTCTAGTTTGGATGCAAGGATTATGGTGATGCCTAGCTGAGGTAAAGTCCCAGCAAAGCATGGAGGGCAGCCTTTCAGGGTCTCCAACGATTCCCTTCGTGGGTACACCTCGTTTTGTGTTCCATACTCTACCACTGGATTAGAGTCAGGAACTCCTGCCTCACTTCGAAAGGACAGAATATGGCCCGAGAGATAGATAGCATGTCCCTTCTGAGGCTCGTAGACAAAGACACTGGTCTCCTCTTGGGCTTGCTCTCGCTCCCTCACCATTGGTTTCGAGGGAAGCCGCCTGCTCCTTGTGGGCTGTATGATGGAGAGGCCCATGTGGCAAGGAATGAATATTTCTTGCTCACCGCAATGGAGGACCTCTGGCTGCTAGGAGCCACCCGAGTGAGCACACAAGCAGATTTCCTGCCAACAAGCCTGGAGATGACTGAAGACCCACATGACATCTTGACTGCAGCCTTGTGAGAGATCCTGAGACACAGGTCCCTGGCTAGATGCACCTGGATGCCTGGCCCACGGAAACCATATGCGGTTATCAATTGGTGTTGTCGGAAGCCCTCTGGGTTGCGGAAAACATTCAAAAAAGACACAAGGGTGAAGCCACAGTTCTGGCTGCTGACCCACCCCCCTCTCCTGGGCTTGAAATTCCAGGGAAGTCAAGCGATGGTAGCAACCACTGAGAGATTAGGGTAAACAATGCCAGAAAGAGGTTCTCTATTCTGTTCTCCATGTATCTCTCTGAGAGGACATGCCCTCACCTGATCCACCCGAGCCAATAGGTGGCCCATGCAGGAGGAGACAACTGGCCGTGTGGTCCAAGTCGGCTGAGAGCACTAGACCCAGCGTCGCAGAGCCTCCTTGAAGCCAGAAAAAGAGCCCAGAAGTTCCCTGGTGTCCCTAGAGAAGGCACAGAAATTAGATGAGTTGAAAGCCTGGGACCTGGTCATTGGGCTTCTGGGCAAGAGGGGAGATGGCCTGTGGAAGGGACACTGCCTGCAACCCCTCTTGGACCAGACCCCACCTGTCTGCTTTGGGATACTGAGGATTAAGACGAGAGTGAACTAGTGTAGAAGAGATGGTGTTCTAATGCTTGGCAGGTTGAAAGCGATTGAAATCGTTGACATTCCTATTCTCCTCGTCCTCAGGACCACCATTAAGGGGAAGGGTCCTTCAAAGAAGCAAGAGGAGTTTATCACTTACAGCAGCCCTGTCAAGTGTCAATATCCAACCACTCCAGTCCCTTCCACCCCCTTGGCAGCCCCACTGCTTTCATAAGGACACAGATACATTCCCCTACAGGCTTTGGAGCAAACGTTAAGTTTTGATTTCTCTAAGATAAATGCCATAGTGCCATGACCTGCTCCTAGGGCGGTAGCAAGTCTAGTTCTCAAAGAATCTGTGTGGAAGGGTTGAGCCACTCTATTGGACACCTGAAATTGATATTATACTGCATGTGAACGGGAATGTAACTCACGGCTTGGAAAAGGAAAAGAAACTCTTAACTGTTTTCAAGAGTCAGCTCTATCATTTTCCATTCCCAACTGTGATGCGGGAGTGATCCAGTCATTCCACATCCTGCCTTGCATTTGGTGGTGGGGTCTCTCTCTCCCTCTCTGGCGCATTTGGTTTGAATCACTCTGATAGGTGTGCAGTGAGAGCTCACTGGAGTTTTCATTTGAATTGCCCCAATGGCAACTTTCTATGTGGTTTCCATCTGTCTACGCTTTGGTAAAGGTGGCAGGCCCTTTACTTTTTCCCCACCCCCCTTCTATTTCCTTTTGCTAACTAGATTGCATGCTTACTTGGGGATCAAATTCTGAGTTTCCATGCTTCAGACAGGAGTCCTCTATTAGCTATGTGATTTGGACCTATTTCCTCCAAGTTGGTAGCTTGTCTTTTGGGTCTTCTTAAGGAGGTCTTTCACACGGCACAGATTTACAATTCTGATTGTTGGATAAAGTCTAATTAATCAACTTTACCTTAGGGAAAATCATTTGATGTTCGACTGGAGGATTCTTTACCTAGCTTTCCATTCTGGAAATTTTCCCCCACATTTTCCCTATAAGATTTATCATTTTCCATGTAAGGCAGTGATTAATTTTGAGCTACTTTTTAAAATACTCTTTTTTTCTTTTTTTCCTTTGGGAGAGTGAACATGTGCATGAGCGGGCAGGGGCCTGGAGGGAGAAGGGAAAAGAGCATCCTCAAGCAGCCTCGCCAGTGAGCTTGGAGCCTGACTTTGTCCCGGGACGCTGAGAGCTTGACAAGAGCCGAAATCAAGAGCTGGCTGCCGCACAGGCTGCCTCACCCAGGCAGCCTGAGTTAAGTTTTGTATAGGGTTTGATACTTAGATTGTGGTCCCCGGCCTCCTCGTCCTCCACCTCCTCCTCCCCTCTCCCGCTCCCTCTTCTGCTTCTCCTTCTTCTTTGCCTATGCATGTCCACTTGCTCTAGCACCATTTATTCAAAACGCTGTCACTCCTCCACTGAACGGCTTTTTACCTTTGTCAAGGCCCCATTCGACATATGGGCGTAGTTCTCTTTCTGGGTCCCTGATTCTGTTCCACTTATCCATCTTTATTCTGTTCCATTGGTCTAGCTCTTCACCAACACCACGCACTTTTGATTACTGTAGACGAATATCTTGAAATGGGGTGGAAGGATTCTTCTGGTTTTCTTCTTTAGTTTTAGTTTCTCCTCTTTTTTCAGGTTCTAAAATAGAAAGATTATAGTTTTGAGACTCCTTTTCTTTTTAGAGAGAGAGAGAGAGATAGACACACAGACAGAGACAGAGACAGAGACAGAGAAACGGAAGCGGTGCAGAAAGAGAGAGAGATGATTAAGCAGCCACCATGCCCAGCACCAGCACAATGCAGGTTCAGCCTCACTATCCCAAGGTTGACCATGACCCGAGTCAAAATCAAGAGTTGGACTAACTGACTGAGCCACCCAGATGCTCCTCCTCCTTTCTAATGTATGCATTGAGTGCTAAAAATTGAGCTCTCTGTTGATTTAGCTGTGTCCCATCAATTTTAATACGTTGTAGTTTTATTTTCCTTCGGGTCAGTGCACTGAAATTTTATCTTTTGTCTCCGATAATCTAGAAAGTTACTTTCTACGTGTTTAGATTTTGTTATGTTTCTCCCTTTGATATCTAGTTTCATTTTTAACTTTTTTTTATAAGTGTCAAAGTTTAATTCCAAGACAATGCTACATAGGGTTGCATTTTTTTCAGGTACACAATATAGAGATTCTCCTCCGCTGCCCAACGACTGTTAGCTCCTGTTGCCAGGCACTGATTTGCGTTGGAGTCTCGGGTGCACCTCCCCCACCCCTACTCCCTTCAGCTCCTGTTGCCAGGCACTGGTTTGCATTGGAGACGGAACCCTCGTAGGGGTTCCAAGCAGTTTCTAGTGGCCGAGAGGACACTGGTGATCAGAGACAAAGCCCCCAGGCTCTCTGGAGCCAGCTGGTGGCCATTACAATGTCTCCCCACACAGTTCTGGAGCCGCTGTGGGCTCTCCGGGAACAGCTGTGGGCTTCTGGGTTGCCGATAATCGAACGTTGGCCACATGGGCCACGAGACTCTGGGTTTGGCTGGGAGATCCTCGTGTGCACTGTGTTGCTGGTGTTCATTCCAGTAAAGTGTGGACTCCGCTTAAGAGGAAGAAAGGGGCACTGTGCCCAGAATGAAGTATCTGGAAAAGACATGGAGAAGACCGACCCGGATGCACCAGCCCATGGAGCCGTCGCATCATCGGAGCACAAGGCCAGTCCTCTCCCGCTACAGATCCTTGCTCTGGCTGCCCTGAATCAAGATGTCGGGTACTTTTCTGTGGGAGACGCTACGCAACTGCTGAAGGGAGTTCGGCAAAGGCTGTTGAAGAAGAGCCCTCACCAGCTCACCGATGAAAATCCCATCTGTGGAGCAGCCCAGGACGATGGAGAACCCCCTGCGAGGAATATGCCAGAAGACTTCAAGGACAGCCCTGATCTGCGGGGAAGTGCAGACCCTCTGTCTCAGGACATTGGCAGCTGTGGACTGAGAGGGCAGGAAGAGGCAGGGGAGGCAGGCAGGCCAGAGCTTCCTGACGGAGGTGTGCCGTGGCAGGCCCCCGCTGAGGGCCAGAGCCAACACCACACCCTCAGCCAGATCCTACTGACGGTGATGCATCTGCTAGAGCTCCTTCGAGATCATCTGGAAGGTGGGGGCTCAAGGAGGCAGGTGAAGACTGGCTCCTCCTCCACTGATCACGTGCCCCGTGGGAGCCCCCTGAATCAAGGAAAGCCATCCAGGGCACTGAAGAAGGCACGTCAGGGGAATGAAGAGCTCCCAGGAAACACAACAATCCACCAAGCTGAGCAAGTATCTTTTCACCAGCGAAACAGCCTCCTGGAAAGGGAGATTCAGAAGCTGCACCTGAAGCTTGAGGCAGAGCCTAAGCTGTGCGAAGAGCACCTCAAACACCTGGAGAGGAAGATGATGGAGGAGAAGGCACGCTGCCTGCAAGTGAAGAACGAACTCGCCAAGGTGCGCAGGAAGGTGGATGCTGCCCACTGGAACTTAGGCCTCTACAAGAAGATGGCCGACGACCTGCACCGAGAATGGCAGAGAATCTCCTCCTTGCATGACCGAGAGCGCCTCCTGGTGGAGAACAGAAGTGAGGAGAGCCAGAAGGCTGTTCTGTGGGCAGAGAGGGAGTTCCAAAGGCTCAAGGAAGAAAACCATTGCCTCAGGCAGAAGCTGGCCAACTCTGGGCCCAAGGTCCAGCCTGTCTCCGGGGGGCCTCCTGCTCCTGCTCCTGCTCCTGCTCCAGCTCCAGCTCCTGCTCCTGCTCTTCTGGGCACAGCCTCCAAATGCCCTCAAGGGCCACAGGCTCCCCTGAAAGCCCAGAAGCCCAAGAAGGGAGCAAGGGTGCACTGGCCAGACTCCAAGTTCTCGGGTCCCCTGCAGGTCTGATTCCCTTTCCCAGCAGCCACCAACACTCACAACCAGAGCACAAAAGCTCCTGTGCTTCCTTACCCCTTCAGCCACACACATTGCTCCTTTGACTGGAGATCCACCCCATTCTTGAACTGATGCTACCTATTCCCTATAGCCATGTGAGAGAGCATTTTTCATTGTTAAGGACCAAAAAAATAAAACGATCAAATTGCTGATCCTACTGCGACTGAGAATTGATTGTATGAAGGGATTCTATGCCAAGCAACGAAGGGTTTTAAGTGTCCTTTACTGATCACTTAATTGTCCCAATAACCCAGTGTGTCATATACTACTGAGGTTCAGAGAGGGGACACAACTTGCCCCAAGATCACACAGCTAGTGAATTTCAGAGCTCCCATTCCAAGCCAAGGTTGTCTCATTACCCACTGATGTGAAAATAACTACCACTCCTACCACTACGATGACTTCTGCTTCTTCATTTCTGAGAGAGAGAAAGAGCGAGGGCACACACACATGCAAGCGGGGGAGGGGCAGGGAGAGAGAGATTCCTAGACAGCCTTCCCACTCAAGTGCACAACCAGACGCTGGGCTGGATTTCACAGACCATGGGACCACGCCCTGAGCCGAAATCAAGAGTCAGACGTTGACCTGACTA
This sequence comes from Mustela nivalis, assembly GCF_964662115.1. Taxonomy (NCBI): domain Eukaryota; kingdom Metazoa; phylum Chordata; class Mammalia; order Carnivora; family Mustelidae; genus Mustela; species Mustela nivalis. The sequence continues at coordinate 136,677 of NW_028135969.1, forward strand.
AGCCACACAGGCACCCTTCCCTTGTGCAAGGAACTTCTAGGCAAGCTGCTGTAAGGATCCCAGAAGGGCTTGACAAAATTTTCTCATAGGTCACGTTCTAGTTTGGATGCAAGGATTATGGTGATGCCTAGCTGAGGTAAAGTCCCAGCAAAGCATGGAGGGCAGCCTTTCAGGGTCTCCAACGATTCCCTTCGTGGGTACACCTCGTTTTGTGTTCCATACTCTACCACTGGATTAGAGTCAGGAACTCCTGCCTCACTTCGAAAGGACAGAATATGGCCCGAGAGATAGATAGCATGTCCCTTCTGAGGCTCGTAGACAAAGACACTGGTCTCCTCTTGGGCTTGCTCTCGCTCCCTCACCATTGGTTTCGAGGGAAGCCGCCTGCTCCTTGTGGGCTGTATGATGGAGAGGCCCATGTGGCAAGGAATGAATATTTCTTGCTCACCGCAATGGAGGACCTCTGGCTGCTAGGAGCCACCCGAGTGAGCACACAAGCAGATTTCCCGCCAACAAGCCTGGAGATGACTGAAGACCCACATGACATCTTGACTGCAGCCTTGTGAGAGATCCTGAGACACAGGTCCCTGGCTAGATGCACCTGGATGCCTGGCCCACGGAAACCATATGCGGTTATCAATTGGTGTTGTCGGAAGCCCTCTGGGTTGCGGAAAACATTCAAAAAAGACACAAGGGTGAAGCCACAGTTCTGGCTGCTGACCCACCCCCCTCTCCTGGGCTTGAAATTCCAGGGAAGTCAAGCGATGGTAGCAACCACTGAGAGATTAGGGTAAACAATGCCAGAAAGAGGTCCTCTATTCTGTTCTCCATGTATCTCTCTGAGAGGACATGCCCTCACCTGATCCACCCGAGCCAATAGGTGGCCCATGCAGGAGGAGACAACTGGCCGTGTGGTCCAAGTCGGCTGAGAGCACTAGACCCAGCGTCGCAGAGCCTCCTTGAAGCCAGAAAAAGAGCCCAGAAGTTCCCTGGTGTCCCTAGAGAAGGCACAGAAATTAGATGAGTTGAAAGCCTGGGACCTGGTCATTGGGCTTCTGGGCAAGAGGGGAGATGGCCTGTGGAAGGGACACTGCCTGCAACCCCTCTTGGACCAGACCCCACCTGTCTGCTTTGGGATACTGAGGATTAAGACGAGAGTGAACTAGTGTAGAAGAGATGGTGTTCTAATGCTTGGCAGGTTGAAAGCGATTGAAATCGTTGACATTCCTATTCTCCTCGTCCTCAGGACCACCATTAAGGGGAAGGGTCCTTCAAAGAAGCAAGAGGAGTTTATCACTTACAGCAGCCCTGTCAAGTGTCAATATCCAACCACTCCAGTCCCTTCCACCCCCTTGGCAGCCCCACTGCTTTCATAAGGACACAGATACATTCCCCTACAGGCTTTGGAGCAAACGTTAAGTTTTGATTTCTCTAAGATAAATGCCATAGTGCCATGACCTGCTCCTAGGGCGGTAGCAAGTCTAGTTCTCAAAGAATCTGTGTGGAAGGGTTGAGCCACTCTATTGGACACCTGAAATTGATATTATACTGCATGTGAACGGGAATGTAACTCACGGCTTGGAAAAGGAAAAGAAACTCTTAACTGTTTTCAAGAGTCAGCTCTATCATTTTCCATTCCCAACTGTGATGCGGGAGTGATCCAGTCATTCCACATCCTGCCTTGCATTTGGTGGTGGGGTCTCTCTCTCCCTCTCTGGCGCATTTGGTTTGAATCACTCTGATAGGTGTGCAGTGAGAGCTCACTGGAGTTTTCATTTGAATTGCCCCAATGGCAACTTTCTATGTGGTTTCCATCTGTCTACGCTTTGGTAAAGGTGGCAGGCCCTTTACTTTTTCCCCACCCCCCTTCTATTTCCTTTTGCTAACTAGATTGCATGCTTACTTGGGGATCAAATTCTGAGTTTCCATGCTTCAGACAGGAGTCCTCTATTAGCTATGTGATTTGGACCTATTTCCTCCAAGTTGGTAGCTTGTCTTTTGGGTCTTCTTAAGGAGGTCTTTCACACGGCACAGATTTACAATTCTGATTGTTGGATAAAGTCTAATTAATCAACTTTACCTTAGGGAAAATAATTTGATGTTCGACTGGAGGATTCTTTACCTAGCTTTCCATTCTGGAAATTTTCCCCCACATTTTCCCTATAAGATTTATCATTTTCCATGTAAGGCAGTGATTAATTTTGAGCTACTTTTTAAAATACTCTTTTTTTCTTTTTTTCCTTTGGGAGAGTGAACATGTGCATGAGCGGGCAGGGGCCTGGAGGGAGAAGGGAAAAGAGCATCCTCAAGCAGCCTCGCCAGTGAGCTTGGAGCCTGACTTTGTCCCGGGACGCTGAGAGCTTGACAAGAGCCGAAATCAAGAGCTGGCTGCCGCACAGGCTGCCTCACCCAGGCAGCCTGAGTTAAGTTTTGTATAGGGTTTGATACTTAGATTGTGGTCCCCGGCCTCCTCGTCCTCCACCTCCTCCTCCCCTCTCCCGCTCCCTCTTCTGCTTCTCCTTCTTCTTTGCCTATGCATGTCCACTTGCTCTAGCACCATTTATTCAAAACGCTGTCACTCCTCCACTGAACGGCTTTTTACCTTTGTCAAGGCCCCATTCGACATATGGGCGTAGTTCTCTTTCTGGGTCCCTGATTCTGTTCCACTTATCCATCTTTATTCTGTTCCATTGGTCTAGCTCTTCACCAACACCACGCACTTTTGATTACTGTAGACGAATATCTTGAAATGGGGTGGAAGGATTCTTCTGGTTTTCTTCTTTAGTTTTAGTTTCTCCTCTTTTTTCAGGTTCTAAAATAGAAAGATTATAGTTTTGAGACTCCTTTTCTTTTTAGAGAGAGAGAGAGAGATAGACACACAGACAGAGACAGAGACAGAGACAGAGAAACGGAAGCGGTGCAGAAAGAGAGAGAGATGATTAAGCAGCCACCATGCCCAGCACCAGCACAATGCAGGTTCAGCCTCACTATCCCAAGGTTGACCATGACCCGAGTCAAAATCAAGAGTTGGACTAACTGACTGAGCCACCCAGATGCTCCTCCTCCTTTCTAATGTATGCATTGAGTGCTAAAAATTGAGCTCTCTGTTGATTTAGCTGTGTCCCATCAATTTTAATACGTTGTAGTTTTATTTTCCTTCGGGTCAGTGCACTGAAATTTTATCTTTTGTCTCCGATAATCTAGAAAGTTACTTTCTACGTGTTTAGATTTTGTTATGTTTCTCCCTTTGATATCTAGTTTCATTTTTAACTTTTTTTTATAAGTGTCAAAGTTTAATTCCAAGACAATGCTACATAGGGTTGCATTTTTTTCAGGTACACAATATAGAGATTCTCCTCCGCTGCCCAACGACTGTTAGCTCCTGTTGCCAGGCACTGATTTGCGTTGGAGTCTCGGGTGCACCTCCCCCACCCCTACTCCCTTCAGCTCCTGTTGCCAGGCACTGGTTTGCATTGGAGACGGAACCCTCGTAGGGGTTCCAAGCAGTTTCTAGTGGCCGAGAGGACACTGGTGATCAGAGACAAAGCCCCCAGGCTCTCTGGAGCCAGCTGGTGGCCATTACAATGTCTCCCCACACAGTTCTGGAGCCGCTGTGGGCTCTCCGGGAACAGCTGTGGGCTTCTGGGTTGCCGATAATCGAACGTTGGCCACATGGGCCACGAGACTCTGGGTTTGGCTGGGAGATCCTCGTGTGCACTGTGTTGCTGGTGTTCATTCCAGTAAAGTGTGGACTCCGCTTAAGAGGAAGAAAGGGGCACTGTGCCCAAAATGAAGTATCTGGAAAAGACATGGAGAAGACCGACCCGGATGCACCAGCCCATGGAGCCGTCGCATCATCGGAGCACAAGGCCAGTCCTCTCCCGCTACAGATCCTTGCTCTGGCTGCCCTGAATCAAGATGTCGGGTACTTTTCTGTGGGAGACGCTACGCAACTGCTGAAGGGAGTTCGGCAAAGGCTGTTGAAGAAGAGCCCTCACCAGCTCACCGATGAAAATCCCATCTGTGGAGCAGCCCAGGACGATGGAGAACCCCCTGCGAGGAATATGCCAGAAGACTTCAAGGACAGCCCTGATCTGCGGGGAAGTGCAGACCCTCTGTCTCAGGACATTGGCAGCTGTGGACTGAGAGGGCAGGAAGAGGCAGGGGAGGCAGGCAGGCCAGAGCTTCCTGACGGAGGTGTGCCGTGGCAGGCCCCCGCTGAGGGCCAGAGCCAACACCACACCCTCAGCCAGATCCTACTGACGGTGATGCATCTGCTAGAGCTCCTTCGAGATCATCTGGAAGGTGGGGGCTCAAGGAGGCAGGTGCAGACTGGCTCCTCCTCCACTGATCACGTGCCCCGTGGGAGCCCCCTGAATCAAGGAAAGCCATCCAGGGCACTGAAGAAGGCACGTCAGGGGAATGAAGAGCTCCCAGGAAACACAACAATCCACCAAGCTGAGCAAGTATCTTTTCACCAGCGAAACAGCCTCCTGGAAAGGGAGATTCAGAAGCTGCACCTGAAGCTCGAGGCAGAGCCTAAGCTGTGCGAAGAGCACCTCAAACACCTGGAGAGGAAGATGATGGAGGAGAAGGCACGCTGCCTGCAAGTGAAGAACGAACTCGCCAAGGTGCGCAGGAAGGTGGATGCTGCCCACTGGAACTTAGGCCTCTACAAGAAGATGGCCGACGACCTGCACCAAGAATGGCAGAGAATCTCCTCCTTGCATGACCGAGAGCGCCTCCTGGTGGAGAACAGAAGTGAGGAGAGCCAGAAGGCTGTTCTGTGGGCAGAGAGGGAGTTCCAAAGGCTCAAGGAAGAAAACCATTGCCTCAGGCAGAAGCTGGCCAACTCTGGGCCCAAGGTCCAGCCTGTCTCCGGGGGGCCTCCTGCTCCTGCTCCTGCTCCTGCTCCAGCTCCAGCTCCTGCTCCTGCTCTTCTGGGCACAGCCTCCAAATGCCCTCAAGGGCCACAGGCTCCCCTGAAAGCCCAGAAGCCCAAGAAGGGAGCAAGGGTGCACTGGCCAGACTCCAAGTTCTCGGGTCCCCTGCAGGTCTGATTCCCTTTCCCAGCAGCCACCAACACTCACAACCAGAGCACAAAAGCTCCTGTGCTTCCTTACCCCTTCAGCCACACCCATTGCTCCTTTGACTGGAGATCCACCCCATTCTTGAACTGATGCTACCTATTCCCTATAGCCATGTGAGAGAGCATTTTTTCATTGTTAAGGACCAAAAAAATAAAACGATCAAATTGCTGATCCTACTGCGACTGAGAATTGATTGTATGAAGGGATTCTATGCCAAGCAACCAAGGGTTTTAAGTGTCCTTTACTGATCACTTAATTGTCCCAATAACCCAGTGTGTCATATACTACTGAGGTTCAGAGAGGGGACACAACTTGCCCCAAGATCACACAGCTAGTGAATTTCAGAGCTCCCATTCCAAGCCAAGGTTGTCTCATTACCCACTGATGTGAAAATAACTACCACTCCTACCACTACGATGACTTCTGCTTCTTCATTTCTGAGAGAGAGAAAGAGCGAGGGCACACACACATGCAAGCGGGGGAGGGGCAGGGAGAGAGAGATTCCTAGACAGCCTTCGACTCAAGTGCACAACCAGACGCTGGGCTGGATTTCACAGACCATGGGACCACGCCCTGAGCCGAAATCAAGAGTCAGACGTTGACCTGACTAAGCCACACAGGCACCCTTCCCTTGTGCAAGGAACTTCTAGGCAAGCTGCTGTAAGGATCCCAGAAGGGCTTGACAAAATTTTCTCATAGGTCACGTTCTAGTTTGGATGCAAGGATTATGGTGATGCCTAGCTGAGGTAAAGTCCCAGCAAAGCATGGAGGGCAGCCTTTCAGGGTCTCCAACGATTCCCTTCGTGGGTACACCTCGTTTTGTGTTCCATACTCTACCACTGGATTAGAGTCAGGAACTCCTGCCTCACTTCGAAAGGACAGAATATGGCCCGAGAGATAGATAGCATGTCCCTTCTGAGGCTCGTAGACAAAGACACTGGTCTCCTCTTGGGCTTGCTCTCGCTCCCTCACCATTGGTTTCGAGGGAAGCCGCCTGCTCCTTGTGGGCTGTATGATGGAGAGGCCCATGTGGCAAGGAATGAATATTTCTTGCTCACCGCAATGGAGGACCTCTGGCTGCTAGGAGCCACCCGAGTGAGCACACAAGCAGATTTCCCACCAACAAGCCTGGAGATGACTGAAGACCCACATGACATCTTGACTGCAGCCTTGTGAGAGATCCTGAGACACAGGTCCCTGGCTAGATGCACCTGGATGCCTGGCCCACGGAAACCATATGCGGTTATCAATTGGTGTTGTCGGAAGCCCTCTGGGTTGCGGAAAACATTCAAAAAAGACACAAGGGTGAAGCCACAGTTCTGGCTGCTGACCCACCCCCCTCTCCTGGGCTTGAAATTCCAGGGAAGTCAAGCGATGGTAGCAACCACTGAGAGATTAGGATAAACAATGCCAGAAAGAGGTCCTCTATTCTGTTCTCCATGTATCTCTCTGAGAGGACATGCCCTCACCTGATCCACCCGAGCCAATAGGTGGCCCATGCAGGAGGAGACAACTGGCCGTGTGGTCCAAGTCGGCTGAGAGCACTAGACCCAGCGTCGCAGAGCCTCCTTGAAGCCAGAAAAAGAGCCCAGAAGTTCCCTGGTGTCCCTAGAGAAGGCACAGAAATTAGATGAGTTGAAAGCCTGGGACCTGGTCATTGGGCTTCTGGGCAAGAGGGGAGATGGCCTGTGGAAGGGACACTGCCTGCAACCCCTCTTGGACCAGACCCCACCTGTCTGCTTTGGGATACTGAGGATTAAGACGAGAGTGAACTAGTGTAGAAGAGATGGTGTTCTAATGCTTGGCAGGTTGAAAGCGATTGAAATCGTTGACATTCCTATTCTCCTCGTCCTCAGGACCACCATTAAGGGGAAGGGTCCTTCAAAGAAGCAAGAGGAGTTTATCACTTACAGCAGCCCTGTCAAGTGTCAATATCCAACCACTCCAGTCCCTTCCACCCCCTTGGCAGCCCCACTGCTTTCATAAGGACACAGATACATTCCCCTACAGGCTTTGGAGCAAACGTTAAGTTTTGATTTCTCTAAGATAAATGCCATAGTGCCATGACCTGCTCCTAGGGCGGTAGCAAGTCTAGTTCTCAAAGAATCTGTGTGGAAGGGTTGAGCCACTCTATTGGACACCTGAAATTGATATTATACTGCATGTGAACGGGAATGTAACTCACGGCTTGGAAAAGGAAAAGAAACTCTTAACTGTTTTCAAGAGTCAGCTCTATCATTTTCCATTCCCAACTGTGATGCGGGAGTGATCCAGTCATTCCACATCCTGCCTTGCATTTGGTGGTGGGGTCTCTCTCTCCCTCTCTGGCGCATTTGGTTTGAATCACTCTGATAGGTGTGCAGTGAGAGCTCACTGGAGTTTTCATTTGAATTGCCCCAATGGCAACTTTCTATGTGGTTTCCATCTGTCTACGCTTTGGTAAAGGTGGCAGGCCCTTTACTTTTTCCCCACCCCCCTTCTATTTCCTTTTGCTAACTAGATTGCATGCTTACTTGGGGATCAAATTCTGAGTTTCCATGCTTCAGACAGGAGTCCTCTATTAGCTATGTGATTTGGACCTATTTCCTCCAAGTTGGTAGCTTGTCTTTTGGGTCTTCTTAAGGAGGTCTTTCACACGGCACAGATTTACAATTCTGATTGTTGGATAAAGTCTAATTAATCAACTTTACCTTAGGGAAAATAATTTGATGTTCGACTGGAGGATTCTTTACCTAGCTTTCCATTCTGGAAATTTTTCCCCACATTTTCCCTATAAGATTTATCATTTTCCATGTAAGGCAGTGATTAATTTTGAGCTACTTTTTAAAATACTCTTTTTTTCTTTTTTTCCTTTGGGAGAGTGAACATGTGCATGAGCGGGCAGGGGCCTGGAGGGAGAAGGGAAAAGAGCATCCTCAAGCAGCCTCGCCAGTGAGCTTGGAGCCTGACTTTGTCCCGGGACGCTGAGAGCTTGACAAGAGCCGAAATCAAGAGCTGGCTGCCGCACAGGCTGCCTCACCCAGGCAGCCTGAGTTAAGTTTTGTATAGGGTTTGATACTTAGATTGTGGTCCCCGGCCTCCTCGTCCTCCACCTCCTCCTCCCCTCTCCCGCTCCCTCTTCTGCTTCTCCTTCTTCTTTGCCTATGCATGTCCACTTGCTCTAGCACCATTTATTCAAAACGCTGTCACTCCTCCACTGAACGGCTTTTTACCTTTGTCAAGGCCCCATTCGACATATGGGCGTAGTTCTCTTTCTGGGTCCCTGATTCTGTTCCACTTATCCATCTTTATTCTGTTCCATTGGTCTAGCTCTTCACCAACACCACGCACTTTTGATTACTGTAGACGAATATCTTGAAATGGGGTGGAAGGATTCTTCTGGTTTTCTTCTTTAGTTTTAGTTTCTCCTCTTTTTTCAGGTTCTAAAATAGAAAGATTATAGTTTTGAGACTCCTTTTCTTTTTAGAGAGAGAGAGAGAGATAGACACACAGACAGAGACAGAGACAGAGACAGAGAAACGGAAGCGGTGCAGAAAGAGAGAGAGATGATTAAGCAGCCACCATGCCCAGCACCAGCACAATGCAGGTTCAGCCTCACTATCCCAAGGTTGACCATGACCCGAGTCAAAATCAAGAGTTGGACTAACTGACTGAGCCACCCAGATGCTCCTCCTCCTTTCTAATGTATGCATTGAGTGCTAAAAATTGAGCTCTCTGTTGATTTAGCTGTGTCCCATCAATTTTAATACGTTGTAGTTTTATTTTCCTTCGGGTCAGTGCACTGAAATTTTATCTTTTGTCTCCGATAATCTAGAAAGTTACTTTCTACGTGTTTAGATTTTGTTATGTTTCTCCCTTTGATATCTAGTTTCATTTTTAACTTTTTTTTATAAGTGTCAAAGTTTAATTCCAAGACAATGCTACATAGGGTTGCATTTTTTTCAGGTACACAATATAGAGATTCTCCTCCGCTGCCCAACGACTGTTAGCTCCTGTTGCCAGGCACTGATTTGCGTTGGAGTCTCGGGTGCACCTCCCCCACCCCTACTCCCTTCAGCTCCTGTTGCCAGGCACTGGTTTGCATTGGAGACGGAACCCTCGTAGGGGTTCCAAGCAGTTTCTAGTGGCCGAGAGGACACTGGTGATCAGAGACAAAGCCCCCAGGCTCTCTGGAGCCAGCTGGTGGCCATTACAATGTCTCCCCACACAGTTCTGGAGCCGCTGTGGGCTCTCCGGGAACAGCTGTGGGCTTCTGGGTTGCCGATAATCGAACGTTGGCCACATGGGCCACGAGACTCTGGGTTTGGCTGGGAGATCCTCGTGTGCACTGTGTTGCTGGTGTTCATTCCAGTAAAGTGTGGACTCCGCTTAAGAGGAAGAAAGGGGCACTGTGCCCAGAATGAAGTATCTGGAAAAGACATGGAGAAGACCGACCCGGATGCACCAGCCCATGGAGCCGTCGCATCATCGGAGCACAAGGCCAGTCCTCTCCCGCTACAGATCCTTGCTCTGGCTGCCCTGAATCAAGATGTCGGGTACTTTTCTGTGGGAGACGCTACGCAACTGCTGAAGGGAGTTCGGCAAAGGCTGTTGAAGAAGAGCCCTCACCAGCTCACCGATGAAAATCCCATCTGTGGAGCAGCCCAGGACGATGGAGAACCCCCTGCGAGGAATATGCCAGAAGACTTCAAGGACAGCCCTGATCTGCGGGGAAGTGCAGACCCTCTGTCTCAGGACATTGGCAGCTGTGGACTGAGAGGGCAGGAAGAGGCAGGGGAGGCAGGCAGGCCAGAGCTTCCTGACGGAGGTGTGCCGTGGCAGGCCCCCGCTGAGGGCCAGAGCCAACACCACACCCTCAGCCAGATCCTACTGACGGTGATGCATCTGCTAGAGCTCCTTCGAGATCATCTGGAAGGTGGGGGCTCAAGGAGGCAGGTGCAGACTGGCTCCTCCTCCACTGATCACGTGCCCCGTGGGAGCCCCCTGAATCAAGGAAAGCCATCCAGGGCACTGAAGAAGGCACGTCAGGGGAATGAAGAGCTCCCAGGAAACACAACAATCCACCAAGCTGAGCAAGTATCTTTTCACCAGCGAAACAGCCTCCTGGAAAGGGAGATTCAGAAGCTGCACCTGAAGCTTGAGGCAGAGCCTAAGCTGTGCGAAGAGCACCTCAAACACCTGGAGAGGAAGATGATGGAGGAGAAGGCACGCTGCCTGCAAGTGAAGAACGAACTCGCCAAGGTGCGCAGGAAGGTGGATGCTGCCCACTGGAACTTAGGCCTCTACAAGAAGATGGCCGACGACCTGCACCAAGAATGGCAGAGAATCTCCTCCTTGCATGACCGAGAGCGCCTCCTGGTGGAGAACAGAAGTGAGGAGAGCCAGAAGGCTGTTCTGTGGGCAGAGAGGGAGTTCCAAAGGCTCAAGGAAGAAAACCATTGCCTCAGGCAGAAGCTGGCCAACTCTGGGCCCAAGGTCCAGCCTGTCTCCGGGGGGCCTCCTGCTCCTGCTCCTGCTCCTGCTCCTGCTCCAGCTCCAGCTCCTGCTCCTGCTCTTCTGGGCACAGCCTCCAAATGCCCTCAAGGGCCACAGGCTCCCCTGAAAGCCCAGAAGCCCAAGAAGGGAGCAAGGGTGCACTGGCCAGACTCCAAGTTCTCGGGTCCCCTGCAGGTCTGATTCCCTTTCCCAGCAGCCACCAACACTCACAACCAGAGCACAAAAGCTCCTGTGCTTCCTTACCCCTTCAGCCACACCCATTGCTCCTTTGACTGGAGATCCACCCCATTCTTGAACTGATGCTACCTATTCCCTATAGCCATGTGAGAGAGCATTTTTCATTGTTAAGGACCAAAAAAATAAAACGATCAAATTGCTGATCCTACTGCGACTGAGAATTGATTGTATGAAGGGATTCTATGCCAAGCAACCAAGGGTTTTAAGTGTCCTTTACTGATCACTTAATTGTCCCAATAACCCAGTGTGTCATATACTACTGAGGTTCAGAGAGGGGACACAACTTGCCCCAAGATCACACAGCTAGTGAATTTCAGAGCTCCCATTCCAAGCCAAGGTTGTCTCATTACCCACTGATGTGAAAATAACTACCACTCCTACCACTACGATGACTTCTGCTTCTTCATTTCTGAGAGAGAGAAAGAGCGAGGGCACACACACATGCAAGCGGGGGAGGGGCAGGGAGAGAGAGATTCCTAGACAGCCTTCCCACTCAAGTGCACAACCAGACGCTGGGCTGGATTTCACAGACCATGGGACCACGCCCTGAGCCGAAATCAAGAGTCAGACGTTGACCTGACTAAGCCACACAGGCACCCTTCCCTTGTGCAAGGAACTTCTAGGCAAGCTGCTGTAAGGATCCCAGAAGGGCTTGACAAAATTTTCTCATAGGTCATGTTCTAGTTTGGATGCAAGGATTATGGTGATGCCTAGCTGAGGTAAAGTCCCAGCAAAGCATGGAGGGCAGCCTTTCAGGGTCTCCAACGATTCCCTTCGTGGGTACACCTCGTTTTGTGTTCCATACTCTACCACTGGATTAGAGTCAGGAACTCCTGCCTCACTTCGAAAGGACAGAATATGGCCCGAGAGATAGATAGCATGTCCCTTCTGAGGCTCGTAGACAAAGACACTGGTCTCCTCTTGGGCTTGCTCTCGCTCCCTCACCATTGGTTTCGAGGGAAGCCGCCTGCTCCTTGTGGGCTGTATGATGGAGAGGCCCATGTGGCAAGGAATGAATATTTCTTGCTCACCGCAATGGAGGACCTCTGGCTGCTAGGAGCCACCCGAGTGAGCACACAAGCAGATTTCCCGCCAACAAGCCTGGAGATGACTGAAGACCCACATGACATCTTGACTGCAGCCTTGTGAGAGATCCTGAGACACAGGTCCCTGGCTAGATGCACCTGGATGCCTGGCCCACGGAAACCATATGCGGTTATCAATTGGTGTTGTCGGAAGCCCTCTGGGTTGCGGAAAACATTCAAAAAAGACACAAGGGTGAAGCCACAGTTCTGGCTGCTGACCCACCCCCCTCTCCTGGGCTTGAAATTCCAGGGAAGTCAAGCGATGGTAGCAACCACTGAGAGATTAGGGTAAACAATGCCAGAAAGAGGTCCTCTATTCTGTTCTCCATGTATCTCTCTGAGAGGACATGCCCTCACCTGATCCACCCGAGCCAATAGGTGGCCCATGCAGGAGGAGACAACTGGCCGTGTGGTCCAAGTCGGCTGAGAGCACTAGACCCAGCGTCGCAGAGCCTCCTTGAAGCCAGAAAAAGAGCCCAGAAGTTCCCTGGTGTCCCTAGAGAAGGCACAGAAATTAGATGAGTTGAAAGCCTGGGACCTGGTCATTGGGCTTCTGGGCAAGAGGGGAGATGGCCTGTGGAAGGGACACTGCCTGCAACCCCTCTTGGACCAGACCCCACCTGTCTGCTTTGGGATACTGAGGATTAAGACGAGAGTGAACTAGTGTAGAAGAGATGGTGTTCTAATGCTTGGCAGGTTGAAAGCGATTGAAATCGTTGACATTCCTATTCTCCTCGTCCTCAGGACCACCATTAAGGGGAAGGGTCCTTCAAAGAAGCAAGAGGAGTTTATCACTTACAGCAGCCCTGTCAAGTGTCAATATCCAACCACTCCAGTCCCTTCCACCCCCTTGGCAGCCCCACTGCTTTCATAAGGACACAGATACATTCCCCTACAGGCTTTGGAGCAAACGTTAAGTTTTGATTTCTCTAAGATAAATGCCATAGTGCCATGACCTGCTCCTAGGGCGGTAGCAAGTCTAGTTCTCAAAGAATCTGTGTGGAAGGGTTGAGCCACTCTATTGGACACCTGAAATTGATATTATACTGCATGTGAACGGGAATGTAACTCACGGCTTGGAAAAGGAAAAGAAACTCTTAACTGTTTTCAAGAGTCAGCTCTATCATTTTCCATTCCCAACTGTGATGCGGGAGTGATCCAGTCATTCCACATCCTGCCTTGCATTTGGTGGTGGGGTCTCTCTCTCCCTCTCTGGCGCATTTGGTTTGAATCACTCTGATAGGTGTGCAGTGAGAGCTCACTGGAGTTTTCATTTGAATTGCCCCAATGGCAACTTTCTATGTGGTTTCCATCTGTCTACGCTTTGGTAAAGGTGGCAGGCCCTTTACTTTTTCCCCACCCCCCTTCTATTTCCTTTTGCTAACTAGATTGCATGCTTACTTGGGGATCAAATTCTGAGTTTCCATGCTTCAGACAGGAGTCCTCTATTAGCTATGTGATTTGGACCTATTTCCTCCAAGTTGGTAGCTTGTCTTTTGGGTCTTCTTAAGGAGGTCTTTCACACGGCACAGATTTACAATTCTGATTGTTGGATAAAGTCTAATTAATCAACTTTACCTTAGGGAAAATCATTTGATGTTCGACTGGAGGATTCTTTACCTAGCTTTCCATTCTGGAAATTTTCCCCCACATTTTCCCTATAAGATTTATCATTTTCCATGTAAGGCAGTGATTAATTTTGAGCTACTTTTTAAAATACTCTTTTTTTCTTTTTTTCCTTTGGGAGAGTGAACATGTGCATGAGCGGGCAGGGGCCTGGAGGGAGAAGGGAAAAGAGCATCCTCAAGCAGCCTCGCCAGTGAGCTTGGAGCCTGACTTTGTCCCGGGACGCTGAGAGCTTGACAAGAGCCGAAATCAAGAGCTGGCTGCCGCACAGGCTGCCTCACCCAGGCAGCCTGAGTTAAGTTTTGTATAGGGTTTGATACTTAGATTGTGGTCCCCGGCCTCCTTGTCCTCCACCTCCTCCTCCCCTCTCCCGCTCCCTCTTCTGCTTCTCCTTCTTCTTTGCCTATGCATGTCCACTTGCTCTAGCACCATTTATTCAAAACGCTGTCACTCCTCCACTGAACGGCTTTTTACCTTTGTCAAGGCCCCATTCGACATATGGGCGTAGTTCTCTTTCTGGGTCCCTGATTCTGTTCCACTTATCCATCTTTATTCTGTTCCATTGGTCTAGCTCTTCACCAACACCACGCACTTTTGATTACTGTAGACGAATATCTTGAAATGGGGTGGAAGGATTCTTCTGGTTTTCTTCTTTAGTTTTAGTTTCTCCTCTTTTTTCAGGTTCTAAAATAGAAAGATTATAGTTTTGAGACTCCTTTTCTTTTTAGAGAGAGAGAGAGAGATAGACACACAGACAGAGACAGAGACAGAGACAGAGAAACGGAAGCGGTGCAGAAAGAGAGAGAGATGATTAAGCAGCCACCATGCCCAGCACCAGCACAATGCAGGTTCAGCCTCACTATCCCAAGGTTGACCATGACCCGAGTCAAAATCAAGAGTTGGACTAACTGACTGAGCCACCCAGATGCTCCTCCTCCTTTCTAATGTATGCATTGAGTGCTAAAAATTGAGCTCTCTGTTGATTTAGCTGTGTCCCATCAATTTTAATACGTTGTAGTTTTATTTTCCTTCGGGTCAGTGCACTGAAATTTTATCTTTTGTCTCCGATAATCTAGAAAGTTACTTTCTACGTGTTTAGATTTTGTTATGTTTCTCCCTTTGATATCTAGTTTCATTTTTAACTTTTTTTTATAAGTGTCAAAGTTTAATTCCAAGACAATGCTACATAGGGTTGCATTTTTTTCAGGTACACAATATAGAGATTCTCCTCCGCTGCCCAACGACTGTTAGCTCCTGTTGCCAGGCACTGATTTGCGTTGGAGTCTCGGGTGCACCTCCCCCACCCCTACTCCCTTCAGCTCCTGTTGCCAGGCACTGGTTTGCATTGGAGACGGAACCCTCGTAGGGGTTCCAAGCAGTTTCTAGTGGCCGAGAGGACACTGGTGATCAGAGACAAAGCCCCCAGGCTCTCTGGAGCCAGCTGGTGGCCATTACAATGTCTCCCCACACAGTTCTGGAGCCGCTGTGGGCTCTCCGGGAACAGCTGTGGGCTTCTGGGTTGCCGATAATCGAACGTTGGCCACATGGGCCACGAGACTCTGGGTTTGGCTGGGAGATCCTCGTGTGCACTGTGTTGCTGGTGTTCATTCCAGTAAAGTGTGGACTCCGCTTAAGAGGAAGAAAGGGGCACTGTGCCCAGAATGAAGTATCTGGAAAAGACATGGAGAAGACCGACCCGGATGCACCAGCCCATGGAGCCGTCGCATCATCGGAGCACAAGGCCAGTCCTCTCCCGCTACAGATCCTTGCTCTGGCTGCCCTGAATCAAGATGTCGGGTACTTTTCTGTGGGAGACGCTACGCAACTGCTGAAGGGAGTTCGGCAAAGGCTGTTGAAGAAGAGCCCTCACCAGCTCACCGATGAAAATCCCATCTGTGGAGCAGCCCAGGACGATGGAGAACCCCCTGCGAGGAATATGCCAGAAGACTTCAAGGACAGCCCTGATCTGCGGGGAAGTGCAGACCCTCTGTCTCAGGACATTGGCAGCTGTGGACTGAGAGGGCAGGAAGAGGCAGGGGAGGCAGGCAGGCCAGAGCTTCCTGACGGAGGTGTGCCGTGGCAGGCCCCCGCTGAGGGCCAGAGCCAACACCACACCCTCAGCCAGATCCTACTGACGGTGATGCATCTGCTAGAGCTCCTTCGAGATCATCTGGAAGGTGGGGGCTCAAGGAGGCAGGTGAAGACTGGCTCCTCCTCCACTGATCACGTGCCCCGTGGGAGCCCCCTGAATCAAGGAAAGCCATCCAGGGCACTGAAGAAGGCACGTCAGGGGAATGAAGAGCTCCCAGGAAACACAACAATCCACCAAGCTGAGCAAGTATCTTTTCACCAGCGAAACAGCCTCCTGGAAAGGGAGATTCAGAAGCTGCACCTGAAGCTTGAGGCAGAGCCTAAGCTGTGCGAAGAGCACCTCAAACACCTGGAGAGGAAGATGATGGAGGAGAAGGCACGCTGCCTGCAAGTGAAGAACGAACTCGCCAAGGTGCGCAGGAAGGTGGATGCTGCCCACTGGAACTTAGGCCTCTACAAGAAGATGGCCGACGACCTGCACCGAGAATGGCAGAGAATCTCCTCCTTGCATGACCGAGAGCGCCTCCTGGTGGAGAACAGAAGTGAGGAGAGCCAGAAGGCTGTTCTGTGGGCAGAGAGGGAGTTCCAAAGGCTCAAGGAAGAAAACCATTGCCTCAGGCAGAAGCTGGCCAACTCTGGGCCCAAGGTCCAGCCTGTCTCCGGGGGGCCTCCTGCTCCTGCTCCTGCTCCTGCTCCAGCTCCAGCTCCTGCTCCTGCTCTTCTGGGCACAGCCTCCAAATGCCCTCAAGGGCCACAGGCTCCCCTGAAAGCCCAGAAGCCCAAGAAGGGAGCAAGGGTGCACTGGCCAGACTCCAAGTTCTCGGGTCCCCTGCAGGTCTGATTCCCTTTCCCAGCAGCCACCAACACTCACAACCAGAGCACAAAAGCTCCTGTGCTTCCTTACCCCTTCAGCCACACACATTGCTCCTTTGACTGGAGATCCACCCCATTCTTGAACTGATGCTACCTATTCCCTATAGCCATGTGAGAGAGCATTTTTCATTGTTAAGGACCAAAAAAATAAAACGATCAAATTGCTGATCCTACTGCGACTGAGAATTGATTGTATGAAGGGATTCTATGCCAAGCAACGAAGGGTTTTAAGTGTCCTTTACTGATCACTTAATTGTCCCAATAACCCAGTGTGTCATATACTACTGAGGTTCAGAGAGGGGACACAACTTGCCCCAAGATCACACAGCTAGTGAATTTCAGAGCTCCCATTCCAAGCCAAGGTTGTCTCATTACCCACTGATGTGAAAATAACTACCACTCCTACCACTACGATGACTTCTGCTTCTTCATTTCTGAGAGAGAGAAAGAGCGAGGGCACACACACATGCAAGCGGGGGAGGGGCAGGGAGAGAGAGATTCCTAGACAGCCTTCCCACTCAAGTGCACAACCAGACGCTGGGCTGGATTTCACAGACCATGGGACCACGCCCTGAGCCGAAATCAAGAGTCAGACGTTGACCTGACTAAGCCACACAGGCACCCTTCCCTTGTGCAAGGAACTTCTAGGCAAGCTGCTGTAAGGATCCCAGAAGGGCTTGACAAAATTTTCTCATAGGTCACGTTCTAGTTTGGATGCAAGGATTATGGTGATGCCTAGCTGAGGTAAAGTCCCAGCAAAGCATGGAGGGCAGCCTTTCAGGGTCTCCAACGATTCCCTTCGTGGGTACACCTCGTTTTGTGTTCCATACTCTACCACTGGATTAGAGTCAGGAACTCCTGCCTCACTTCGAAAGGACAGAATATGGCCCGAGAGATAGATAGCATGTCCCTTCTGAGGCTCGTAGACAAAGACACTGGTCTCCTCTTGGGCTTGCTCTCGCTCCCTCACCATTGGTTTCGAGGGAAGCCGCCTGCTCCTTGTGGGCTGTATGATGGAGAGGCCCATGTGGCAAGGAATGAATATTTCTTGCTCACCGCAATGGAGGACCTCTGGCGGCTAGGAGCCACCCGAGTGAGCACACAAGCAGATTTCCCGCCAACAAGCCTGGAGATGACTGAAGACCCACATGACATCTTGACTGCAGCCTTGTGAGAGATCCTGAGACACAGGTCCCTGGCTAGATGCACCTGGATGCCTGGCCCACGGAAACCATATGCGGTTATCAATTGGTGTTGTCGGAAGCCCTCTGGGTTGCGGAAAACATTCAAAAAAGACACAAGGGTGAAGCCACAGTTCTGGCTGCTGACCCACCCCCCTCTCCTGGGCTTGAAATTCCAGGGAAGTCAAGCGATGGTAGCAACCACTGAGAGATTAGGGTAAACAATGCCAGAAAGAGGTCCTCTATTCTGTTCTCCATGTATCTCTCTGAGAGGACATGCCCTCACCTGATCCACCCGAGCCAATAGGTGGCCCATGCAGGAGGAGACAACTGGCCGTGTGGTCCAAGTCGGCTGAGAGCACTAGACCCAGCGTCGCAGAGCCTCCTTGAAGCCAGAAAAAGAGCCCAGAAGTTCCCTGGTGTCCCTAGAGAAGGCACAGAAATTAGATGAGTTGAAAGCCTGGGACCTGGTCATTGGGCTTCTGGGCAAGAGGGGAGATGGCCTGTGGAAGGGACACTGCCTGCAACCCCTCTTGGACCAGACCCCACCTGTCTGCTTTGGGATACTGAGGATTAAGACGAGAGTGAACTAGTGTAGAAGAGATGGTGTTCTAATGCTTGGCAGGTTGAAAGCGATTGAAATCGTTGACATTCCTATTCTCCTCGTCCTCAGGACCACCATTAAGGGGAAGGGTCCTTCAAAGAAGCAAGAGGAGTTTATCACTTACAGCAGCCCTGTCAAGTGTCAATATCCAACCACTCCAGTCCCTTCCACCCCCTTGGCAGCCCCACTGCTTTCATAAGGACACAGATACATTCCCCTACAGGCTTTGGAGCAAACGTTAAGTTTTGATTTCTCTAAGATAAATGCCATAGTGCCATGACCTGCTCCTAGGGCGGTAGCAAGTCTAGTTCTCAAAGAATCTGTGTGGAAGGGTTGAGCCACTCTATTGGACACCTGAAATTGATATTATACTGCATGTGAACGGGAATGTAACTCACGGCTTGGAAAAGGAAAAGAAACTCTTAACTGTTTTCAAGAGTCAGCTCTATCATTTTCCATTCCCAACTGTGATGCGGGAGTGATCCAGTCATTCCACATCCTGCCTTGCATTTGGTGGTGGGGTCTCTCTCTCCCTCTCTGGCGCATTTGGTTTGAATCACTCTGATAGGTGTGCAGTGAGAGCTCACTGGAGTTTTCATTTGAATTGCCCCAATGGCAACTTTCTATGTGGTTTCCATCTGTCTACGCTTTGGTAAAGGTGGCAGGCCCTTTACTTTTTCCCCACCCCCCTTCTATTTCCTTTTGCTAACTAGATTGCATGCTTACTTGGGGATCAAATTCTGAGTTTCCATGCTTCAGACAGGAGTCCTCTATTAGCTATGTGATTTGGACCTATTTCCTCCAAGTTGGTAGCTTGTCTTTTGGGTCTTCTTAAGGAGGTCTTTCACACGGCACAGATTTACAATTCTGATTGTTGGATAAAGTCTAATTAATCAACTTTACCTTAGGGAAAATAATTTGATGTTCGACTGGAGGATTCTTTACCTAGCTTTCCATTCTGGAAATTTTCCCCCACATTTTCCCTATAAGATTTATCATTTTCCATGTAAGGCAGTGATTAATTTTGAGCTACTTTTTAAAATACTCTTTTTTTCTTTTTTTCCTTTGGGAGAGTGAACATGTGCATGAGCGGGCAGGGGCCTGGAGGGAGAAGGGAAAAGAGCATCCTCAAGCAGCCTCGCCAGTGAGCTTGGAGCCTGACTTTGTCCCGGGACGCTGAGAGCTTGACAAGAGCCGAAATCAAGAGCTGGCTGCCGCACAGGCTGCCTCACCCAGGCAGCCTGAGTTAAGTTTTGTATAGGGTTTGATACTTAGATTGTGGTCCCCGGCCTCCTCGTCCTCCACCTCCTCCTCCCCTCTCCCGCTCCCTCTTCTGCTTCTCCTTCTTCTTTGCCTATGCATGTCCACTTGCTCTAGCACCATTTATTCAAAACGCTGTCACTCCTCCACTGAACGGCTTTTTACCTTTGTCAAGGCCCCATTCGACATATGGGCGTAGTTCTCTTTCTGGGTCCCTGATTCTGTTCCACTTATCCATCTTTATTCTGTTCCATTGGTCTAGCTCTTCACCAACACCACGCACTTTTGATTACTGTAGACGAATATCTTGAAATGGGGTGGAAGGATTCTTCTGGTTTTCTTCTTTAGTTTTAGTTTCTCCTCTTTTTTCAGGTTCTAAAATAGAAAGATTATAGTTTTGAGACTCCTTTTCTTTTTAGAGAGAGAGAGAGAGATAGACACACAGACAGAGACAGAGACAGAGAAACGGAAGCGGTGCAGAAAGAGAGAGAGATGATTAAGCAGCCACCATGCCCAGCACCAGCACAATGCAGGTTCAGCCTCACTATCCCAAGGTTGACCATGACCCGAGTCAAAATCAAGAGTTGGACTAACTGACTGAGCCACCCAGATGCTCCTCCTCCTTTCTAATGTATGCATTGAGTGCTAAAAATTGAGCTCTCTGTTGATTTAGCTGTGTCCCATCAATTTTAATACGTTGTAGTTTTATTTTCCTTCGGGTCAGTGCACTGAAATTTTATCTTTTGTCTCCGATAATCTAGAAAGTTACTTTCTACGTGTTTAGATTTTGTTATGTTTCTCCCTTTGATATCTAGTTTCATTTTTAACTTTTTTTTATAAGTGTCAAAGTTTAATTCCAAGACAATGCTACATAGGGTTGCATTTTTTTCAGGTACACAATATAGAGATTCTCCTCCGCTGCCCAACGACTGTTAGCTCCTGTTGCCAGGCACTGATTTGCGTTGGAGTCTCGGGTGCACCTCCCCCACCCCTACTCCCTTCAGCTCCTGTTGCCAGGCACTGGTTTGCATTGGAGACGGAACCCTCGTAGGGGTTCCAAGCAGTTTCTAGTGGCCGAGAGGACACTGGTGATCAGAGACAAAGCCCCCAGGCTCTCTGGAGCCAGCTGGTGGCCATTACAATGTCTCCCCACACAGTTCTGGAGCCGCTGTGGGCTCTCCGGGAACAGCTGTGGGCTTCTGGGTTGCCGATAATCGAACGTTGGCCACATGGGCCACGAGACTCTGGGTTTGGCTGGGAGATCCTCGTGTGCACTGTGTTGCTGGTGTTCATTCCAGTAAAGTGTGGACTCCGCTTAAGAGGAAGAAAGGGGCACTGTGCCCAGAATGAAGTATCTGGAAAAGACATGGAGAAGACCGACCCGGATGCACCAGCCCATGGAGCCGTCGCATCATCGGAGCACAAGGCCAGTCCTCTCCCGCTACAGATCCTTGCTCTGGCTGCCCTGAATCAAGATGTCGGGTACTTTTCTGTGGGAGACGCTACGCAACTGCTGAAGGGAGTTCGGCAAAGGCTGTTGAAGAAGAGCCCTCACCAGCTCACCGATGAAAATCCCATCTGTGGAGCAGCCCAGGACGATGGAGAACCCCCTGCGAGGAATATGCCAGAAGACTTCAAGGACAGCCCTGATCTGCGGGGAAGTGCAGACCCTCTGTCTCAGGACATTGGCAGCTGTGGACTGAGAGGGCAGGAAGAGGCAGGGGAGGCAGGCAGGCCAGAGCTTCCTGACGGAGGTGTGCCGTGGCAGGCCCCCGCTGAGGGCCAGAGCCAACACCACACCCTCAGCCAGATCCTACTGACGGTGATGCATCTGCTAGAGCTCCTTCGAGATCATCTGGAAGGTGGGGGCTCAAGGAGGCAGGTGAAGACTGGCTCCTCCTCCACTGATCACGTGCCCCGTGGGAGCCCCCTGAATCAAGGAAAGCCATCCAGGGCACTGAAGAAGGCACGTCAGGGGAATGAAGAGCTCCCAGGAAACACAACAATCCACCAAGCTGAGCAAGTATCTTTTCACCAGCGAAACAGCCTCCTGGAAAGGGAGATTCAGAAGCTGCACCTGAAGCTTGAGGCAGAGCCTAAGCTGTGCGAAGAGCACCTCAAACACCTGGAGAGGAAGATGATGGAGGAGAAGGCACGCTGCCTGCAAGTGAAGAACGAACTCGCCAAGGTGCGCAGGAAGGTGGATGCTGCCCACTGGAACTTAGGCCTCTACAAGAAGATGGCCGACGACCTGCACCGAGAATGGCAGAGAATCTCCTCCTTGCATGACCGAGAGCGCCTCCTGGTGGAGAACAGAAGTGAGGAGAGCCAGAAGGCTGTTCTGTGGGCAGAGAGGGAGTTCCAAAGGCTCAAGGAAGAAAACCATTGCCTCAGGCAGAAGCTGGCCAACTCTGGGCCCAAGGTCCAGCCTGTCTCCGGGGGGCCTCCTGCTCCTGCTCCTGCTCCTGCTCCTGCTCCAGCTCCAGCTCCTGCTCCTGCTCTTCTGGGCACAGCCTCCAAATGCCCTCAAGGGCCACAGGCTCCCCTGAAAGCCCAGAAGCCCAAGAAGGGAGCAAGGGTGCACTGGCCAGACTCCAAGTTCTCGGGTCCCCTGCAGGTCTGATTCCCTTTCCCAGCAGCCACCAACACTCACAACCAGAGCACAAAAGCTCCTGTGCTTCCTTACCCCTTCAGCCACACACATTGCTCCTTTGACTGGAGATCCACCCCATTCTTGAACTGATGCTACCTATTCCCTATAGCCATGTGAGAGAGCATTTTTCATTGTTAAGGACCAAAAAAATAAAACGATCAAATTGCTGATCCTACTGCGACTGAGAATTGATTGTATGAAGGGATTCTATGCCAAGCAACGAAGGGTTTTAAGTGTCCTTTACTGATCACTTAATTGTCCCAATAACCCAGTGTGTCATATACTACTGAGGTTCAGAGAGGGGACACAACTTGCCCCAAGATCACACAGCTAGTGAATTTCAGAGCTCCCATTCCAAGCCAAGGTTGTCTCATTACCCACTGATGTGAAAATAACTACCACTCCTACCACTACGATGACTTCTGCTTCTTCATTTCTGAGAGAGAGAAAGAGCGAGGGCACACACACATGCAAGCGGGGGAGGGGCAGGGAGAGAGAGATTCCTAGACAGCCTTCCCACTCAAGTGCACAACCAGACGCTGGGCTGGATTTCACAGACCATGGGACCACGCCCTGAGCCGAAATCAAGAGTCAGACGTTGACCTGACTAAGCCACACAGGCACCCTTCCCTTGTGCAAGGAACTTCTAGGCAAGCTGCTGTAAGGATCCCAGAAGGGCTTGACAAAATTTTCTCATAGGTCACGTTCTAGTTTGGATGCAAGGATTATGGTGATGCCTAGCTGAGGTAAAGTCCCAGCAAAGCATGGAGGGCAGCCTTTCAGGGTCTCCAACGATTCCCTTCGTGGGTACACCTCGTTTTGTGTTCCATACTCTACCACTGGATTAGAGTCAGGAACTCCTGCCTCACTTCGAAAGGACAGAATATGGCCCGAGAGATAGATAGCATGTCCCTTCTGAGGCTCGTAGACAAAGACACTGGTCTCCTCTTGGGCTTGCTCTCGCTCCCTCACCATTGGTTTCGAGGGAAGCCGCCTGCTCCTTGTGGGCTGTATGATGGAGAGGCCCATGTGGCAAGGAATGAATATTTCTTGCTCACCGCAATGGAGGACCTCTGGCTGCTAGGAGCCACCCGAGTGAGCACACAAGCAGATTTCCCACCAACAAGCCTGGAGATGACTGAAGACCCACATGACATCTTGACTGCAGCCTTGTGAGAGATCCTGAGACACAGGTCCCTGGCTAGATGCACCTGGATGCCTGGCCCACGGAAACCATATGCGGTTATCAATTGGTGTTGTCGGAAGCCCTCTGGGTTGCGGAAAACATTCAAAAAAGACACAAGGGTGAAGCCACAGTTCTGGCTGCTGACCCACCCCCCTCTCCTGGGCTTGAAATTCCAGGGAAGTCAAGCGATGGTAGCAACCACTGAGAGATTAGGGTAAACAATGCCAGAAAGAGGTCCTCTATTCTGTTCTCCATGTATCTCTCTGAGAGGACATGCCCTCACCTGATCCACCCGAGCCAATAGGTGGCCCATGCAGGAGGAGACAACTGGCCGTGTGGTCCAAGTCGGCTGAGAGCACTAGACCCAGCGTCGCAGAGCCTCCTTGAAGCCAGAAAAAGAGCCCAGAAGTTCCCTGGTGTCCCTAGAGAAGGCACAGAAATTAGATGAGTTGAAAGCCTGGGACCTGGTCATTGGGCTTCTGGGCAAGAGGGGAGATGGCCTGGGGAAGGGACACTGCCTGCAACCCCTCTTGGACCAGACCCCACCTGTCTGCTTTGGGATACTGAGGATTAAGACGAGAGTGAACTAGTGTAGAAGAGATGGTGTTCTAATGCTTGGCAGGTTGAAAGCGATTGAAATCGTTGACATTCCTATTCTCCTCGTCCTCAGGACCACCATTAAGGGGAAGGGTCCTTCAAAGAAGCAAGAGGAGTTTATCACTTACAGCAGCCCTGTCAAGTGTCAATATCCAACCACTCCAGTCCCTTCCACCCCCTTGGCAGCCCCACTGCTTTCATAAGGACACAGATACATTCCCCTACAGGCTTTGGAGCAAACGTTAAGTTTTGATTTCTCTAAGATAAATGCCATAGTGCCATGACCTGCTCCTAGGGCGGTAGCAAGTCTAGTTCTCAAAGAATCTGTGTGGAAGGGTTGAGCCACTCTATTGGACACCTGAAATTGATATTATACTGCATGTGAACGGGAATGTAACTCACGGCTTGGAAAAGGAAAAGAAACTCTTAACTGTTTTCAAGAGTCAGCTCTATCATTTTCCATTCCCAACTGTGATGCGGGAGTGATCCAGTCATTCCACATCCTGCCTTGCATTTGGTGGTGGGGTCTCTCTCTCCCTCTCTGGCGCATTTGGTTTGAATCACTCTGATAGGTGTGCAGTGAGAGCTCACTGGAGTTTTCATTTGAATTGCCCCAATGGCAACTTTCTATGTGGTTTCCATCTGTCTACGCTTTGGTAAAGGTGGCAGGCCCTTTACTTTTTCCCCACCCCCCTTCTATTTCCTTTTGCTAACTAGATTGCATGCTTACTTGGGGATCAAATTCTGAGTTTCCATGCTTCAGACAGGAGTCCTCTATTAGCTATGTGATTTGGACCTATTTCCTCCAAGTTGGTAGCTTGTCTTTTGGGTCTTCTTAAGGAGGTCTTTCACACGGCACAGATTTACAATTCTGATTGTTGGATAAAGTCTAATTAA
This sequence comes from Mustela nivalis, assembly GCF_964662115.1. NCBI lineage: Eukaryota > Metazoa > Chordata > Mammalia > Carnivora > Mustelidae > Mustela > Mustela nivalis. The sequence continues at coordinate 161,553 of NW_028135969.1, forward strand.
TCAACTTTACCTTAGGGAAAATCATTTGATGTTCGACTGGAGGATTCTTTACCTAGCTTTCCATTCTGGAAATTTTCCCCCACATTTTCCCTATAAGATTTATCATTTTCCATGTAAGGCAGTGATTAATTTTGAGCTACTTTTTAAAATACTCTTTTTTTCTTTTTTTCCTTTGGGAGAGTGAACATGTGCATGAGCGGGCAGGGGCCTGGAGGGAGAAGGGAAAAGAGCATCCTCAAGCAGCCTCGCCAGTGAGCTTGGAGCCTGACTTTGTCCCGGGACGCTGAGAGCTTGACAAGAGCCGAAATCAAGAGCTGGCTGCCGCACAGGCTGCCTCACCCAGGCAGCCTGAGTTAAGTTTTGTATAGGGTTTGATACTTAGATTGTGGTCCCCGGCCTCCTCGTCCTCCACCTCCTCCTCCCCTCTCCCGCTCCCTCTTCTGCTTCTCCTTCTTCTTTGCCTATGCATGTCCACTTGCTCTAGCACCATTTATTCAAAACGCTGTCACTCCTCCACTGAACGGCTTTTTACCTTTGTCAAGGCCCCATTCGACATATGGGCGTAGTTCTCTTTCTGGGTCCCTGATTCTGTTCCACTTATCCATCTTTATTCTGTTCCATTGGTCTAGCTCTTCACCAACACCACGCACTTTTGATTACTGTAGACGAATATCTTGAAATGGGGTGGAAGGATTCTTCTGGTTTTCTTCTTTAGTTTTAGTTTCTCCTCTTTTTTCAGGTTCTAAAATAGAAAGATTATAGTTTTGAGACTCCTTTTCTTTTTAGAGAGAGAGAGAGAGATAGACACACAGACAGAGACAGAGACAGAGACAGAGAAACGGAAGCGGTGCAGAAAGAGAGAGAGATGATTAAGCAGCCACCATGCCCAGCACCAGCACAATGCAGGTTCAGCCTCACTATCCCAAGGTTGACCATGACCCGAGTCAAAATCAAGAGTTGGACTAACTGACTGAGCCACCCAGATGCTCCTCCTCCTTTCTAATGTATGCATTGAGTGCTAAAAATTGAGCTCTCTGTTGATTTAGCTGTGTCCCATCAATTTTAATACGTTGTAGTTTTATTTTCCTTCGGGTCAGTGCACTGAAATTTTATCTTTTGTCTCCGATAATCTAGAAAGTTACTTTCTACGTGTTTAGATTTTGTTATGTTTCTCCCTTTGATATCTAGTTTCATTTTTAACTTTTTTTTATAAGTGTCAAAGTTTAATTCCAAGACAATGCTACATAGGGTTGCATTTTTTTCAGGTACACAATATAGAGATTCTCCTCCGCTGCCCAACGACTGTTAGCTCCTGTTGCCAGGCACTGATTTGCGTTGGAGTCTCGGGTGCACCTCCCCCACCCCTACTCCCTTCAGCTCCTGTTGCCAGGCACTGGTTTGCATTGGAGACGGAACCCTCGTAGGGGTTCCAAGCAGTTTCTAGTGGCCGAGAGGACACTGGTGATCAGAGACAAAGCCCCCAGGCTCTCTGGAGCCAGCTGGTGGCCATTACAATGTCTCCCCACACAGTTCTGGAGCCGCTGTGGGCTCTCCGGGAACAGCTGTGGGCTTCTGGGTTGCCGATAATCGAACGTTGGCCACATGGGCCACGAGACTCTGGGTTTGGCTGGGAGATCCTCGTGTGCACTGTGTTGCTGGTGTTCATTCCAGTAAAGTGTGGACTCCGCTTAAGAGGAAGAAAGGGGCACTGTGCCCAGAATGAAGTATCTGGAAAAGACATGGAGAAGACCGACCCGGATGCACCAGCCCATGGAGCCGTCGCATCATCGGAGCACAAGGCCAGTCCTCTCCCGCTACAGATCCTTGCTCTGGCTGCCCTGAATCAAGATGTCGGGTACTTTTCTGTGGGAGACGCTACGCAACTGCTGAAGGGAGTTCGGCAAAGGCTGTTGAAGAAGAGCCCTCACCAGCTCACCGATGAAAATCCCATCTGTGGAGCAGCCCAGGACGATGGAGAACCCCCTGCGAGGAATATGCCAGAAGACTTCAAGGACAGCCCTGATCTGCGGGGAAGTGCAGACCCTCTGTCTCAGGACATTGGCAGCTGTGGACTGAGAGGGCAGGAAGAGGCAGGGGAGGCAGGCAGGCCAGAGCTTCCTGACGGAGGTGTGCCGTGGCAGGCCCCCGCTGAGGGCCAGAGCCAACACCACACCCTCAGCCAGATCCTACTGACGGTGATGCATCTGCTAGAGCTCCTTCGAGATCATCTGGAAGGTGGGGGCTCAAGGAGGCAGGTGAAGACTGGCTCCTCCTCCACTGATCACGTGCCCCGTGGGAGCCCCCTGAATCAAGGAAAGCCATCCAGGGCACTGAAGAAGGCACGTCAGGGGAATGAAGAGCTCCCAGGAAACACAACAATCCACTAAGCTGAGCAAGTATCTTTTCACCAGCGAAACAGCCTCCTGGAAAGGGAGATTCAGAAGCTGCACCTGAAGCTTGAGGCAGAGCCTAAGCTGTGCGAAGAGCACCTCAAACACCTGGAGAGGAAGATGATGGAGGAGAAGGCACGCTGCCTGCAAGTGAAGAACGAACTCGCCAAGGTGCGCAGGAAGGTGGATGCTGCCCACTGGAACTTAGGCCTCTACAAGAAGATGGCCGACGACCTGCACCGAGAATGGCAGAGAATCTCCTCCTTGCATGACCGAGAGCGCCTCCTGGTGGAGAACAGAAGTGAGGAGAGCCAGAAGGCTGTTCTGTGGGCAGAGAGGGAGTTCCAAAGGCTCAAGGAAGAAAACCATTGCCTCAGGCAGAAGCTGGCCAACTCTGGGCCCAAGGTCCAGCCTGTCTCCGGGGGGCCTCCTGCTCCTGCTCCTGCTCCTGCTCCAGCTCCAGCTCCTGCTCCTGCTCTTCTGGGCACAGCCTCCAAATGCCCTCAAGGGCCACAGGCTCCCCTGAAAGCCCAGAAGCCCAAGAAGGGAGCAAGGGTGCACTGGCCAGACTCCAAGTTCTCGGGTCCCCTGCAGGTCTGATTCCCTTTCCCAGCAGCCACCAACACTCACAACCAGAGCACAAAAGCTCCTGTGCTTCCTTACCCCTTCAGCCACACACATTGCTCCTTTGACTGGAGATCCACCCCATTCTTGAACTGATGCTACCTATTCCCTATAGCCATGTGAGAGAGCATTTTTCATTGTTAAGGACCAAAAAAATAAAACGATCAAATTGCTGATCCTACTGCGACTGAGAATTGATTGTATGAAGGGATTCTATGCCAAGCAACGAAGGGTTTTAAGTGTCCTTTACTGATCACTTAATTGTCCCAATAACCCAGTGTGTCATATACTACTGAGGTTCAGAGAGGGGACACAACTTGCCCCAAGATCACACAGCTAGTGAATTTCAGAGCTCCCATTCCAAGCCAAGGTTGTCTCATTACCCACTGATGTGAAAATAACTACCACTCCTACCACTACGATGACTTCTGCTTCTTCATTTCTGAGAGAGAGAAAGAGCGAGGGCACACACACATGCAAGCGGGGGAGGGGCAGGGAGAGAGAGATTCCTAGACAGCCTTCCCACTCAAGTGCACAACCAGACGCTGGGCTGGATTTCACAGACCATGGGACCACGCCCTGAGCCGAAATCAAGAGTCAGACGTTGACCTGACTAAGCCACACAGGCACCCTTCCCTTGTGCAAGGAACTTCTAGGCAAGCTGCTGTAAGGATCCCAGAAGGGCTTGACAAAATTTTCTCATAGGTCACGTTCTAGTTTGGATGCAAGGATTATGGTGATGCCTAGCTGAGGTAAAGTCCCAGCAAAGCATGGAGGGCAGCCTTTCAGGGTCTCCAACGATTCCCTTCGTGGGTACACCTCGTTTTGTGTTCCATACTCTACCACTGGATTAGAGTCAGGAACTCCTGCCTCACTTCGAAAGGACAGAATATGGCCCGAGAGATAGATAGCATGTCCCTTCTGAGGCTCGTAGACAAAGACACTGGTCTCCTCTTGGGCTTGCTCTCGCTCCCTCACCATTGGTTTCGAGGGAAGCCGCCTGCTCCTTGTGGGCTGTATGATGGAGAGGCCCATGTGGCAAGGAATGAATATTTCTTGCTCACCGCAATGGAGGACCTCTGGCTGCTAGGAGCCACCCGAGTGAGCACACAAGCAGATTTCCCGCCAACAAGCCTGGAGATGACTGAAGACCCACATGACATCTTGACTGCAGCCTTGTGAGAGATCCTGAGACACAGGTCCCTGGCTAGATGCACCTGGATGCCTGGCCCACGGAAACCATATGCGGTTATCAATTGGTGTTGTCGGAAGCCCTCTGGGTTGCGGAAAACATTCAAAAAAGACACAAGGGTGAAGCCACAGTTCTGGCTGCTGACCCACCCCCCTCTCCTGGGCTTGAAATTCCAGGGAAGTCAAGCGATGGTAGCAACCACTGAGAGATTAGGGTAAACAATGCCAGAAAGAGGTCCTCTATTCTGTTCTCCATGTATCTCTCTGAGAGGACATGCCCTCACCTGATCCACCCGAGCCAATAGGTGGCCCATGCAGGAGGAGACAACTGGCCGTGTGGTCCAAGTCGGCTGAGAGCACTAGACCCAGCGTCGCAGAGCCTCCTTGAAGCCAGAAAAAGAGCCCAGAAGTTCCCTGGTGTCCCTAGAGAAGGCACAGAAATTAGATGAGTTGAAAGCCTGGGACCTGGTCATTGGGCTTCTGGGCAAGAGGGGAGATGGCCTGGGGAAGGGACACTGCCTGCAACCCCTCTTGGACCAGACCCCACCTGTCTGCTTTGGGATACTGAGGATTAAGACGAGAGTGAACTAGTGTAGAAGAGATGGTGTTCTAATGCTTGGCAGGTTGAAAGCGATTGAAATCGTTGACATTCCTATTCTCCTCGTCCTCAGGACCACCATTAAGGGGAAGGGTCCTTCAAAGAAGCAAGAGGAGTTTATCACTTACAGCAGCCCTGTCAAGTGTCAATATCCAACCACTCCAGTCCCTTCCACCCCCTTGGCAGCCCCACTGCTTTCATAAGGACACAGATACATTCCCCTACAGGCTTTGGAGCAAACGTTAAGTTTTGATTTCTCTAAGATAAATGCCATAGTGCCATGACCTGCTCCTAGGGCGGTAGCAAGTCTAGTTCTCAAAGAATCTGTGTGGAAGGGTTGAGCCACTCTATTGGACACCTGAAATTGATATTATACTGCATGTGAACGGGAATGTAACTCACGGCTTGGAAAAGGAAAAGAAACTCTTAACTGTTTTCAAGAGTCAGCTCTATCATTTTCCATTCCCAACTGTGATGCGGGAGTGATCCAGTCATTCCACATCCTGCCTTGCATTTGGTGGTGGGGTCTCTCTCTCCCTCTCTGGCGCATTTGGTTTGAATCACTCTGATAGGTGTGCAGTGAGAGCTCACTGGAGTTTTCATTTGAATTGCCCCAATGGCAACTTTCTATGTGGTTTCCATCTGTCTACGCTTTGGTAAAGGTGGCAGGCCCTTTACTTTTTCCCCACCCCCCTTCTATTTCCTTTTGCTAACTAGATTGCATGCTTACTTGGGGATCAAATTCTGAGTTTCCATGCTTCAGACAGGAGTCCTCTATTAGCTATGTGATTTGGACCTATTTCCTCCAAGTTGGTAGCTTGTCTTTTGGGTCTTCTTAAGGAGGTCTTTCACACGGCACAGATTTACAATTCTGATTGTTGGATAAAGTCTAATTAATCAACTTTACCTTAGGGAAAATAATTTGATGTTCGACTGGAGGATTCTTTACCTAGCTTTCCATTCTGGAAATTTTCCCCCACATTTTCCCTATAAGATTTATCATTTTCCATGTAAGGCAGTGATTAATTTTGAGCTACTTTTTAAAATACTCTTTTTTTCTTTTTTTCCTTTGGGAGAGTGAACATGTGCATGAGCGGGCAGGGGCCTGGAGGGAGAAGGGAAAAGAGCATCCTCAAGCAGCCTCGCCAGTGAGCTTGGAGCCTGACTTTGTCCCGGGACGCTGAGAGCTTGACAAGAGCCGAAATCAAGAGCTGGCTGCCGCACAGGCTGCCTCACCCAGGCAGCCTGAGTTAAGTTTTGTATAGGGTTTGATACTTAGATTGTGGTCCCCGGCCTCCTCGTCCTCCACCTCCTCCTCCCCTCTCCCGCTCCCTCTTCTGCTTCTCCTTCTTCTTTGCCTATGCATGTCCACTTGCTCTAGCACCATTTATTCAAAACGCTGTCACTCCTCCACTGAACGGCTTTTTACCTTTGTCAAGGCCCCATTCGACATATGGGCGTAGTTCTCTTTCTGGGTCCCTGATTCTGTTCCACTTATCCATCTTTATTCTGTTCCATTGGTCTAGCTCTTCACCAACACCACGCACTTTTGATTACTGTAGACGAATATCTTGAAATGGGGTGGAAGGATTCTTCTGGTTTTCTTCTTTAGTTTTAGTTTCTCCTCTTTTTTCAGGTTCTAAAATAGAAAGATTATAGTTTTGAGACTCCTTTTCTTTTTAGAGAGAGAGAGAGAGATAGACACACAGACAGAGACAGAGACAGAGACAGAGAAACGGAAGCGGTGCAGAAAGAGAGAGAGATGATTAAGCAGCCACCATGCCCAGCACCAGCACAATGCAGGTTCAGCCTCACTATCCCAAGGTTGACCATGACCCGAGTCAAAATCAAGAGTTGGACTAACTGACTGAGCCACCCAGATGCTCCTCCTCCTTTCTAATGTATGCATTGAGTGCTAAAAATTGAGCTCTCTGTTGATTTAGCTGTGTCCCATCAATTTTAATACGTTGTAGTTTTATTTTCCTTCGGGTCAGTGCACTGAAATTTTATCTTTTGTCTCCGATAATCTAGAAAGTTACTTTCTACGTGTTTAGATTTTGTTATGTTTCTCCCTTTGATATCTAGTTTCATTTTTAACTTTTTTTTATAAGTGTCAAAGTTTAATTCCAAGACAATGCTACAGAGGGTTGCATTTTTTTCAGGTACACAATATAGAGATTCTCCTCCGCTGCCCAACGACTGTTAGCTCCTGTTGCCAGGCACTGATTTGCATTGGAGTCTCGGGTGCACCTCCCCCACCCCTACTCCCTTCAGCTCCTGTTGCCAGGCACTGGTTTGCATTGGAGACGGAACCCTCGTAGGGGTTCCAAGCAGTTTCTAGTGGCCGAGAGGACACTGGTGATCAGAGACAAAGCCCCCAGGCTCTCTGGAGCCAGCTGGTGGCCATTACAATGTCTCCCCACACAGTTCTGGAGCCGCTGTGGGCTCTCCGGGAACAGCTGTGGGCTTCTGGGTTGCCAATAATCGAACGTTGGCCACATGGGCCACGAGACTCTGGGTTTGGCTGGGAGATCCTCGTGTGCACTGTGTTGCTGGTGTTCATTCCAGTAAAGTGTGGACTCCGCTTAAGAGGAAGAAAGGGGCACTGTGCCCAGAATGAAGTATCTGGAAAAGACATGGAGAAGACCGACCCGGATGCACCAGCCCATGGAGCCGTCGCATCATCGGAGCACAAGGCCAGTCCTCTCCCGCTACAGATCCTTGCTCTGGCTGCCCTGAATCAAGATGTCGGGTACTTTTCTGTGGGAGACGCTACGCAACTGCTGAAGGGAGTTCGGCAAAGGCTGTTGAAGAAGAGCCCTCACCAGCTCACCGATGAAAATCCCATCTGTGGAGCAGCCCAGGACGATGGAGAACCCCCTGCGAGGAATATGCCAGAAGACTTCAAGGACAGCCCTGATCTGCGGGGAAGTGCAGACCCTCTGTCTCAGGACATTGGCAGCTGTGGACTGAGAGGGCAGGAAGAGGCAGGGGAGGCAGGCAGGCCAGAGCTTCCTGACGGAGGTGTGCCGTGGCAGGCCCCCGCTGAGGGCCAGAGCCAACACCACACCCTCAGCCAGATCCTACTGACGGTGATGCATCTGCTAGAGCTCCTTCGAGATCATCTGGAAGGTGGGGGCTCAAGGAGGCAGGTGCAGACTGGCTCCTCCTCCACTGATCACGTGCCCCGAGGGAGCCCCCTGAATCAAGGAAAGCCATCCAGGGCACTGAAGAAGGCACGTCAGGGGAATGAAGAGCTCCCAGGAAACACAACAATCCACCAAGCTGAGCAAGTATCTTTTCACCAGCGAAACAGCCTCCTGGAAAGGGAGATTCAGAAGCTGCACCTGAAGCTCGAGGCAGAGCCTAAGCTGTGCGAAGAGCACCTCAAACACCTGGAGAGGAAGATGATGGAGGAGAAGGCACGCTGCCTGCAAGTGAAGAACGAACTCGCCAAGGTGCGCAGGAAGGTGGATGCTGCCCACTGGAACTTAGGCCTCTACAAGAAGATGGCCGACGACCTGCACCAAGAATGGCAGAGAATCTCCTCCTTGCATGACCGAGAGCGCCTCCTGGTGGAGAACAGAAGTGAGGAGAGCCAGAAGGCTGTTCTGTGGGCAGAGAGGGAGTTCCAAAGGCTCAAGGAAGAAAACCATTGCCTCAGGCAGAAGCTGGCCAACTCTGGGCCCAAGGTCCAGCCTGTCTCCGGGGGGCCTCCTGCTCCTGCTCCTGCTCCTGCTCCAGCTCCAGCTCCTGCTCCTGCTCTTCTGGGCACAGCCTCCAAATGCCCTCAAGGGCCACAGGCTCCCCTGAAAGCCCAGAAGCCCAAGAAGGGAGCAAGGGTGCACTGGCCAGACTCCAAGTTCTCGGGTCCCCTGCAGGTCTGATTCCCTTTCCCAGCAGCCACCAACACTCACAACCAGAGCACAAAAGCTCCTGTGCTTCCTTACCCCTTCAGCCACACCCATTGCTCCTTTGACTGGAGATCCACCCCATTCTTGAACTGATGCTACCTATTCCCTATAGCCATGTGAGAGAGCATTTTTTCATTGTTAAGGACCAAAAAAATAAAACGATCAAATTGCTGATCCTACTGCGACTGAGAATTGATTGTATGAAGGGATTCTATGCCAAGCAACCAAGGGTTTTAAGTGTCCTTTACTGATCACTTAATTGTCCCAATAACCCAGTGTGTCATATACTACTGAGGTTCAGAGAGGGGACACAACTTGCCCCAAGATCACACAGCTAGTGAATTTCAGAGCTCCCATTCCAAGCCAAGGTTGTCTCATTACCCACTGATGTGAAAATAACTACCACTCCTACCACTACGATGACTTCTGCTTCTTCATTTCTGAGAGAGAGAAAGAGCGAGGGCACACACACATGCAAGCGGGGGAGGGGCAGGGAGAGAGAGATTCCTAGACAGCCTTCCCACTCAAGTGCACAACCAGACGCTGGGCTGGATTTCACAGACCATGGGACCACGCCCTGAGCCGAAATCAAGAGTCAGACGTTGACCTGACTAAGCCACACAGGCACCCTTCCCTTGTGCAAGGAACTTCTAGGCAAGCTGCTGTAAGGATCCCAGAAGGGCTTGACAAAATTTTCTCATAGGTCACGTTCTAGTTTGGATGCAAGGATTATGGTGATGCCTAGCTGAGGTAAAGTCCCAGCAAAGCATGGAGGGCAGCCTTTCAGGGTCTCCAACGATTCCCTTCGTGGGTACACCTCGTTTTGTGTTCCATACTCTACCACTGGATTAGAGTCAGGAACTCCTGCCTCACTTCGAAAGGACAGAATATGGCCCGAGAGATAGATAGCATGTCCCTTCTGAGGCTCGTAGACAAAGACACTGGTCTCCTCTTGGGCTTGCTCTCGCTCCCTCACCATTGGTTTCGAGGGAAGCCGCCTGCTCCTTGTGGGCTGTATGATGGAGAGGCCCATGTGGCAAGGAATGAATATTTCTTGCTCACTGCAATGGAGGACCTCTGGCTGCTAGGAGCCACCCGAGTGAGCACACAAGCAGATTTCCCACCAACAAGCCTGGAGATGACTGAAGACCCACATGACATCTTGACTGCAGCCTTGTGAGAGATCCTGAGACACAGGTCCCTGGCTAGATGCACCTGGATGCCTGGCCCACGGAAACCATATGCGGTTATCAATTGGTGTTGTCGGAAGCCCTCTGGGTTGCGGAAAACATTCAAAAAAGACACAAGGGTGAAGCCACAGTTCTGGCTGCTGACCCACCCCCCTCTCCTGGGCTTGAAATTCCAGGGAAGTCAAGCGATGGTAGCAACCACTGAGAGATTAGGGTAAACAATGCCAGAAAGAGGTCCTCTATTCTGTTCTCCATGTATCTCTCTGAGAGGACATGCCCTCACCTGATCCACCCGAGCCAATAGGTGGCCCATGCAGGAGGAGACAACTGGCCGTGTGGTCCAAGTCGGCTGAGAGCACTAGACCCAGCGTCGCAGAGCCTCCTTGAAGCCAGAAAAAGAGCCCAGAAGTTCCCTGGTGTCCCTAGAGAAGGCACAGAAATTAGATGAGTTGAAAGCCTGGGACCTGGTCATTGGGCTTCTGGGCAAGAGGGGAGATGGCCTGTGGAAGGGACACTGCCTGCAACCCCTCTTGGACCAGACCCCACCTGTCTGCTTTGGGATACTGAGGATTAAGACGAGAGTGAACTAGTGTAGAAGAGATGGTGTTCTAATGCTTGGCAGGTTGAAAGCGATTGAAATCGTTGACATTCCTATTCTCCTCGTCCTCAGGACCACCATTAAGGGGAAGGGTCCTTCAAAGAAGCAAGAGGAGTTTATCACTTACAGCAGCCCTGTCAAGTGTCAATATCCAACCACTCCAGTCCCTTCCACCCCCTTGGCAGCCCCACTGCTTTCATAAGGACACAGATACATTCCCCTACAGGCTTTGGAGCAAACGTTAAGTTTTGATTTCTCTAAGATAAATGCCATAGTGCCATGACCTGCTCCTATGGCGGTAGCAAGTCTAGTTCTCAAAGAATCTGTGTGGAAGGGTTGAGCCACTCTATTGGACACCTGAAATTGATATTATACTGCATGTGAACGGGAATGTAACTCACGGCTTGGAAAAGGAAAAGAAACTCTTAACTGTTTTCAAGAGTCAGCTCTATCATTTTCCATTCCCAACTGTGATGCGGGAGTGATCCAGTCATTCCACATCCTGCCTTGCATTTGGTGGTGGGGTCTCTCTCTCCCTCTCTGGCGCATTTGGTTTGAATCACTCTGATAGGTGTGCAGTGAGAGCTCACTGGAGTTTTCATTTGAATTGCCCCAATGGCAACTTTCTATGTGGTTTCCATCTGTCTACGCTTTGGTAAAGGTGGCAGGCCCTTTACTTTTTCCCCACCCCCCTTCTATTTCCTTTTGCTAACTAGATTGCATGCTTACTTGGGGTCAAATTCTGAGTTTCCATGCTTCAGACAGGAGTCCTCTATTAGCTATGTGATTTGGACCTATTTCCTCCAAGTTGGTAGCTTGTCTTTTGGGTCTTCTTAAGGAGGTCTTTCACACGGCACAGATTTACAATTCTGATTGTTGGATAAAGTCTAATTAATCAACTTTACCTTAGGGAAAATAATTTGATGTTCGACTGGAGGATTCTTTACCTAGCTTTCCATTCTGGAAATGTTTCCCCACATTTTCCCTATAAGATTTATCATTTTCCATGTAAGGCAGTGATTAATTTTGAGCTACTTTTTAAAATACTCTTTTTTTTTTTCTTTCTGGGAGAGTGAACATGTGCATGAGCGGGCAGGGGCCTGGAAGGAGAAGGGAAAAGAGCATCCTCAAGCAGCCTCACCAGTGAGCTTGGAGCCTGACTTTGTCCCGGGACGCTGAGAGCTTGACAAGAGCCGAAATCAAGAGCTGGCTGCCGCACAGGCTGCCTCACCCAGGCAGCCTGAGTTAAGTTTTGTATAGTGTTTGATACTTAGATTGTGGTCCCCGGCCTCCTCGTCCTCCACCTCCTCCTCCCCTCTCCCGCTCCCTCTTCTGCTTCTCTTTCTTCTTCTTTGCCTATGCATGTCCACTTGCTCTAGCACCATTTATTCAAAATGCTTTCTCTCCTCCACTGAAATGCCTTTTACCTTTGTCAAGGCCCCATTGTACATAGGGTGCAGTTCTCTTTCTGGGTCCTTGATTCTGTTCCACTTATCGATCTTTATTCTGTTCCATTGGTCTAGCACTTCATCAACACCACGCACTTTTGATTACTGTAGACGAATATCTTGAGATTGGGTAGAATGATTTTTCTGATTTTCCTCTTTAGTTTTATTTTCTCCTCTTTTTCTAGGTTCTAAAGTAGGGAGATTATAGTTTTGAGACTCTTTTTTAGAGAGAGAGAGACAGACAGAGACAGAGACAGGGAAAGGGTGCAGAAAGAGAGAGAGATGATTAAGCAGCCACCATGCCCAGCACCAGCACAATGCAGGTTTAGTCTCACTATACCAAGTTAACCCTGTAGTTGATCCATGTCATTGGAAATGGCAAGATTTCATTTCTTCTGATGAATGCATAGTATTCCATTTTATATATATATATATATGATATATATCATATATATATATCATATCTTCTTTATCAAATCTTCTGTTGATGGACATATCTAGGTTCTTTCCATAGTTTGACTATAGTGGACAATGCTGCTATAAACATTTGAGTGCACATGCAACTTCAGATAGCTACATTTCCATCTTTAAGGTAAATACCCAGTATTGAGACTGCTGGGTTATAGGTTAGCTCTTAATTGCAATTTATCTATCATGCAGAGTGTAAATTAGGAGACCGCACCCATACATGGTAGAGACCTGGGGTGTCTATTTTTCAGTGATCTCCCATCACCCAAATCTCAAGTGGACTAAAACTTCCTCTATTTCTCCTGCTATAGGGAGTTTTTCACCACACTTTGAAGTTCCCTTTCTTTTTTTTTTTTTTTTCTATTTTTTTTAAAGACTTTATTTATTTGTCAGAGAGAGAGAGGGAGAGTGAGTGAGCACAGGCAGACAGAATGGCAGGCAGAGACAGGGAGATGCAGGCTCCCTGCCGATCAAGGAGCCTGATGTGGGACTCGATCTCTGGACACTGGGATCATGACCTGAGCCGAAGGCAGCTGCTTAACCAACTGAGCCACCCAGGCATCCCAGTTCCCTTTCTTTTTATAAACTTGCTTGTAAGCTCTCCGTATCTTCCTGATATAGACATTGGAATCCCAGCCTCAGACTTGATAGTCTCTTTTCATAGTCTTGACCCCAGAAGTACAGAGTATCAGCTTTTTTTTTTTGCATGTTAGCTGATGCTTTTGGCCACCAAATGTTTGGCATCTGGAAATTTCCCTGTTTCCTACAAAGTTCAATTACCTAATAAAACAAATGACAGGGTGGTGAAAGCCCGTACTCTGGAGACAAGTTGCTGGCACTAGCTGGGGGGACTTCAGGCAATGCTTTTCACCTCTCTGTGCCTCTGCCTCTCTATCTATAGACTGGAGTTCCTGGTACTTAGTTCATGGGTTATTATGAGGATTAAAGCAGGACACATGTTCAGTGCTTAGAATAACACCTAATACAGACTAAAGACAATATAGATGTTTGATCCTATGAAGTTTTTGAATTTTTTGTGTATTTTCACTTTATCCAATATTTGTACCTTAGGGTTCCTGACTATAACAACTCTGTCTTCTATGTTCTATTAGACTCAAGAACTAATACATTGAATAAAATGCGTAAGATTCTTTTTAGAGGAAAGTACTTATAGCAGACATCCTGGATATCTTAAGAATGTCTGACTTGTCCACAGTCTTCCTTTGAGGTATCATTTGCCTGGTATCTTCTAACTCCTTCCCCTGTAACCACACTTAGTTTGACACTGAACTTAAAGGCAGCCAGTGGATGATCAGGTGGAATGACAAGTGACTCCTGCCTAGCTGGGCTCACTCCACTTGACGGTGACTAACTGCTGATGTAGTCAGATCTTGGGGAGTTTACACTCAAAACAGCAACAACAAAAAAATCCTTTTTCAGTATCAGGAGCAAAGGCAGTAGACACAGGTAATAGCTCAATAACCACCATGGCAAGGTTCTCAAGCAGGGATCATAGGCACTGGACACACTGTCCTTTGCAAATGATCTTTTAGCCTCCAGAGGCAGGTCTGGAAATAGTCTCAATTCTTCCTGTGTTTCCTATAATAAACTGCTATTATCTGATGTATCTGGAGTATGTCTTTTCTTAAAACCTAACAAATGTACTACTGCTAAGAATATTTAAACAATAAATTAAAAATATCTGATCTCTAAGTCACTGGATTTATCTTCTCCCATCTATTTCCTCTTCAGGTAGTGGGGGAAAAAAGAGAGTAAGGCTGGATTTTAATCCATGCGCTATCACTTGACCAAACTGCTTAAACATTTAGAGCCAATGATTCCTAATCCTGAAATTGAGGAAAGAGCAATATATTGTTGCATAAGATTTTTGTGAGATTTATTTCATTTGGACACATTTGTTAAAGTTACTTTTATGCCTGGTATGGCAGTAGGTGCTAGGGATATAGCAGTTTCTGCCAGTGATGGGCTTACACTCATGGTACCAATGAGATATTGTCTGGAAAATGCTTAATTTGTTAGAGACTCTTAATGCACAGTAACTTCTGTTACTATGTCTACAGGAAAAGTATATTCTCCTCCTGTACAACTTCAAGAGCTGAGAGCAGATGCTTCTCCAAGTATGTTCCACTGTGAACATTAGAAACAATAAAACACTATTTTATTATGGATCTATTTAACCTTTTTTTATTGCTGTTCCTGGTGTTTTTGTTTTTTTTTTAAGATTTTATTTATTTATTTGACAGAGATCACAAGCAGGCAGAGAGGCAGGCAGAGAGAGAAGAGGAAACAGGCCCCCCGCTGAGCAGATTGCCCGATGCGGGGCTCGATCCCAGGACTCTGAGATCATGACCTGAGCTGAAGGCAGCGGCTTAACCCACTGAGCCACCCAGGCGCCCCGTGTTTTTGTTTCTTGACCTTTCCATTGGGTATTTGAACCTAATTGTTGATCAGTTATTTAATTTGAAACTATTTCCTCTCTTCTCAGGCTGGCATCTCTTTATCACACACATTAGATGGTATTTTCTACAACAGCTACTGACAAATAGGACACTTTATATAAAATAAAAATGGAAAATTTCAGAATAAGTTCTGTATAGACATTCTCTCTATTGGTACAAGCTACACAGCTTCGATACTTTTAAAGGCACAATTTACCCAGATGTAGAAAAGGATATCTAATGCTCTTCTTCAGAGGTATAAGACTAGATGACTGTTGGATGCTGCTGGCTGCTCCTCCAAATCTATTTTCCCCTTCTTAAGCTCTAGCAGAAGGGGTTTGCTCTGATACTCACTCTATACCTTCATTAGGAATGGGTCTTGATCAGCCAATCAGAACAATCAGTGCCCAGGAAATTTTGTTAGTGTGGAGATTAACATGTGTTGTGAATTGGCCAAATCAAATTAAAGGGAAGGATTATTATTTCATGGTGAGGGGGGCGGTCACTTTCCTGTTAAATGTAAACAAGGAAATGAATAACTGTATTTGCCAGTGGAAGCCTGTAATTAGGAAGGGAATGAGCTGTAGAGTGAAGCAGACTTTGTGGACTGTTGAGTGGGGAGAAAGAAAGAACCTGGGTCTTCGGTAATCTTGTTGAATCAAGCAATTAAGCTAGTCCTACCTCTGGGCCTCCTGTTATGTAATATAAAAATTTTACTGTATAGACCAGTTTGAGTCAGTTTGAGTCAGCTGTCCTACTTGTAACCAAAAGGACCCTGCATAATAACGGTCATTTTACTTAGTTATTTTTAAGGAATGAGATAACGAAACTGGTTCTTAAGCTCACCTTGTCCCCAGTGCACAACAAGGCAACAATTATATATATTGTAACTAACTGTTGAAATGTTGTGAGACTGGTGGAAGAGAACTTCTATAGCTAGTCATAGAGAAGACCACCTCAAAAAAAGGTTGAGACAGAGGAGCCAAACCCCCAGTGCAACCAACCACAAACAGAAGGGATATCACAAGCACAGAAAAGCGAATCAGACCCCACTCCACCCCCCATCCATCACACTGGGCACCCATAGCCTTGGGCACCCATACTTGGAAGACAAGTCCCCATAATGTTTGACTTTGAAAATAAGCAGTCCTTAAATCTGAGATAATTGAGGGGTGATAGAAGACCATGTCCCCACCCTTAAAAAACCAGTCCAAGACACACCACAGAAGCAGCAGTTTAAAAACCCCTGGGATATAAGTGAAGGAGATTTTTCTCTTTTTTTTTCTTTTTTTTTTTTAATTAATTTTAGGATATGTGTCAGAGAAATAGGGATCTACAGACTTCTCTAGAACAGAGGTGCAGGGGTGGATGGGCCTTTTTTTCTTGCTCTACCCTAGCCTAGATAATTGGATGTTTATAGAAGCCTGTTTTAGCACTTTCCTTCTACATTGCTAATACCCCCTGCTCCCTCACATTCCCTCTGGACCTACTCAACCCAACCTACCAGGTACTCCTTCCAAAGCAATTCCTGCTCAAACACAACTGGCAGGCAACCCTGGTTCAGACTGGCAATCCTTCAAAGTGATTCCTGCCCTGGAAATGGTGCAGGGAGGATATCCCCAGACACCAGGGCCCTCACATTTCCTGAAGTTGGATCTCTTAGCTGGCTACACAGTGAACAAGCTCTCTGCTTTAGTGTGCCCACAGCTGTCACAGTGGTTAATAGCAGCCAGGCTGTACCCATCAATGAGCCCATAAGCTTCAAAGCTCAGGTAACAACCTTACCCAGTGTACCAGCAGTGGACACACTTTTCACAGGGAAAGTGAGTCATTGCAGCCAGCTGGGCTGAGGTCCAGTCCCACCCACCAGCACACCCACAGTATCCATAGCTCAACCACAATAGGAAGTAACATGCAATCCATACACGAGACAACCCAGGAGTGTCCAGTTCTGGTGATGAGGGGGTATTGTGCTACAGGGCACCACAGGACATTTGCACAAGGCAACTAATTTCAAAACCAGGACACATAGCTGACCTAAAACATAGAAACAGAGTTAGCCAAAACAAAGAGACAAAGGAATCGGTGGTAAATGAAAGAATAGGCCTATATCACAGGAAAAAAACTAAATGAAATGGAGGTAAGAAATATGTCTGATACGGGCGCCTGGTGGCTCAGTGGATTAAGCCTCTGCCTTTGGCTCAGGTCATGATCTCAGGGTCCTGGGATCGAGCCCCACATCAGGCTCTGCTCAGCAGGGAGCCTGACCCCCCCCCACTCTGCCTGCCTCTCTGCCTACCTGTGATCTCTCTGTGTCAAATGAATAAATAAAATCTTAAAAAAAAAACAGAAATTTATCTGATAAACAGTTCAAAGTAATGGTCATAATGATACTCACCAGACTTGAAGAGTGGATTAATATACTAAAAACCTCAACAAAGAGCTAGAAGATGTAAAAATAATGAGTCTGAGTTAAAAAATGGCTCAGTGGGTTAAGCCACTGGCTTCGGCTCAGGTCATGATCACAGGGTCCTGGGATCCAGTCCCGCATGGGGCTCTCTGCTCAGCAGGTAGCCTGCTTCCCTTCCTCTCTGCCTCCCTCTCTGCCTACTTGTGATCTCTCTCTGTCAAATAAATCAATAAAAAATCTTTTAAAAAATATAAAAGCTGAAATAAAAATATACTACAGGGAATCAATAGCAGATTAGAGGATGAAGAAGAATGGATCAGTGATTGGGAAAGATAGGGTAATGGAGAGCTCTCAACCTGAGTAGCAAAAAGAAAAAAGTAATAAAAAATTATAATAGGTTAAGGGACCACTAAGTTTACCTTACAGGGGTCTCAGAAGAAGACAAAAGGGGGCAGAAAATTATTTGAAGAAATAATTGCTGAAAAATTCACTTGCCTGGAGAGGGAAACAAGTATCTAGGCCCAGGAAGCATAGGGAGCCCCTAACAAGATAAACCAAAAAACATTCACACCAACACACATAATAATTAAAACCTCAAAAATTAAAGACAAAGAGAATTTTAAAAAGAACATGAGAAAAGCAAAGTTATGCACCAAGAAACCCCATAAGGCTATAAGTTGGTTTTTTAGAAGAAATCTTGTGGGCCAGAAGAAAGTGAAATGATATATTCAAAGTACTAAGAAGGACAAAATAGAACAAAGAATATTCTACCCAGAAAGGTTATCATTCAGCATAAAAGGAGATATAGAGTTTCCCCAAAAAGGTTTAAGAAGTTCATCCCCACTAAACCAGCCTTACAATAAATGTTGAAAGGAATTTACTAAGTGAGGAGAAAAGATAACTAGAAGTAAATAATAATAATAATAATAATCAAAGTAACACAAACAAGAGCAAGCATATAGTAAACATAGATCACTCACTTAAAAAGCCAGTATGAAGGTTAAAACACAAAAGTAGGAAATCAAATATATCTACAAAAGATACACAATAAGATGTAAATTATGACATTACAAACATAAAATATGATGAGGTTAGTAAAAATGTAGTGCTTTTAGAATGGATTCAAACTTAAGTAAACCAACTTAATATGGACTGCTATACGCTATAACAAATGGTGTTATATGTGAATCCCATGGTAACCGTGAATCAAAAATCTATAATAGAAACATTTTAAAAAGATGAAAGAAGCCAATTTAACACTAAAGAAAGTCATCAAAATACAGGGGAAGAAAGCAAGAAAGGAAGGAATAGAGAACTACAAAACACCCCGAAAACAATAAACAAAATAACAAGATGTACAGACCTATCAAAAATTACTTTAAATGTAGACATACACACACTGAAAGTGAAGGAATGAAAAAAGACATTTCATGAAAATGGAAACAAACAAAAAAAATTGAAGTAACAATAATTAGAACAGCAGATATGGAACTTAAAGTCTCTAACAAGAAAGAAAGAAAGAAAGAAAGAAAGAAAGAAAGAAAGAAAGAAAGCAAGCAAGCAAGCAAGCAGGCAGGCATTATATGATAAAGGAATCAATTCAACAAGATGATAGAACATTTGTAAATATATATGCATCCAAAATAGGAGTACCAAAATATATAAAGCAAATATTAATAGAATAAAGGGAGATGTTGACAGATACAATAATAGTAGGGGATTGAACAAGCCATTTACAACAATGGATAGATCAGCCAGGCAGGAGTCGATAAGAAAGTAGTAGCTTTGAATGACATATTGGACCAAATGGACTTAACAGATATATAGAAAACATTCTATCCAAGAACAGACTATGCATTCTTTTCAAGTGCATATGCCCATTCTCCAAGATAGATTATGTATTAATGAATATTGAAATTATATCAAAATGATTAATGAATATTGAAATTATATCAAGCACCTTTTTCAACCACAATGATATAAAACTAAAAATTAATTACAAGAAGAAAATTGGAAAAAAACACAAACATATGAAGGCTAAACATAGTATTAAACAACAAATGAGTGAATGAAATCCAAGCAAAAGATTTAAAAAAATATATGGAGGCAAATAAAAATGGAAACACAATGGTCCAAACTCTGGGACACAGAAAAAGCAGTTCTAACAGTGAAGTTTATAGCAATCTAGGCCTACTATTAAGGAATAAGACAATTTGAAATGAACAATTTAAGTCTTATAACTAAAGGAACTAGAAGGAAAGAAACAATACATATTAGAGTAGAAATGAATGAGATAGTAAATATGCAAACAAACAAACAAAAAAACAAGAGAAAAGATCACTGAAACTAAGAGGTGGTTCTTTGGAAAGATTAAAAATAAATAAAAAAAATTAGTTAACCTATAGCCAGATTCATGAAAAAAAAAAAGAGAGACAACTCAAAATCAGAAATGACAACTGACAAATCATTAAATTCTACTCCTGAAACTAATAACGCAGTAAATGTTAACTAAGTTAAATTTAAATAAAAATTTTTAAGAGATGTTAATTGAAATATGCATTCTAAAAAAAAAATCAGAAATGTAAGAGGAATAAGCACCAACACCACAGAAATACAAAGGATAATAAAATACTATGAAAAATAATATGCCAACGAAGTGGAAAACCTAGAAGAAATGGATAGATTCCTTGAAACATACAATCTTCCAGAACTGAATTGGGAAGAAAGAGAAAATCTGAACAGACTGATTACTAGGGGAAAAAAGAAAAGAGGGAATCAATCAGTAATCAAAAAACTTGAAACAAATGTCCGGGACCAGATAGCTTCACAGATTAATTCTATCAAACATTCAAAGAAAAGTTAATACCTATTCTTCTCAAACTGTTCCAAAAATTGGAAGAGGAAGGAAAGCTTCCAAACTCATTCTATGAGGCCACAATTATCCTGCACCCCAAACTAGGAAAACACACTTAAAAAAAAAAGAAAGAAAGAAAGAAAGAAAGCTACAGGCCAATATCTCTGATGAATATAGATGCAAAAATATGCAAGAAGATATGAGAAAACTGAATTCACAATACAAAAGAATCAGTGAGATTTATTCCAGAGATGAATTAATATTTGATATAAAAATGCGATATGTCATTAAGAGGAAATATAAAAACCATATAATTATCTCAATAGATTCAGAAAAAAGATCTGACTGAATACACCATCTTTAAATGATTAAAAAAAAAAAAGTGCACAGGGCCACATACTTCAACATCATAAAGACCAGACATGAAAAACCCGCAACTAACATTATACTAAATGGTGAAAAACAGTTTTCCCCTAAGATCGGTAACAAGACAAGGATGTGTTTCACCATTTTTATTCACTATAGTACTAGAAGTTTTACCTGCAGAAATCAGACAAGACAAACATTTATATTTGTAAAGAAGTTAAACCATCACTATTTACAGATGACATGATATTCTACATAGAAAACTCCAAAGAATCTATTTAAAAATTGTAAGAACTGATAAGTAAATTTAGTAAAGTTGCAGGATACAGAATTAATAACCCAGAAATTGGCTCAGTGCTTTTATACACTGATAATGAAGTAACAGAAGAAGAAATTAAGAAAATAATTCCAGAGATGCCTGAGTGGCTTAGTTGTTTGAGGGTCTAGCTGTTGATCTCAGTTCAAGACTTGAACTCAGGGTTATGAGTGCAAGTCCTGCCTTGGGCTCAACACTGGGCATGGGGCCTAATTTAAAAAGAAAAGAAAAAGGAAAACAATTTCATTACAGTTGCACCAAAGATAATAAAAGACTTAGGAATAAACTTAACCATGGAGGTGAAAAACCTTTTCTCTGAAAACTACAAAACACTGATGAAAGAAACTGAAGATGATACAAATGTAAAGATATTTCATGCTCATGGATTGAAAGAATTGATTTTATTAAAATGTCCATCACTAAATCCAATCTACAGATTCAATCAAAATACCAACAGCACTTTTCATAGAACAAATAATCCTTAAATTTGTGTGGAACCACAAAAGATCCTGAATAACCAAAGCAATCTTGAAAAAGAATGAAGCTGAAGGTATCAAAATCCTACATTTTAAGATGTACTACCAGGGGGAAGGATTAAGATGGCAGGGGAGTAGGGGACCCTAAGTTTGTCTGGTCTCTGGAATTCAGCTAGTTATCAAACCATTATGAACACCTGTAAAAACAAGTGGAGATCTGAGAAAAGAAATGCTGCAATTAAAGTGACTAGTTTTTGGAAGGTAGGTAGTGTGATATATCAGAGGATATGGGAGTGGGGAGGGAGCTGGCTTAAGGAGACTATGGCAAATTACTATAAGCATCAAAACACAAAATCTGAACTTTTAGAAGTTTGCTGCAGTGGGGGATATCTCTGGCTTAAAGGTGCTTCGTGGTGAAGCAAGGTAGAATCCCAGGTGGGACAGCATGGTCTCAGGATCCCCAGGGTCATAAGAAGGATGGGGGCGGGGGGCTGCCTGATGCTGTAGAGTTCCCAGTTATCAGATGGGGAAGCCAGCCACAGACAGAAAGCCTGGGCATCAGCTTTGTGCTTGGGGTTGCCATAAACTGTGAATCACTGCACAGTCGCAGGACCATTCTCCTAGAAGGTGTCTAGGCAGGCAGAAGCATGGAGATATCCCCCTCCCTTCCTCAGAAGGAACAACATGGGTCTGTTCTGCAAAAGTCTCTAAAATTTGGAGACTTGAAAATCCGTCGCATGCCTGAGATAAATGCTCGGTCACAGACTGGGTGAACTCAGAGTTGGGACAGAAACGAGGGGACACAAGTAATTGACTACATTCCAGTGAGGGCTCACTGAAGAGGTGGGGGTGGGGGTGGAAACTTTCAGCTCTGGGGCTAGAGAGCAGCACCACCATTTTCATTCCCCTCATCACTGCAGAAAGCCTTCAGTGATCAAAAAGCATCACATAGCAGAGTCCAGAGCCACTTACACTGAACCTGGCCCTGGAAAGAGAGGCATATTTCCACATGTGTAAGGGCACCTGAAAATCAGTTCAACAGGTCTCTGTCCCAAAAGACTAGCAGGAACAGCTGGCTACTGCCAAGTTTACCAATTATTGAAAACTATATAATCTTCTGCTCTTGGGGAAAACAGTATATAGTACTTGCATTTTTTTTTAATTCTTTAGTATTTCAGTTTTATTCTTTTCAGCTATTTTCTTATTTTTTTCAATTCTTTTATATATATAATGTATATATATAAATATATGTTCGGGTTTCCTTTCATTCTATATTTTATTTTTGTATATATGTTTTTCTTTCTTTATTTCCTATTTGGGGATCTAGTTTTTTTTAACAAGCCAAAATACACCAGGATCTAGTGTTCTTTGTTTGTTTTGTTTTGTTCTGTTTTGGTTATTTGATTTTCTCTTGTTTTGTTTTCTTCTGAATTCTTGTGGGGTTTTTCCCCCTATTGTTGTTACTGTTTTCCTTCCTCCCTCTCTCCCTCTGATATAATGAGATGGAGAAATTCACCCCAAAAGAAATAATAGGAGGTAGTACTCACTACCAGGGGTTTAATCAATATAGATATAAGTAAGATCTCTGAACTAGAACTTAAAACAGCAATTCTGAAGAACACTTGCTGGGCTTGAAAAAGGCATAGAAGATACTAGAGAATCCCTTACTGGAGAAATAAAAGAACTAAAATCTAATCAGGCCAAAATAAAAAAAAATTACTATTACTGAGATGCAGTCATAAATGGAGGGTTTAATAGTGGGGATAAATGACATAGAAGAGATTCAGTGATGCAGAAGACAAAATAATGGAAAATAAGGAAAAGAATAGAGAAAGACAACTATTGGATCATGAAGGGAACCTTTGAGACCTCAGCAATTCCATTAAGCAAAATAATATCTGGATAATAGGAGTTCCAGAAGATAAAGAGAGAGTGATGGGGGCAGAAGGTTTATTTGAACAAATTATACCTGAGAAACTCCCTAATCTAGGGAAAGAAACAGACATTCAAGTCCAAGAGTCACAGAGAATTCCCCTCAAAATTAATAAAAATAGGTCAACACCTTGACATATAATAGTGAAGCTTGAAAATTTCAGAGATAAATAGAAAATTCTGAAAGCAGCTTGGGACAGGAGGTCCTTAATATATAAGGGCATAAACATAAGTCTGGCAGCAGACAGGCCCAGAGAGACCTGCCCAACCAGAAAGGACTGGCATGATATATTCAAGGTGCTAAATGGGGAAAAAATATGCAGCCAAGAATACTTTACCCAGCAAGGCTGTCATTCAGAATAGAAGAGACAAAGAGTTTCCCAAAGGAATTCACAAACATTAAACCAGCTCTTCAAGAACTATTAAATTAGGGGATCCTTTAAGTAAAGATAAAACCCAAAAGTAACAAATAACAGAAGGAATAGATAATCTACAGACATTGTGACTTCACAGTTTAATACAATGGCATTAAATTCATATCTTTCATTATTTACTCTGAATGTAGATGGACTAAATACTCCAGTAAAAAGACATATGATATCAGATTCATTAGGATACACTATAAAGCTATAGAAATCAAAAGAGTAAGATACTGGCACAAAGATACACACAGAGCAATGGAACAGGATAGAGTGTCCAGAAATAGACCCATTTTTATATGATCAATTAATCTGTGATAAAGGAGGCAAAAATATATACATTTAATTCTGGGGGGGCAAACAATCTTTAATGAATAGTGCTAGATAAACTGGACAGTTGCAGGCAGTTAATGCACCTGAACTACTTCTATAAACTCAGAATGGATACAACCTAAATATGAGACCTGAAATAATAAAAATTCAAGAAGAAAACAAAAGCAGTAATCTTTGGACTTTGGCATTTCGAAAATATTGATGGATATTTCTCCTCTGATAAGGAAAACAAAAGCCAAAATGAACTACTGGGACTACACAAAAATAAAAAGCTTTTCACAGCTAAAGGGGGCTCCACTTAAGATTAAGATTCCTTCCCAGGGGTAGCCCAAATGTACACACTAAATTATGCTGAGGCACAAAGTCTTGTGTCCCTTGTCTTAACTTGAAATGTTGTTGAAGGGCCAGCCCTGCTTTACTGTTCTCTGTGAAATGTTTTTTTTTTTAGTTTATTTTTTATTTATTTTCAGCATAACAGTATTCATTATTTTTGCTCCACACCCAGTGCTCCATGCAATCCATGCCCTCTATAATACCCACCACCTAGTACCCCGACCTCCAACCCCCCGCCCCTTCAAAACCCTCAGATTGTTTTTCAGAGTCCATAGTCTCTCATGGTTCACCTCCCCTTCCAATTTCCTCCAACTCCCTTCTCCTCTCTAACTCCTCATGTCCTCCATGCTATTTGTTATGCTCCACAAATAAGTGAAACCATAAGATAACTGACTCTCTCTGCTGGACTTATTTCACTCAGCATAATCTCTTCCAGTCCCGTCCATGTTGCTACAAAAGTTGGGTATTCATCCTTTCTGATGAAGGCATAATACTCCATAGTGTATATGGACCACATCTTCCTTATCCATTCGTCTGTTGAAGGGCATCTTGGTTCTTTTCACAGTTTGGCGACCGTGACCATTGCTGCTATAAACATTGGGGTACAGATGGCCCTTCTTTTCACTACATCTGTATCTTTGGGATAAATACCCAGTAGTGCAATTGCAGGGTCATAGGGAAGTCAAACTCTCTCTCTTCGCAGATGACATGATTCTTTATATTGGAAAGATATAAAGACTCCACCCCCAAACTACTAGAACTCATACAGCAATTCAGCAATGTGGCAGGATATAAAGTCAATGTACAGAAATCAGTGGCTTTCTTATACACTAACAATGAAAATACAGAAAGGGAAATTAGAGAACCGATTCCATTTACTATAGCACCCAGAACCATAAGATACCTGGGAATAAACCTAACCAAAGAGGTAAAGGATCTGTATTTGAGGAACTAGAAAACACTCATGAAAGAAATTGAGGAAGACACAGAAAGATGGAAGACCATTCCATGCTCTTGGATCAGAAGAATAAACATTGTTAAAATGTCTATACTGCCTAGAGCAATCTATACTTTTAATGCCATTCTGATCAAAATTCCACCAGTATTCTTCAAAGAGCTGGAGCAAATAATCCAAAAATTTGTATGGAATCAGCAGAGACTCCAAATCACTAAAGAAATGTTGAAAAACAAAAATAAAACTGGGGGCATCACATTACAGGATTTCAAGCTTTACTACAAAGCTGTGATCACCAAGAAAGCATGGTACTGGCATAAAAACAGACACATAGACCAGTGGAACAGAGTAGAGAGAGCCCAGATATGGACCCTCAACTCTATGGGCAAATAATCTTCGACAAAACGGAAAAAATATACTGTGAAATCTGTTTTAACTGCATAGAAGTTCAAGTTTCCTACTAATTTGTACTTCCTTCATTCCCTTATAGCTGTTCATTTGTGAGAGTACTCCTCAGTAAAGTGCTTCCATGAAGATTTTCCACGCAGAGTTCATTCCCTGGGAGAACTTGGTTTGTGACATGACCTGTCTCTAGGTTCCTAGCAGAAAAAAGGAAATCTTTCAAAGAATTCCCACAGATGAAGTTCCAAAATATGAACTATCAATACTTATTAAGGATACCAGGAAATAAGCCACCATGGGCAAAAGTCAGAAGAAACAACTAAGAGCAGAATTAGACCTGTACAGCTTGCTGATGTTGAAGTGATCAGGGAGAGTAAAGTTTGGAAAAAAGTTTTCCTGCCAAGGACCTAATGGTAAATATTTTAGGCTTGTAGGCCATACAGTCTCTGTTGCAACTATTCAATTCTGACATAGTATGGTTCACAACCCAGATGATATGAAACAAGTAGATATGACTCTGTTTTAGTACAATACTATTGACTAAAACAGGTGGAGAGCTGGATATAGTATAATGTCTGAGATAAAGAATATGATATAAGGTGATGAAAGGAGGGAATACAGAAAGTACATTCAAGAAATTATTGAAAACATAAAGAAACAGTTATAAAATATAAAGCAGCTTAGAGTCATGTAACATAGTATGAGACAACCTATTCTGTTTCTGATCTACACACATCACTCAGCCATAAAGTACTCAAAACTTTTTTCTTTGAATCAAGAATGAAGATGGCTATGGTCATCATTTTTTTTAAAGATTTTATTTATTTATTTATTTATTTGACAGAGAGAGATTACAAGTAGGCAGAGAGGCAGGCAAAGAGAGAGAGGAGGAAGCAGACTCCCTGATGAGCAGAGAGTCCGATGGGGGACTCAATCCCAGGACCCTGAGATCATGACCTGAGCCGAAGGCAGCGGCTTAACCCACTGAGCCACTCAGGTGCCCCATCATTTTTATTCAACAGAATTAGTGCAACATAAACAAGACACAAAGGGTAGGGGTATTAAAAAGAAAAATGTCAGCTTTCATAGATGATATGACTAACCACATAGAAAACTTTAGAATATCTATAGTTATACAACTGGTGAGAGAATTTAGCATGGTCAACTGCTATGTAATTAAAATTCAAAAGTCCTATGAATTTCTATAAATTATCAACACATAAAATATTATGTAAAAATATATCATCCACAAAAATATAAGGTATTTAGCAACACATCTATAACAAAAGATACACAAATTATTTAAAGAGTAAATGATAAAATGTTATGAAAAGAAATTAAAGGTGACAAATAAACAGAAACACAGCATATTTAATTTCAATCAAAATTTTGATTTATTTGTTAAAATTGGATAATTCAAATCTGAACAATACTGAAACAGCAAATGGTGAGGAAGAGGCAAGTACTCCTACAGAAGAAGTAGAGTGACTTGTCATAAATATCAAGATATTATAAAGCTATAGTAATTAAGATTGTGGAATTGGCATGAGGACAGACAATTAGGTCAGCAGTAGATTCTTAAAGAGAAACTTGATCATTGACAGATGTAGTGTTGCAGGTCAGTAGGGAAAGGATGGACTGTTTAATAAATATAACTGGGACAACTAGTTATTCACATGGGAATAAAATTAACTTGGGCCTTTACACAATTTAAGTTGGATTAAGAACTGAAAGGTGAAACCTTAGAAGACTTTGTAGACAAAATAACTTCAGGGTAGAAATCGCCTCAGGGTAGAAAGGGATTTGTCAAACAAGATGCAGAAATAATAAATTTATGATTAATTCAGTTCTATTAAATTTAGGAGCTTTTCATCAAAATATACTGTAGAAAAAGTCAAAAGTCAAGTCACACATGGAAAGAAGATATGTAAGCATCAATCAGAAGATGAGCATCAACATGAAAACAGAGTGCGTATTTATGAAAATGGGCAAAAGATATGAACATGTATTTCAAAAGAAATAAATGATAAAAATATGAATAGATGCTCAGTATTATTGTAAACAGGGAAGTGGAAATGAAAACCAAACTATGACACCATTTCACAACTACAGTTCTTCAATTTTGACAGTATCAGGAAAATTGCAATTGAAACTTGCCTCTTTGCTCAGTTGAATATAAATTGGAGTAGCACCTTGAAAGAATACAGTTTGGTGTTAACTAGTAAATTGAAAACACTCATGCACATGTGCACCAGGAAAATCACACAGGAGTG
The DNA here is from genome assembly GCF_964662115.1 of Mustela nivalis. Taxonomy (NCBI): domain Eukaryota; kingdom Metazoa; phylum Chordata; class Mammalia; order Carnivora; family Mustelidae; genus Mustela; species Mustela nivalis. Next base: position 189,502 of record NW_028135969.1, read on the forward strand.
TTCAACACAGATTTATTTCATAATCACAGAACAAAGAAAAATGTGAATTTCCACCAGTAGTAGAAATGGTAAGTTGTAGGTCTCCACAAAAATGGAGCTTTAAACATCAGTTAAAATAGATGAATTACAAGGAGAATTCATGATGCTAACATAGGAAGACCCTAAACTCACCTCCTCCATGGACACACCAAATCTATACCTATATATCAAGAATTCCTTCTGAAGAAGACCTGAGGACTGTCTGAACAGCTTCTGCACAACAGAGGACAGAGGGACTACATAGAGAGGAGCAGAAAGATGAAGACACTGTAATACAGGAATACCTACCCTTGATGTTAGGAACTGCAGCAGGGAAAGAGGGGACAGAACTGAGGAACTGAGATTTGTCTCCCCTGGGGCAAAGAAAAAAAGCTACCATTTAAAAGTGCAAGTACTACATAAAAAAAACTAGCCCTTCATCAAACTCTGGAACTTTCTGTGTCAAAGGGTGGCCATGCCATGGATTGGATCCCCTTTTCAGCTTCATAATGAGCAGGGTCTAGATGCCACACAGCTGATTTGTCCCTCATCAAGTTCCAGACACCCGTTCCAGATCCTAAGATGGCTCGAGCATGGTACACACCAAGACACACCTCAAAACCACTTGCTGTAGCTCCAGTCATCTCACAGAGACAACATAGGCACAAGGCACCATAGAACACTCCAGGTCTTTATCACTTCAGCTTTAAATGACTCTCCAGGATACCAATGACATAGAGCACCCCAGAACCTCCCAGTCTACTCCCACTTTAGCTCTAGTTGTTCCATCAGAATCTCCCTGTGCAGAGTACCCAGGATTGCCTGGCCTATGCCTGCCATGGTCCCAGTCATCCTAGCAGTGTGTCTCCTGAGTAGAGCACTACAGGACCTTCAACACCCACCTCAGATCTCTATACCCCAGAAAAATACACCACTATCCCTGGCTTCCACTTGCTTTGGCTCCAGCCAGACTGTGAGAGTGCCCTTTCACAGACTTACTCAGGATTCCTTGACTGGAACTCACTTCAGCTTCAGCTGTCCTCTAAGGACACACCCTGGATGAAGAACACTGGAACAGCCCCACCCCCATGGCCTGTACATACTTCAGTTCTGGCTTTCCCATCAAAGTGGCCTAGCACAAAGTGGCCCAGACCCTTATCCCATGCCAGATACAGTTCTAGCTACCAGCCACGCAGTGACATGAGGTACACACAGTTGACACTGGGGGCATCTAAAAACAAGGCCATTCCTTCAAGTTTAGGAGACATAGCTATTAGGTCTAATTCACAGAAAGAGAGAAAGTCAAACAAAATGTGAGGCAGAGGAATATGATCCAAAGGAAAGAACAGGACAAAGCCTCAGGGAGAAAAAAGAGTGCAGAGATTAATCATCATATTAACAAGAAAAAGGAAAAAAACCATATATCATGTCAATAGAAAAAGTATTTGACAAAGTACAACCTCTCATGGTAAAATCTTTCATGATAAAGGCTGCCAGTGAAGTGGCTTTAGAGAGAATGTATCTCAACATAATAAAGGCTATTAGGAAAAATACACAACTAATATCATACTCAATGGTGAAAACTGAAAGCTCTTCCTCTAAGATCTGGAAGATGACAAGAATACGGACTCTCACCACTTTTATTGAACATAGTACTGGGCATCCTAGCTGCAGCAATTAGACAAGAAATAAAAAGATATCCAAATTGGTAAGGAAAAGTAAAATTTTCACCCTTTGCAGATGACATTATACTATATTTAGAAAATCCTAAAGACTACCAGAAAATGACTAGAACAGATATATAAATTCAGTAAGATCAAAGGATTCAAAAACCAATATACAGAAATCCAATGCAGTGCTACACACAAATAACAAAGTAGTGGAAAGCAAAATTAACAATCTCATTTATATTAGTGCAAAATATAATAAAATGTCACCATAGAGGTGAAATACCTGTATTCCAAAAACTATAAAACAATGATGAAAGAAAATGAAGACAACACAAACAAATAGAAAGATATCCCATGCTCATGAATTGGGAGAACAGTTATTGTTAAAATGTCCATACTATCCAAAGCAATCTACAGATTTAATGCAATCCCTATCAAAATACCAACAGCATTTTTAACAGAAATAGAACGATCTTAAAATTTGTATGGAATCATAAAAGAACCTGAATAGCCCAAGAAATCTTGAAAAAGAAGAAAATTGAAAGTATCACAATCTGAGATTTCAAGATATTCTACAAGCTATAGTAATCAAACCACAATGGTACTGGTATAAAAACAGACAGGTTGATCAATGGAACAGAATAAAGAGTCCAGGAATAAACCTACAATTATATGGTCAATTACTCTATGACAAAGGATGGAACAATATGTAATCAGAAAAAAGACAGTCTCTTCAAATGGTGTTAGGAAAACTGGACAACTACATGCAAAGAATAAAAATGGACCACTTTCTTATACCATACCCAAAAAATAAACTCAAAATGGAGTAGAGACACAAATCTGAGACTTGAAACCATAAAAATCCTAAAAGAAATCAGAAGCAATAATATCATGGACACTGGCTACAGCAATGTTTCTCTGGATATGTCTCCTACAGCAAAGACACAAAAGCAAAAATAAGGGGCACCTGGGTGGCTCAGTGGTTAAGCCTCTGCCTTCGGCTCGGTTCATGATCCCAGGGTCCTGGGATAGAGCCCCGCATCTGGCTCTCTGCTCAGCGGGGAGCCTGCTTCCTCATCTCTCTCTCTCTCTGCCTGCCTCTCTGCCTACTTGTGGTCTCTGTCTGTCAAATAAATAAAATCTTTAAAAAAAAAAGCAAAAATAAGATATTGGGACTACATCAAAATAAAAATATTCTGCAAAGCAAAGGAAACAATCAACAAAACAAAAAGACAACTTACTGAATGGAAGAAGATATTTGCAAATGACATATCTGGTAAGAGATCAGTATCCAAAAAATATAAAGATGGCCAACAGACACATGGAAAGATGTTAAACATCACTCATCAGCAGGGAAATGCAAATCAAAACCACAATGAGGTATCACTTCACACTTCACACTTATCAGAATGGCTAATTGAAAAACACAAGAAACAGGGGGGGAGGAGTCAAGATGGCGGAGAAGTAGCAGGCCTAGACTACTTCAGCTAGCTGGAGATCAGCTAGATAGCTTATCTAAAGATTGCAAACACCTGAAAATCCATTGGCAGATCAAAGAGAAGAAGAACAGCAATTCTGGAAACAGAAAAACAACCACTTTCTGAAAGGTAGGACTGGCGAAGAAGTGAATCCAAAGCGAAGAGAAGATAGACCCCGGAGGGAAGGGCCGGCTCCCGGCAAGCGGCGGAGCAACGGCGCACAAAATCAGGACTTTTAAAAGTCTGTTCCGCTGAGGGAAATCGCTCCAGGGGCTAAACCCGGGCGAATCCCACGCGGGGTAAGCGTGGCCTCAGGTCCCGCAGGGTCACAGAAGGATCGGGGGTGTCTGAGTGTCGCAGAGCCTGCGGGTATTGGAACGGGAAAGCCGGCTACAGAGACAGTGCCAACAGTAAGCTCACGACAGTAAGCTCACAGCTCGGTGTTACCTTGAACCAGTCGCAGGCTCGGTGAGCTCAGAGCGCGGCCGGAGGTCAGGCAGACTGGGCGCTGCTCTCTGAGGACGCACTGAGGAGTGGGGCCCTGGGCTCTCGGCTCCTCCGGGCTGGAGACCAGGAGGCCGCCATTTGTATTCCCCGTCCTCCAGAACTCTATGGAAAGCGCTCAGGGAACAAAAGTTCCTGAAAGCAAACGCAAGCGGATTACTCACCCCAGCCCCTGATAAGGGCGGTGCAATTCCTCCTGGGGCAAAGACACTTGAGAATCACTACAACAGGCCCCTCCCCCAGAAGATCAACAAGAAATACAGCGGAGACCAAGTTCACCTACCAAGGAGTGCGGTTTCAATACCAAGGAGAGCAACAGAATTCCAGAGGAGGAGAAAGCAAAGCACGGAACATATGGCTTTTTCCCTGTGATTTTTTTTTTAGGCTTGCAGTTAATTTTTTTCTTTTTCATTTTTGTTTTTATTTTTTTCTCGCCTTCTGATTACATTTTTTTTAACTTTTACCTTTTTCTTTTTTAAAGTTTTTTAACTAGTTTATATAATATACATACTTTTTCTTTTTTATACTTTACTTATTTGTTTTCTTTTTTTTAATTCTTTTCTTTTTTTTTTCTAATTTCTTTTTTTTTCTTTCTTCCTTTTTGAACCTCTTTTCATCCCCTTTTCCCCACCTCACGATTTGGGATCTCTTCTAATTTGGTTAAAGCATATTTTCCTGGGGTTGTTGACACACTTTTAGTATTTTACTTGCTCCTTCATATACTCTTATCTGGACAAAAAGACAAGATGGAAAAATACAATGCTCAAAAAAGAACAAGAGGCAGTACCAAAGGCTAGGGACCTAATCAATACAGACATTGGTAATATGTCAGATCTAGAGTTCAGAATGACAATTCTCAAGGTTCTAGCCAGGCTCAAAAAAGGCATGGAAGATATGAGAGAAACCCTCTCGAGAGATATAAAAGCCCTTTCTGGAGAAATAAAAGAACTAAAATCTAGCCAAATTGAAATCAAAAAAGCTATTAATGAGGTGCAATCAAAAATGGAGGCTCTCACTGCTAGTATAAATGAGGCAGAAGAAAGAATTAGTGATATAGAAGACCAAATGACAGAGAATAAAGAAGCTGAGCAAAAGAGGAACAAACAGCTACTGGACCACGAGGGGAGAATTCGAGAGATAAGTGACAAAATGAGATGAAACAACATTAGAATAATTGGGATTCCAGAAGAAGAAGAAAGACAGAGGGGAGCAGAAGGTATAGTGGAGAGAATCATTGGGGAGAAATTCCCCAATATGGCAAAGGGAACGAGCATCAAAATTCAGGAGGTTCAGAGAACGCCCCTCAAAATCAAGAAGAATAGGCCCACACCCCATCACCTAATAGTAAAATTTACAAGTCTCAGTGACAAAGAGAAAATCCTGAAAGCAGCCCGGGAAAAGAAGTCTGTAACATACAATGGTAAAAATATTAGATTGGCAGCTGACTTATCCACAGAGACCTGGCAGGCCAGAAAGAGTGGCATGATATTTTTAGAGCACTAAATGAGAAAAACATGCAGCCAAGAATACTATATCCAGCTAGGCTATCATTGAAAATAGAAGGAGAGATTAAAAACTTCCAGGACAAACAAAAACTGAAAGAATTTGCAAACACCAAACCAGCTCTACAGGAAATATTGAAAGGGGTCCCCTAAGCAAAGAGAGAGCCTACAAGTGGTAGATCAGAAAGGAAAAGAGACCATATACAGTAACAGTCACCTTACAGGCAATACAATGGCACTAAATTCATATCTCTCAATAGTTACCCTGAATGTGAATGGGCTAAATGCCCCTGTCAAAAGACACAGGGTATCAGAATGGATAAAAAAACAAAACCCATCTATATGTTGCCTCCAAGAAACTCATTTTAAGCCCGAAGACACCTCCAGATTTAAACTGAGGGGGTGGAAAAGAATTTACCATGCTAATGGACATCAGAAGAAAGCAGGAGTGGCAATCCTTATATCAGGTCAATTAGATTTTAAGCCAAAGACTATAATAAGAGATGAGGAAGGACACTATATCATACTCAAAGGGTCTGTCCAACAAGAAGATCTAACAATTTTAAATATCTATGCCCCCAACGTGGGAGCAGCCAACTATATAAACCAATTAATAACCAAATCAAAGAAACACATCAACAATAATACAATAATAGTGGGGGACTTTAACACTCCCCTTACTGAAATGGACAGATCATCCAAGCAAAAGATCAGCAAGGAAATAAAGGCCTTAAACGACACACTGGACCAGATGGACATCACAGATATATTCAGAACATTTCATCACAAAGCAACAGAATACACATTCTTCTCTAGTGCATATGGAACATTCTCCAGAATAGATCACATCCTTGGTCCTAAATCAGGACTCAACCAGTATCAAAAGATTGGGATCATTCCCTGCATATTTTCAGACCACAATGCTCTAAAGCTAGAACTCAACCACAAAAGGAAGTTTGGAAAGAACCCAAATACATGCAGACTAAACAGCATCCTTCTAAAAAAGAAATGGGTCAACCGGGAAATTAAAGAAGAATTGAAAAAAATCATGGAAACAAATGATAATGAAAATACAACGGTTCAAAATCTGTGGGACACAACAAAGGCAGTCCTGAGAGGAAAATATATAGCGGTACAAGCCTTTCTCAAGAAACAAGAAAGGTCTCAGGTACACAACTTAACCTTACACCTAAAGGAGCTGGAGAAAGAACAAGAAAGAAACCCTAAGCCCAGCAGAAGATAAATCATAAAGATCAGAGCAGAAATCAATGAAATAGAAACCAAAGAAACAATAGAACAAATCAATGAAACTATGAGCTGGTTCTTTGAAAGAATTAATAAAATTGATAAACCCCTGGCCCGACTTATCAAAAAGAAAAGAGAAAGGACCCAAATAAATAAAATCATGAATGAAAGAGGAGAGATCACAACTAACACCAAAGAAATACAAACTATTATAAGAACATACTATGAGCAACTCTACGCCAATAAATTTGACAATCTGGAAGAAATGGATGCATTTCTAGAAACATATAAACTACCACAACTGAACCAGGAAGAAGTAGAAAGCCTGAACAGACCCATCACCAGTAAGGAGATTGAAACAGTCATTAAAAATCTCCAAACAAACAAAAGCCCAGGGCCAGACAGCTTCCCGGGGGAATTCTACCAAACATTTAAAGAAGAACTAATTCCTATTCTCCTGAAACTGTTCCAAAAAATAGAATGGAAGGAAAACTTCCAAACTCATTTTATGAGGCCAGCATAGGATCCCATAAAAACCAGACAAGGATCCCATCAAAAAAGAGAGCTATAGACCAATATTCTTGATGAACACAGATGCGAAAATACTCAACAAAATACTAGCTAATAGGATTCAACAGTACATTAAAAGGATTATTCACCACGACCAAGTGGGATTTATTCCAGGGCTGCAAGGTTGGTTCAACATCCGGAAATCAGTCAATGTGATACAACACATCAATAAAAGAAAGAACAAGAACCATATGATACTCTCAATAGATGCTGAAAAAGCATTTGACAAAGTACAGCATTCCTTCCTGATCAAAACTCTTCAAAGTGTAGGGATAGAGGGCACATACCTCAATATCTTCAAAGCCATTTATGAAAAACCCACTGCAAATATCATTCTCAATGGAGAAAAACTGAAAGCTTTTCCGCTAAGGTCAGGAACACGGCAGGGATGTCCCTTATCACCACTGCTATTCAACATAGTACTAGAGGTCCTAGCCTCAGCAATCAGACAACAAAAGGAAATTAAAGGCATCCAAATCAGCAAAGAAGAAGTCAAATTATCACTCTTCGCAGATGATATGATACTATATGTGGAAAACCCAAAAGACTCCACTCCAAAACTGCTAGAACTTATACAGGAATTCAGTAAAGTGTCAGGATATAAAATCAATGCACATAAATCAGTTGCATTTCTCTACACCAACAGCAAGACAGAAGAAAGAGAAATTAAGGAGTCAATCCCATTTAACCAACTGAGCCACCCAGGTGCCCCCTGGAGTCAATCCCATTTACAATTGCACCCAAAACCACAAGATACCTAGGAATAAACCTAACCAAGGAGGCACAGAATCTATACTCAGAAAACTATAAAGTACTCATGAAAGAAATTGAGGAAGAAACAAAGAAATGGAAAAATGTTCCATGCTCCTGGATTGGAAGAATAAATATTGTGAAAATGTCTATGCTACCTAAAGCAATCTACACATTTAATGCAATTCCTATCAAAGTACCATCCATCTTTTTCAAAGAAATGGAACAAATAATTCTAAAATTTATATGGAACCAGAAAAGACCTCGAATAGCCAAAGGGATATTGAAAAAGAAAGCCAACGTTGGTGGCATCACAATTCCGGACTTCAAGCTCTATTACAAAGCTGTCATCATCAAGACAGCATGGTACTGGCACAAAAACAGACACATAGATCAATGGAACAGAATAGAGAGCCCAGAAATAGACCCTCAACTCTATGGTCAACTAATCTTCGACAAAGCAGGAAAGAATGTCCAATGGAAAAAAGACAGCCTCTTCAATAAATGGTGCTGGGAAAATTGGACAGCCACATGCAGAAAAATGAAATTGGACCATTTCCTTACACCACACACAAAAATAGACTCAAAATGGATGAAGGACCTCAATGTGCGAAAGGAATCCATCAAAATCCTTGAGGAGAACACAGGCAGCGACCTCTTCAACCTCAGCAGCAGCAACATCTTCCTAGGAACAACACCAAAGGCAAGGGAAGCAAGGGCAAGAATAAACTATTGGGATTTCATCAAGATCAAAAGCTTTTGCACAGCAAAGGAAACAGTTAACAAAATCAAAAGACAACTGACAGAATGGGAGAAGATATTTGCAAACGACATATCAGATAAAGGACTAGTGTCCAGAATCTATAAAGAACTTAGCAAACTCAACACCCAAAGAACAAATAATCCAATCAAGAAATGGGCAGAGGACATGAACAGACATTTCTGCAAAGAAGACATCCAGATGGCCAACAGACACATGAAAAAGTGCTCCATATCACTCGGCATCAGGGAAATACAAATCAAAACCACAATGAGATATCACCTCACACCAATCAGAATGGCTAAAATAAACAAGTCAGGAAAATGACAGATGCTGGCGAGGATGCAGAGAAAGGGGAACCCTCCTACACTGTTGGTGGGAATGCAAGCTGGTGCAGCCACTCTGGAAAACAGCATGGAGGTTCCTCAAAATGTTGAAAATAGAACTGCCCTATGACCCAGCAATTGCACTATTGGGTATTTACCCTAAAGATCCAAAGGGGCACGTGCACCCGAATGTTTATAGCAGCAATGTCCACAATAGCCAAACTATGGAAAGAACCTAGATGTCCATCAACAGATGAATGGATCAAGAAGATGTGGTATATATACACAATGGAATACTATGCAGTCATCAAAATAAATGAAATCTTGCCATTTTCAACAACATGGATGGAACTAGAGTGTATCATGCTTAGCAAAATAAGTCAAGCAGAGAAAGACAACTATCATATGATCTCCCTGATATGAGGAAGTGGTGATGCAACATGGGGGCTTAAGTGGGTAGGAGAAGAATCAATGAAACAAGATGGGATTGGGAGGGAGACAAACCATAAGTGACTCTTAATCTCACAAAACAAACTGAGGGTTGCTGGGGGAGGGGGTTTGGGAGAAGGGGGTGGGATTATGGACATTGTGGAAGGTATGTGCTTTGGTGGTGAGTGCTGTGAAGTGTGTAAACCTGGTGATTCACAGACCTGTACACCTGGGGATAAAAATATATGTTTATAAAAAATAAAAAATTAAAAAAAAACCTCTTAATAAAGGAGAAATCCAAAGGAAAAAAAAAATAGAATGTCTTCAAAACCTCAGGATAGGCAAAAATTTCTAAAAACAAAAAAAAGGTGTAGACAAAAAAAGCTGAAGTGTTAGACTACTTTAAAATGAAGAAATTCTATTTATCAAAAGGTACAACAGAATGCGAGAGGATATTTACAATTTTTTTTACAAATTTTAATTATGACTACCATATATTTCCAATAAGATGTCATATCCAAAATATATAAAGGACTCCTACAACTCAAGGATAATCTAACAGAAATATGAGAAAAGGACTTAAATAAGCACTTTATGAAAAAAGACATTGAAAATGGCCAAACACACCAATGGCTCATCAGTAATCATCAGAATAATGCAAATTAAAACTCAGTGCAGTACCACCACTGGTATGGCTCAAATTAAAGGCAAATAATACCACATACAGTTGACTCTTGAATAGCACAGAGATGAGGGGCACTGACACCTGCGTATTTGAAAATCCATGTGTAAATTTTGACTCCCCCCAAACCTAACTATTGTTGACTGGAAGCCCTACTGATAACACAAAGTCAGTTAACACATTTTGTATGTTATATGTATCATATATTGTATTCTTCCAACAAAGCATGCTGAAGAAACTGTTAAGAAATCCTTGGAGAAAATGCATTTACAGTACTATTTAAAAAAAATCCAGTATAGAAGTGGACTTGAGCAGTTCATACCCAAGTTTTTAAGGATCAACTATTAGCTATGTTATGCAACAACTACAATGCTTGGTGATGAAAATGTACACTGCAACTTCTTAGGTGAAATTAGTAGTATCTACCCAATGTTTCAGTAAGTTCTACCATATACCCAACAGGACTATACCCCTATGTTTACCAAAAGACATAAAGGAACATTTATAGTAGTAATAATTGTCATAGTCCCAAACTGAAAACTCAATGTCTATCAACAGAATGGATACATTGAGATAAGAGAATGCATAAGAGAACACTGTACCATCATGCATGCACAAACATTGACACCTCTCCTGAACACAATGTTGAGTGAAAGAAACTCAGACCTGAAGAATAGGATTCCATTTACATAAAATTCAGACACAAGTAAAACTAAGTAACAGTGTTAAAAGTTACAATGGTGGTTAACCCTGAGGAGAGAAGCAAGGACTGTGAGGAACTCAAGAGAGATTCTAGGTGCTGGTAATTTTCAGTCTTTGGTTATCAAATACATAGGTGTGTTCACTTTCTGGAAAGTCATTCAACTGAACATGTATCATTTGTGCATATTTTTTTGTGTGTTATTCTTGTGTATGAGGCCAATAGAAGTTCACATTTAAAAAAACACCCTACACACCCCCCAAAACAAAAGAATTTTATAGGTATTCTATTCATGAAAGCTTATTGATTAAAACACTGCTAAAAAAACAAACAAACAAACAAAAAACACTGCTTAGTGTTATCCTGCTTTTTACAGAAAGGACATTTTTGCTCAAACATAGGTCTCTGTGTTAAAATCCTTACTTGATATTTGGCAGAGGAAACACTCTTGAGACAAAATGCTTCTAGGCATCAGTTTTGAATGGATTTCAATGCCTCTAAAAGTCGTTTTATTGATAATGTGCTGACCTAAACATTTTCAATTTCATATCATTGACTTGAATACTACTATGTTTTTACTACTGAAAGATCAACAAATGCTTATGCTAATCAGCTTGATACTTGGGATGCCAGAATGGAAATTTCTTTGTCTACATAAAGTAGTCGAGCTGAAAAATACCCAGGGATATCCATAGCGGTCATGCTTTCAATGGATAGGAAGCTGCAAGCAAGAACTTCTTAGCCAATACCCTCACCAAATTCAGCCATTTGTGCAAATGGCTCTCTCTAAAAGAACATTTCCTTACATAGTTCAATCTAATATTAGGCTTAAATCCAAGGATGCTAAGACTTAATTATCTCATTTCCTCCATTAGTGATACAGTATGTTACTATTTGGCTATAATTGTTAATGGTGTTCCTAACACAGACTTGGAGGGGAGGTGTGCTAGGGACTGTGTATTGTTTTTGACAGTAGCCATGAAGGATAAGGCATACCTATGAAAAATGACTTGCATGCAGGATTAGACTTAAAGCTAACATTGATCTTTTCTAAATATTAGTATTAAAATGCATTTTCCCCAGGATTTCTAACTTCGTGTCACTCTGAACAAGAGGAATAGGTAAGGGTTGAGTATGCTGTTTCTCATTTAACCAAATGTAATTTAATTTAGACAATTGAGTGCTTGCTACTTCAAAGCAATGAAACATAAGCTTTTCACATGACTACACACATGAGCATACACAAAACATACATAGAACACTGTATCATCAAGAAAAAATCATTTAGGTATAGCTTACATGGCTCTATTTCTTTTAATTATATATCTGGACATCACGTGTCTTCCAAGTTCTAGTTCTATATCTTCATCTGTCTGATAAATATTTCCACTCAGGATGTTCCTCTATTACCTCAAACGTATCATATCTAAGATTCAATCCCTTACTTCCAGTTCTAACTAGCTTTCCTATATTAATAATCATGCATACCATAAATATTCCAGTTACTCAAGGTCCAAAGTTTGAAGTCACCTTTTACCCACATTGTAGTTTTAATTCACATTTGCCTAATGGCTAATTACAAACTATTTTTCATATGTTGATTTGGCCATTTGTACATCTTTTTTGGTGATGTGTTCACTCGTCCAGTGTATATTTAGACAGCTTTATCTCTAGAATTTTAATTTGTGTCTTTCATGTTTTCTATCTCTACTTACATGATCTATCTTATCTACCCTCTTGTTCATATGGAATATTATGAAATGACTGTTAAAAAACGTTCTTGCCCAGTATGGTACTGGCACAAAAACAGACACATAGATCAATGGAACAGAATAGAGAGCCCAGAAATAGACCCTCAACTCTATGGTCAACTAATCTTCAACAAAGTGGGAAAGAATGTCCAATGGAAAAAAGACAGTCTCTTCAATAAATGGTGTTGGGAAAATAGGACAGGAACATGCATAAAAGTGAAATTGGACCATTTCTTTATACGACACACGAAAATAGACTCAAAATGGATGAAGGACCTCAATGTGAGAAAGGAATCCATCAAAATCCTTGAGAAGAACACAGGCAGCAACCTCTTCAACCTCAGCAGCAGCAACTTCTTACTAGGAACATTGCTAAAGGCAAGGGAAGCAGGAGGAAAAATGAACTATTTGGACTTCATCAAGATCAAAGGCTTTTGCACAGCAAAGGAAAACAGTTGACAAAACCAAAAGACAACACACAGAATGGGAGAAGATATTTGCAAATGACATATCAGATAAAGGGCTAGTATCAAAAATCTATAAAAAAATTAGCAAACTCAACACCCAAAGAACAAATAATCCAATCAAGAAATGGGCAGAAAACATGAACAGACATTTCTCTAGAGAAGACATCCAGATGGCCAACAGACACATGAAAAAGTGCTCCACATCACTCAGTATCAGGGAAATACAAATCAACCACAATGAGATACCACCTCACACCAGTCAGAATGGCTAAAATTTACAAGTCAGGAAATGACAGATGCTGGTGAGAATGCGAAGAAAGGGGAACCCTCCTACACTGTTTGGAATGCAAGCTGGTGCAACCACTCTGGAAAACAGCATGGAGGTTCCTCAAAAAGCTGAAAATAGAGCTACCTTACCACCCAGCAATTGCACTACTGGGTATTACCCTAAAGACACAAAGATAGTGATCCAAAGGGCCATGTGCACCCGATTGTTTATAGCAGCAATGTCCACAATAACCAAACTATGGAAAGAGCCTAGCTGTCCATCAACAGATGAATAGATAAAGAAGAAGTGGAGTATATATACACAATGGAATACTATGCAGCCATCAAAAGAAATGAAATCTTGCCATTTGCAATGACGTGGATGGAATTAGAGGGTATTATGCTTAGCGAAATAAGTCAGTCAGAGAAAGACAACTTTCATATGATCTCCCTGATATGAGGAAGTGGAGATGGAATGTGGGTGGTTTGGGAGGTAGGAAAAGAATATGAAACAAGATGGGCTCGGAAAGGAGACAAATCATAAGGGACTCTTAATGTCACAAAACAAACTGAGGGTGGCCAGGGGTGGGGGTAGGGAGAGGGTGGTGGGGTTATGGACATTGGGGTGAGTGCCATGAAGTTGTAAGCCTGGTGATTCACAGACCTGTACTCCTGAGACTAATAATACATTATATGTTTATAAAAAAAAATAAAATAAAATTTTAAATAAAAATTAAAAATAAAATGAAAGAAAAAGTGTTCTTACCTGTATCACTGGCAGCATTTGTGGGTCTGTTTCTATTGATTAATTTTTCTCCTCATCATGACTTATTTTCCTACTCTTTTGCATGGCTGGTATATTTGATTGGATGACACTGGGAATTTTACCTTGTTGGGTTCTGGACATAATTGTTTTTGAGTAAGAGTTGATATGAAACATTAGTTTCAGGAATACAGTATGATTCAATCCTTATCTGTGAAATGATTACCACAGTAAGTCTAGTCACCATTAATTATCATAAAAGGTTACAAACTTTGTTCTTGTAATGCAAATATTTAAGATCCACTCTCCTGGGAACCTTCTAATATGCACAATACCATTGACCATAATCACCAGGCTCACACCACATTCCTATTCATTTCACAACTGGAAATCTGTACCTTCCCTTTCATCCATTTTGCCTGCACACCAGGCCCTTTCTCCACTGGTAACCATCCCTGTGTTCTTTGTATTCATGAGTTTTGTTTGTTCATCTTTGTTTTTTAGATTTTACATGCCAATTATATCATATGGTATTTGTCTTTCTCTGACTTATTTTACTTAGAAGGATACCCTTGAAGTCCTCCATGTTGTTACAAATGGCAAGATTTTATTCCTTTTGTGGCTGAGTAGTATTTGTGCATGTGTGTGTATAGTATATATATGCATGTATGTGTGTCTCATATCCTTATCCATTCATCCACCAATTGACATCGTTGTTTCCATCTTGACTATTTATCTTTTTTTTGTTCTTATAAATATTTTTGAAGTTTATTCTTTGACACTGTTAAATTACCTGGAAACAATTGGATTCTTCTCTAACTTCCTTTAAAATGTCAGGATTAGAGCAGGCTTCATTCCATAGACAATTTTGCTTCACTACTGAAGGTAGATCTTTCTGAGTAGTCTTCTGATATCCTATGAATTACTGGGGTTTTCTACTCTAGTCTTCAAGAAGAGAAACTATTTTTACTTTGAGATATAGGAATTGTTCTCTAATATCTTGTTGGTGATTCTCTCAGGCTTTGGTGGTTCACTTATTTTTTTATTAGTATTCTCGCTCCCCACTCCTTTTCATACTCCTCCCTATAAGAAAGTTTCACTTTCTTTTTAGATCCTTTAAGACCCTACTCCATGAAGCTTCTATGTGTATTATTTTTTTGTCCTTACTGCCTAAAATTATTGCCTTGCCTACCAAGATGGTAGTTTAATAGGTTTTTGACAATTTTCCTAGTAACTTTACAGAACAAAGCTTAGAAGTTCAGGTTCTTTTCATTTGTAAAAATTAATTTTTGATAGGCAAGTCTGATTTTTCCCTCACTAGATGATATATCTCTTGACATCAGAAGCTTGTCTTATACACCATTACCTACATGCTTAAGCTCATCACTGTGTCCTCTAGGAGTGTAATATTTCATGGTCAGTCTCTGTGCTATTCACATTCTTTTACTAAAAATGTCAATATAAGTTTCTTATCCCTGATAACCTGTCAGCTCTGCAAAGCTTCAAGGTGATAGGCTGTAGGAACTCTTCCTTTAAGTTCTTACCTCCTTTACTATTTCCCCTTCAGGAAAAAATTATCAGCTTCATATGTGGAGTGATTCTGCAACAGGGTGAGGAATGCCAACAGAACACCTTATTGCCAATGAAACAATGAGACACCTCTGTCTCTCCACAGCACAAGGCTCTCCTGATGCTTGGTAAATCTGTGTTCTAGTAAAGGTCCCAGTCATCTTTCATCTTAGAGAAGTAGAGGTTTTGTCCACTCTCTCAGGAGCTATGGGTATTCAAAAGGCAGGGTCCTTTTTGTTGGGTATCCAGATATGTCAAACAATTCCCAATACCCTAAAGAGAATCTTCTCCCTATATTTTGAGATTCCCAGCCACCCTCATAGTGTAGATAGCCCAGTGGCTTTTCCTTTTTTGGTACTCTGGCTCACATTTAAAGAACAGAGTTGCTAACTACCAGGATATAAAGACCATGGTGCCTGTAAAAGGTCATTCTCATTGCTACTAACTAGCCTCTTCTTAACTTGCGGTATATGCCACCATTTCCTTGACGAAGGAAGTGATCCAAGGGTACTGACTGATCTCTCACATTTTTTCAGCCTGGAGTTTTCTTCCACCAGACATAGGCATGGGTCACTTTCACTTCAGTCATAGCTCTAATCAGTCACCATTTTATTGGAGGCAACTTCCCCAACCTCACTTTCTATCTTCTTATCTTGTTGGGTTTCATTATAGTACTTACAGCCACTTGATACATTTATTCATTATTCTCTTCTCCATCATAGTAGCCAACATGAATAGCTCAGCTCAACTGTCTGTGATATATCACCATGACAGAAAATCAAGTCATTAGGATCTTTTTTTTGGATCACATTTCCCCCTTAGCCTAGGCTACTACTACCCAACCATTTGTCATTTAATTCAACTCTCATAAAAAACCTGGTACAACACACACTAGTGTTATAAAAAAAAAATCTCTTAATGTACATATATGTATGTAGCCAAAAAGAAAGTGGTGATAACAGGAATTATGAGTTTTGGGGCCTAACCACTCTGCCCTGGCTGACCACAAACCCACTTTATATTGCAAAAGAAAGCTGTTAGAGCCTTTGCTTTAAGATACAAACTCTCAAAACTCTAATAAAACAAAATAGAACTTTATTCATGTTTAATGGTTGCATTGCAAGCATGGATTTCACAATCTCAAACCATATGAAGGAACAGTTTATATGCTGATGTTGTTCTTAGGGAACATGTCAACTAAAGAATAAATTTATAGACACAAATTAAATACATAAGGGAAAGGCAGGGAGTGGCTTCTAAGAAATCATAAAATTTAAGCATTTAGGGAATGGAAAAATACATAGAATTGACTTTTATTTAAGTGTGGGAGAGTTCACAAAAATAATTTTGAAGAACAATTCAATTAAACTACATTTTGGTATATAATAGATACCTACATACAGTCTTTCTTTACTTTAGGCCTTCAGAGGCCAAAGAACCTTATGGATTACTCAAAGTTACCTCTACCTGTCAGGGCTCAAATTCCTCCTTTTCTGCTTGGTTAAAGTTGATATCTTAACTCCAGTGATAAATTAGCTCTTCTAGGAAACAAGATAGCAAACTAGGATTTAAAAAACCAGGAATTTCCAACAAGATGCATTAAAGGACACAGGACCTACAGTGAGCAAGTCATCCTGGTTTGTCCAAGACTTTTCAGCTTTAGGACTAAAATTCAACAATCAGGGAAACCATGGAGTCCTGGGCAAACTGGGATGGCTGTCACCCTTACAGATATCTCTCTAATGATAACAAGCCCAAGTTATCAGATCAGACCCAAAACTATTTATTTGGTTTTGTGAAGTCATTGCCTGATGTACCAAGACCAAAACAATGGACTGGGTCTTAGGGTCTATACCAGATAATGAGCTTTTGCATCTGGCAGACATCTTGCCTAGATACTATGTTCTGCTGTTTACTAGCCCTGTGAGCTTTTGCAAATCCCTTAACAATTTTGACCTTCGGCTAGGAGGACTGCTTATAACACGGAAATAGGAAGTTACTTAGCATGGTGCCTAGAGTTAAGTATCTCTATGTAATTTATTATTAGTTCATCATTAGTTTTTGATGTGGTTTTCAATGATTCATTAGTTGTGTATATTTTTAATAAGCTGCAGTAGATGGTATCTCCTCCTCTTCATCCTCATCATTATCATGGCCCTAAGAATCAAAGGTTCAGGCTCTTTCATTATCTATTATTGTGACCTTGGTCAAGACTTTTCCCTGTCCTAGACCTCAGTTTTCTTACCTGTAAAGTGAAGAGAACTATAGAACCCATCCTTGTACTGGAAGATTATTATAAAATCAAATGAGAAGATGTAGGTTAAGAGAAATGTATATTGTAAAGTTGGATTCAAATGCAAAGATTCAAGATCTGCTAATGTGTCAGTGCTGAAGGAAGGACTGGACCTCCAGAAATGAAATGGATAACAGTAGTTACACTTATTTAAAAAGTCAGTTGGTGTATTGCCTGTGGTGCTAGTTATTAAACCTCAAGAAAGACAAAACAATCAGGGAGACTCTAAGATGGCAATGTAGGAAAATCCTGAACTCAACTTCTCCACAAACAAACCAAATCTATACTTTCATATAGAGCAATTCCTTCTGAAGAATGGAGGCCTGATTGAACAGCTTCTGCACAATGAAGAATGGCAAGAGAGATGGAGATACAGTAATGAAAGAAACCCCCAACCCTGATGTTGCAAACTATCATAGGAAGGGACAGTACTGAAGGACCAGGAACAAATTTTTCTCCCTGGGAAACATGGTGGTGGGGAGGCAGAAGCTGCCATTTTAAATTCTAGTTGCCCTTTCAAAGGAACTAGCCCTGAATCCCTGCCAAATGTCAGGGGAGTGGCTAGAACGCTCCCTGGATCTAAGGTGATGGTAAGCACAATACTTTATGCTACCCCTCCACTTTGAGAGTACAGATGGGGGGAGGAACTGGGCACTATAGTTGGCCTGCTGCTTCAAGGAGAACTGGGGTTCTGCTGCACACTATCTCCAGCTGTCCCACCAAGGTAGCCTCAGTACAGTGCATACTGGGATACCCCTTGGCAGTACTCCCTTAGCTCCAGCCATTTTGCTAAAATGGCACAGGCACAAATCACTGCACCACTTCAGCACCAGAATTTTAGGAACATCCCCAGTGCAGAGCACCTCAGGACCTCTCAGCCTATAGCTGCTTTAGACTCAGACAACTCACAGAACACCCTTAAGCAAAACACACAGGGACCTCCCTCCCCACCCCACAATTTGGTGCCAGCTCAGCCCCAGCTGCCCAACCAGGACACCCCCTAATGTGGAGTGTTCTGGGATCCTGCAGCCCACATTGTCTCAGCTCCAGCCACCCTGCCAGTGCACCCTCTATACAGAGTGCCCCATGACACCATGGCTGTCATCTACTTTGCCTTCAGTTGTTCTGAAAAAGCATGTCCTCTACAAAGCAAGCCCTGGGACCTTCCAGCTTGTACCCATTTCAGCTTCAGCAACCCTGCCAAGGTACTGTCGATAAAGAAATCCCCAGGACCATACCAGTCTGTGCATACTTTGGCTCCAACAATCCCACCAGGGTAGCCCCAGAAAAGAATGACACAGGACACCCCCACCAGCCACCGCTCTAGTCAGCCACCCAAAGTCACCAGGCACACAAGTGTACACTGGTGATGGCCACACACAAGACTATTACTCTAAGTTTAGGAGAAGTAGATTTTACACCTAATTCATAGAAATACACCCAGAAAATTAAGAGGAAATTGCTCTAAAAGAAACAAAACCTCAGAAAAAGAACAGAGCAGATAAGTAATCTATCCGATAAAGAGTTCAAAGTACTGATCATAAAAGTGCTCACTGGACTGGAGAGAAAAGTAGATGAACTTAATGAGTACTTCAGCAAAGATCTAGATAATAAATATAAAATTACCAGAGTTGAAAAATAACTGAAATCAAAGCTAAGCTTTGGTAAATCAGAGGATATAGAAGAATGGATAGGTGATCTGGAATACTGGATAATGGAAAGTACCCAAGCTCAACAGCAAAATGAAAAAAATATTAAATGAGGTTAGAGTAAGTGATATTTTTTTGATAATATAAAACAAACATTTGTATTATAGTAGTTCCAGGAGGAGAAGAGAGGTAGGGCAGAAAATTACTTGAAGAAATGATAACAGAAAACTTACCTAACCTGGGGATAGAAACAGACATTGAGTTCAGGAAGGACAGAAAGTACCAAACAAGAAAAAGCCACTGAGGTCCACATCAAGACACATAAAAATTAAAATGGTAAAGATTAGGAGCACCTGGGTGGCACAGTCAGTTGAGTGTCCACCTCTTGGTTTAGGCTCAGGTCATGATCTCAGAGTCTGAGATCCAGCCTCATGTGGGGATCCACACTAAACACAGGGTCTGCTTACAGTTTCTCTCTACCTCTCTCTCAGGCCCTCCCCCACTGCATGCTCACTCTCTAAATAAATCTTTAAAAAAATAAGATGGCAAATATTAAACATCAAGACAATTTTAATAGTAGCAAGAAACAACTAGTTACATACAAGGGAAACCTCCTAATAACAACATCAGATGACTTTTGTCAGAAACCGACTATATCATGCCACTCCCTTCTGGCTACAAAGTACTGGAAGGTAAAAAAAAAAAAAAAAAAAAAAAAAAACCTACAACTGAGAATACTCTACCTGGCAAGATTATCATTCAGAATTGAAGGAGAAAGTTTCTTAGATGAACAAAAGTTAAGAGTTTATCACTACTAACCTGGCCTTATAAAAAATGTTAAACATACTTTAAGTAGAAAGACCATAATTATAAGAAAATTATGGAAGAAAAAATTTCACCAGTAATGCAAACATACACTAAAGGTAGTAGAACCACTTATAAAGCTATTATAAAGATTAAGAGACAAAAATAATAAGATATTACTAGTTGCAGGGACTGGCAAAATAAAGATATAAAATAGGACAGTATACATAAAAAACATGGAAGTAGGAAGAATGAAACTTCCTTAACGTGTATTCAAACTTAAGTGAAGATAACTTAATATAGATTGATTTAGGATGTTATATATGAACCTTATGGTAATCACAAACCAAAAATTTACAACAGATGCACAAAAAGTGAAGAGAAATGAAATCAAGCATAGCACTAAAACTCATCGATAAGAGCAAGAGAATTACAAAAGTAATCAGAAAGCAATTAACAAAATGGCAAAAACAAATCAACTAAGTGTAAATGGCCTAAATACTCTAAATGACACAGGGTGACTGAATGGTAAACAAAACACCTAATACCCATCTATATGATGCATACAAGACACTACAGACTTAAAGACACATACAGACTAACAGTGAAGGATAAAATAATTTACTCCATGCAAATTCAAATGAAAAATAAAAAGCTGAATAGCAATACTTAGACACAATAACGTTTAAACAAGGACTATAATAAGAGACAAAGGGCACTGCATAATGATAAAGGGATTAATCCAACAAAAGGATATAACACTTGTAGACATCTATGCACCCAACATTAGAGTACCTAAACACAAAGCAAATATTGACATAAAGGAGGAAAGTGACAGTAATACAGTAACAGTAGGGGACTTTGACACTCCATTTACATCAGTGGATAGGTCATCCAGGCAGAGGAGAAAAAAGCAGTAGAAAACAATGTTTTTGAATAGCACATTAAATCAGATACACTTATATAAACAGAACACCCAAAATAGAATATACTTTTTTTTCAAGTGCACATGGACATTCCCCAGCATAGATCATATGGGAGACAGCAAAACAAGTTTCAATAAATTTGAAATGGAGGGCGCCTGGGTGGCTCAGTGGGTTAAGCCGCTGCCTTCGGCTCAGGTCATGATCTTGGGGTCCTGGGATCGAGTCCTGCATCGGGCTCTCTGCTCAGCAGGGAGCCTGCTTCCCTCTTCCCTCTATTTCCCTCTCTGCCTGCCTCTCCATCTGCTTGTGATATCTCTCTGTCAAATAAATAAATAAAATCTTTAAAAAAAAAAAATTTGAAATGGAGATCATATCAAGCATTTTTTTTTTTTTCTGGCCACAATGGAATGAAACTAGAAATCAATTACAAAAGAAAAAAAAATGGAAAAAAAGACATGTAGGCTAAACAACATGCTACTAAATTACCAACGAGTCAGTGAAAAAAATCAAAGAAAAATAAAATACATGGAGATAAATAGGAAGACATAGTGGTCCAAAACCTTTGAGACACAACAATACCATCCTAAGAGAAATTTATAGCGAGAAAAACCTACCTCAAGAAACAATAGAAATCGGGCGCCTGGGTGGCTCAGTGGGTTAAGCCGCTGCCTTTGGCTCAGGTCATGATCTCGGGATCC
This sequence comes from Mustela nivalis, assembly GCF_964662115.1. Taxonomy (NCBI): domain Eukaryota; kingdom Metazoa; phylum Chordata; class Mammalia; order Carnivora; family Mustelidae; genus Mustela; species Mustela nivalis. The sequence continues at coordinate 211,323 of NW_028135969.1, forward strand.
TGGGATCGAGTCCCGTGTCGGGCTCTCTGCTCAGCAGGGAGCCTGCTTCCTTCCTCTCTCTCTCTGCCTGCCTCTCCGTCTACTTGTGATTTCTCTCTGTCAAATAAATAAATAAAATCTTTAAAAAAAAAAAAAAGAAGCAATAGAAATCTAAAGTAAACAATTCATCCTTTCATCTAAAGAACTAGATAAAGAACCAAGAAAACCCAAAGCCAAAAGTTAGTACAAGAAAGAAATAACAATCAGAGCAGAAACAGATGAAATAGGCACTAAAAAATTACCAAAATAGAAAATATCAGTTAAATCAAGAGCTTTCTTTGAAAATATAAACAAAATGATAAACTTTTAACAAGACTCATGAAGAAAAATAAAGAGTACCCAACTGAAATCAGGAAGAGGAGAAATAACAATACCACAAAAATACAGATTAGAGATTATCAAAAATTATATGCTAACAAATTAGACAATTTAGAAGAAATGGATAAATTTCTAGAAGCATACAATCTTCCAAAAGTAAATAGAAATAGAAAATAATGAACAGATGATTGGTAATAAAATTGAATTGGTAAAGAAAGTCAAGAAACAGAAGTCCAAAACTAGACATATTCACAAGTTCTAGAATATTTAAGAGAAGAGATACTATCTATTCTCCAACTATTTCAAAAAATAGAAGAGGAAGGAACGCTTCTAAATTCATTCTATGAGGCTAGCATTACCCTGATACCAAAATGAGACAGATACACTACAAAGAGGAGCAGGAGGAAGAATTACAGGCCAATATCCGTAAAGAATACAGATGCCAGAATTCCTGAAAAAAGTTAGCAAACCACATTTAACAATACGGTAAAACAATCATTCACCACAATCAAGTGAGACTTAATCTGGGAGTGTAAGAATGGTTCAATATTTACAAAATCAACTGATACTACATTAACAAAATGAAGGATAAAAATGGTATCTTAATTGATGTCGAAAAGTCATAATAAAACTCAACAGCTGTTTGTGATACAAACTCATAAGTGGGATTACATGGAACACATACCTCAAACATAAGAAAGACCATTGATGGCAAAACCCACAGGTAATAGAACACAAGGATTCCACTCTCACCACTTTTATTCTGCATAACCTGAAGTCCTAACCACAGCAATCAAACAAGAAATAAAAGCCATCCAAATTGGTAAAGAAGTAAAATTGTCACTATTTGCAGATGACATGACACCATAAATAAAATCCCATAAGACTCCACCAAAAAAAGGAGCAGAAAACAAAATTTTAAAAGACTCCATTTAAAGTTACACAAAAAGAATAAAAATACTTAGGAATAAACCCAAGAAAAAGATGTACCCTGAAAACTATAAAACATTGATGAAATGGAAAAGTACATGAACAAATGGAAGATACATGTTCATGGATTAGAATACTATTGGTAAAATGTTCACTCCACCCAGAGCGATCTACAGATTCAAACCAATTCCTGTGAAAATACCAACAGTGCTTTTCAAAACACTGGAATAGTCCTAATATTTGTATGGAACTACAAAAATCCTGAATAGCTAACACAATCTTGAGAAAGAGCAACGACTGAGGTATCAAAATACCAGGTATTTCAATATTGTATTGCAAAGCTGCAGTAATCAAAAAATTATGGTAATGGCCCATAAATCAACACACAGATCAATGGCACACAATAGGAGAGCCCAAAAATAAATTCACGTTTGTATGGTCCATCAATCTATTACAGGAAGGCAAGAATATACAATAGGGAAAAGACAGTCTCTTCAATAAATGGTGCTTGGGAAAACTAGACAGCTACATGCAAAAGAATGAAACTGGACCACTTTCTTACACCACACATAAAATAAACTCAAAATGGATTAGTGAACCTAAATGTCAGACTTGAAACCATAAAACTCCTAGAGGAAAACATAAGCAATAATCTGTTTGAGGGTGGCCATAACATTTTTCTAGATAGGCAAGGGACACAAAAGCAAAAATAAACTATTGGGGCTACACCAAAATAAAAATATTTAGCACAGCAAAGGAAATGATAAACAAATGAAAAGGCAACCTACTGAGAAGATATTTGCAAATGATGTATTTGATATGGGGTTAATATCCAAACTATTAATTTGGATAATTAATACATAAAGAACTTACACTACTTAACACACAAAAACATCTGATTAAATGGGCAGGGAACCGAATATACAAATTTTTACAAAGATGACCTACAGGTGACCAACAGACACATGAAAAAGTGCTCTCCATCACTAACCAGGGAAATACACATCAAAACCACAATGAGATCTCCTTTTAACTGTCAGAATGGATACTATCAACAAAAAATAACAAGCGTTGGTAAGGCTATGGAGGGAAAAAAAAACCCTCATGCATAGGTGGTGGGAATATAAATTGGTGCAACCACTCAGGTAAACAGTATAGAATTTCCTCAAAAAATTAAAAATAGAAATACCATTGATTTGGTAATTCTATTGTTGAGTAGTCACCCTCAAAATTGAGAACACTAACTTGAAAAGATATTTCCATCCCAATGTTCATTGCATTATCATTTATAATAGCCAAGACATGGAACAACTCAAGAGTCCACTGATCTATGAATAGATGAAAGTGTTTAGGTGTGTATACACACACACACACACACACACACACAAATAAAATAATACTCATCCATAAATAATGAGGTCTTGCCATTTGCAACAACATGGATGGACCTAAGGAGTATTACGCTCAATGGAGTAAGACGATGAAGGACAAATGTTGTAGGATTTCACCTGTGCATGAAATCTAAAAAACAAATCAGAAGCAGATGCAGGGGCACTTGGGTGGCTCATCAGGTAAGCATCTGCCTTCCTCTAGGTCATGATCTCGGGGTCTTGGGATCAAGCCCCATATTGGGCTCCTGGATCAGCAGGAGGCTGCTTCTCCCTCTCCCTCTGCCTCTCCCCCTACTCATGCTCTCTCTCGGTCTCAAATTAATAAATAAATCCCCCATAAATACAGAGAACAAACTTGTGGTTGCTAGAGAGCAGGAGGCTGTGGTGTGGGATGGGTAAAATGGGTGAAAGGGGAAGGGAGGTGCAGGATTCTGGTTATGGAAAGAGTCATAGGGATAAAAGGTAGGATATAGAGAATATAGTCAATGATACTGAAATAGGATTGGTTGGTGACACATGGTAATTACACCTGTGAGCATAACATAAGGTATAGATTTGAATCACTATGTTGTACAAATGAAACCAGCATAACTTTATGTGACCAGCTATACTTCAATAAATTTTTTAAAATGAGCCTTAAAGTATCCCAAAACTACCAAGGAAATAAAAAAGACAAAAAGACAAATTTGAAGAGGGTCTAGAGAAGGGCAATCCAACAGCCAAGAAGACAGAAAGGATGTAGGATAACCAGACAATGACTCAATTCTAAGAAATGATTTGAGAAAGTTAACTCTAGATTTTTTTTTGCCAGTTCCCCACAAAGAGAATACTCCATGCTTCTTGAAAGAAAGATTTTAGGGCAAATACACATTGGTACTCTTTATTCCTGAAGAGCCATCACTCACAGACTCATTAACCCAAGATTTAAAGCCTAGAAATGAACTACCTCATAAAGTTCTAGCTACCTTACTATGAACTTGTTATGCATGTGTTAATTACAGGCTATATCCTTAACTCTGAGGTCTGTTTGGAAGAAAACATTTGTGAAATGATCTTTGGAGTATGACCCATTCTTGAAATTCTTGCTTATCTTTTCTTCTATGATATTACATAGTTTTGGACTACTTTTGGTTTTTGATTGGATGAATAAAAATAAATGATTCTAACTTTCATTTGTTTGACCATCCATTGATCTTTCTACACATCCACTATCCATTTTGAACTCTTATGATCCTTGCACTGTGAACATTATATATAAAATATAGTGATTAAGTAAGCCCCTACATGCTAATACAGATTCCTCAGATTTAAATATAACGTTCCATCATTTGTTGTAAACCAACTCATTTTATTTTTAAAGATCTTGTCCTTAATATCTTCTGAAACATTCCAAAAATGTCATCCACTAAAAATCACCAAAGACTCAGTGACACTTTTCCATCTGTCCATTTTGGGAAGATACTCTCATGTCTAGATCTCTAGTTATAGACACGCACATATTCACATAATAGCTCTCATGCCCATTCAGAACTGGAATGCAAGCTTAAGTATAGGAATTATTTTTATTCATCTCCATACCTCATTGATACTCAATGCTGATTACATTTCCTAACATTTCATTTGGGAAAGATGGGACTGATCTTGGTAGAATATTCTCATGTTCTTAATTGTTAATATATTAGAGGTTAATATATTTAAAGTTTTCAATGGTGACAGATTTAGAGTAACATAATTATTAACTACTACCAAAAGTTAGAAGTTTAAAATACTTGTGATTGTGTCAGATAAACTTAAGAAATTTGGTTCTAGTAATCTTCAGGAGGCATTGATCCTTATAGTCATACATCCAAAGAAGCACATCAGTGCTCATTCAAAGTTATGTTATTTTAAACTAAAAGTGCATGTGAAACAGTATTAGTATTGAAGAAGTACTTTAGAAGAGGTTAAGAAATGCCTTCTATACTTAGGAGTTAAAAATATAAGTCAGAAAATATCACAGTAGAGCAACAGATTTTTTTTTTTAATTTTCTTCAGTATATATTTAACTTTTAGATATGTTGCAGGGAATATGTCAGTTACATATTATATTTTTAATGTTTTAGCTACAAAAGATATTTCAAGAGAAAATAAAATGCTTATAAATACAAATGAGATGAAAAATATAATTGTATTACATAGTTGGTATAGTACAAGTTTATCTACAATAAGCTTACTGTACAAATATTTTAATAAAAGTTAACAGCAAGTGACGAATGGCTAAGCACATGGTATTCCCTGAATGAAACTTTGAACATGAACTTGAAAATTACATTCTGAGAACTCTATTTGTCAATTTTCTCTCAATAAAAAGGGGTATCTTATTAAAAAACAAAATGAAAGGAAGTTCACATAATAACCAAATATTTAAGTTTTTAGAAGTAAGGCTTATTGGCCTCATACACCTGTTCAGAGCTCATGTTATGTATTTATGTAAGTGTATAGCTCCATGCTTGTGATCAAGATTAGTGGTGCTCATCAATATCTTTATTTTTATCTTTTTATTTAGATTATCACAGTCTATTTCTTCAGCTCATTTAGGCGGCCCTGAGAGACTAGTCTGGTCAATGGCATGAGGGAAGAAGTACTATGTACCTCTTTCAAACCTGGCCCCTGAAACTTCACTTGAGATCATCTTCACCTTCACTTTCCTCATGTGATTAGGGGTGCAAGAACCCACTGCAAGACTGAGAAAAGATTAAAAGAGCTTGGATCCCTCCATGACTGTGGAATATAGCATCGTTAGCCTACCCATTGCGTCATGAACAACAAATCCTTCATGTTTCCTATATATTTCTGCAACTATGGTTGTGACATTTAATTTCAAGCTTTAAATATCTTGGTTCAATACTTTACCAAGTTACCTCACAGACTTTTTCTTTTTAAATTTATCTGATATTTTACCTACAGAACTTTGAAATGGTACATAGATTTCAGGATCATTTTAGAAGAAGAATATTAATTGCAGGGGCCCAAACATGAACTGATTAAATTAAAACAAAACCTCAGATAAACCTTTGGCACTGACTTCAAAACTTCTCTTGTTGATAGAGAATAATTCCCTTATGAACTATGCTGGACTTAATTAACACATCTTTCTGTACTAGCAGTTGCTTGTGCAGAGATGAAAAACAGATTTAAAGAACAAGAGGTTGTTGCAACTTGAGTGTGATGAAGCCATGTTTCCCTTGTTACAGTGTGAACTGTGCACTGGCAGCTGCTTGAAAAATTTATGTTATTCTTTATTTAAATTCAATTAGCCAACTTACAGTACATCATTAGTCTCAGATGTAGTGTTCAGTAACTTATCAGTTGCATATAACACCCATTGCACATCACATCATGAGCCTTTCTTAATGCCCATCACCGAATTACCCATCCCCCTACCCACCTCCCCTCCAGTAACCCTGTTTCCCATAGTTAAGAATCTCTCATAGTTTTTTCTCCCTCTCTGATGACTTCCCATTCTGTTTTCCCTCCCTTCCCTTATGATCCCTCTATGCTGTTTTATTCCACATAAAAGTGAAACCATATGATCATTGTCCTTCTGACTGACTTATTTCCATCAGCATAATACCCTCCAATTCTATCCACATCAGTGTAAATGGTATTTATCCTTTCTAATGGCTGAGTCATATTGTATATATTACATTTTATATATGTACTACATCTTTATCCAATCATCTGTCAATGGACATCTAGACTCTTACCACAGTTTGGCTACTGTGGACATTGCTGCTATGAACATTGGGGCACAGGTGCCCCTTTGGATCACTACATTTATACCTCTGGGGTAAATACCTAGTAGTGCAATTGGTAGGTCATAGGGCAGCTCTATTTTTAACATCTTGAGGAGCCTCCATACTTTATACCACTTTCCAGAGTAAAGAATGTACCAGCTTGCCTTCCCACCCAGAGTGTAAGTGGGTTCCCCTGCTTCCACATCCTTGCCAACATTTGTTGTTTCCTATCTCATTAATTTTAGCCATTCTGACTGGTGTGATGTGGTATCTCACTGGGGTTTTGATTTGTAAGTCTAATAATACAATTCACCATTGTACTATTTTCAGTGAAACATTTCTGTAAAGCATTTTAATTACCAACAGTAAACCTTTCCCTGGGAATGTGTTTTTTGTTTGTATTTTTTTTTAACAGTGAAGCTTATTTTTCTTGCCATAATTTATTATGTGTAAATCATGTCTTCTTTATATTACTTCAAAAGTGGGCATCATAGGCTATTTTTACTGAAGCTAGTATCACACAGAAATGCTGACAGTTACATAAAAGGTTTATTAAGTGGCAACATCAAAACATGATCCATTAGTGGGAAGCTGATGTACTTTGCCATTAAATCATAGGTCTCTATAAAAGTGTTAACCTCTTTGAATCAAATTGGGACACAGATAAACAGTAAAAAGCAATACCCAAGTTAGTTCAAATGTAATATTTATTAGTTAATATGCTAGAGTTGTGAAAGTAGATATATATTCACCAAGTTATACGAATTAGCATAAACCCATAAGCCTAGGGCACAAAGAACTCTAGTGAGGGTTAGTTCACACAAGCAGGAATAGAAACTTGAAAATTCCAACAACGACTTAGAGCACCAACATTATTGTCCATCTCTAGCTAGTAAGGCTGATGGCTGCAACAGTAACTGTGTGTTGGTGACTGAAAAGACTGGCCCCAGACAAGAAAATAACTGAAATGAAGTTCTGCCTATTTCCCATACAGCACTGTAAACTGTGTGACCCAAGATCACCATTACCTTATTCTGCAGCACTATCCTAGAAGACATATGGCAGGATACTCAGAGCTATTACTAGAGCTATCTCCTGCATGTATGCATGCATGTACACACCCAGAGGTCTTTGGCAAGCCACACATCTAATTAGGGCCTTTCAATCCCTTAGGGTAGTGAAGAGAATACCATGGGCCACACTGGAGTCAGGACCTCTGGTTTACTCCTGGAATTAAGAGAAGGTGGGAAAAGGGGCCTGGCACATTGCAAGTCATCAACATTACTTATTGAATGGAGAGTCTTATATGTAAGGGAGTTCCTATTTCAGAGAACTTTGAAAAGTACCTTAAAAGACTTGTTCCCATGAACTTGTTTGGAAGCAGATCTAGAACATCCAATAGGGATCCTGTTCTGGGCTTTCCTCTAAGAGTAATGCTTCCTAAGCCTTTCTACATCATGACATACACAGAAAATGATAGTATTTGTATGAAACAGTGGTTAAATGGAGGATTTCGGAATCCTGCATAAAGTGGAAGTGACAGGAAACCTGAGGGCTGATGAGATGGATCCTCCAGCACATAGTTTGGAAGCTATGTTCCAGAAAAGATGAATAATACTGAGAGTCCATTGAGGGATCTAGCTTTTCCTGTTATTATTTAACAGATTCTATCACCTGCTGAGTGCTTACCATATGCCAGCAACTATACCCAACACTTAATGCACACTATTTCTTTTTATCCTTAAAGTAATCTAGGGACTCTACTTCTGGTAACAACAGCATGAGATGGTCAGATGACTGCTCCATAGAAAATGACTATACACTGGACAAAACCATTTGTGACAATCATTTCAGGGCACTGGAAAATAACCAAAGGTAGGCAACAACTTGGGAAATACTAATTCATGTGAAACTGCTACTGTACTGCATTGAGTAATAACTAAGAATTAACTTTTGGAGGGGAGGTGGGAGTCTGAGAGCATTCCCAAGCTCCACCAACTACCAAACATGGGCAGTGAAAATCCAGCTTTATGAGCTGGAGGTGACAGACTCAGGAGCAGGCAACAAAGCAGTTAGAAATTTCAGAGGGAGATTTTGGATGTGAGAAAGCTATAGAGCAACTGATACAATAAGCTTTCCATATATACCTGGTTAACTGCTAAACTATGTGTGCTTATTGGATACAGCAGGGAACCCAACAAAAATTGAAAGAAAGCATGTGAATTTGCCACACATCTGAATGCACAGTGAAATCTACACAAAACAGAGGAGGATGAAAGCCTGACTAACTCAGAGTCTCTGACTACAATCTCTGCCTGTTTGGCCTCTGAACTATGCAGGTGCAGAGGAACTCCTTAGAGAACTAGGCAAAAGAAAAAACATCTGTGGTTGGAGATTTCAGTTTGACTCCAGGCATGTTAAAGTCTAAATCCCTCCAAAGAACAAAACCGATTTCAGATTCACTGTGAGTACAACTACAAATGCTTTTTACTAATTTTTGACCAAAATATATGAGATGGGAAAAGGAACAGGAATGACCCATATCTAGGGAAAAAGGCAGCCATTAGAATTTGACACTGAGTGGGCTCAGAGGTTGGATTTAAGACAAAGACTTCAAAGAGCTATTATAAATACATTAAAAAATTAAAGGAAATCCTGTTCAAGGAATATTCAAATAATGAACAAATAGTAAATACTAAGAGAAGGAAACTAAAAGAATCCAATGGCTATTGTAGAGAAGAAAAGCATATTAATGGAAATGAAAAATATATTGTATATACTCAAACAGATTTGAAATGGTGAAGAAAAAAACAATGAATGAAAAATCAGTAGGTCACAATCTAAAAACAGAACAATAAAGTTAAAAATAAACAAACTTGAAGATCTGTGGGTCAATATCAAGCACTGCAAAATATAACTCAGGCCTGACCTCAAGGTAAGTTCTGTTAAAGCTGCACATGTACCCTGCCCAGACATTGCTGCATACTATGCCCCACACCTTGTGCCTCCAACTGCTGGTGTATGGCCCCCAGCCACTATAGCATTTCGAGAGATCTGGCATAGGATTTGCGGCCTAATGGAAATTTTGCTAATCCTGCTGCCCACTCCCAAGTTCCCTGGTGGCCATGCTCCCTCAGAACTGGTGTGCCTGGGTCCTACTAACACTACAGAGAACAAGCACAGCCCACAACAGGCAGAATGTCAGTGCAGACAAGTGCACTGAAAGGAACCTAAGTGACTCAGACACAACAACAGATTATAGGCATCACACACAGAATACTCTTTTGAAATGCCAGATTCTGTGAACAGGGGACACTCTATTGCAGGGCACTCCAAGACCTCTTTTTTATAAAGTAACTCTTTTCAAGAACAGAAGACATAGCTGATTTTCTCAACACAGGGAAATAGACACAGAAATGCAGAAAAAAAATGAGGAGACAGAGAAATTTATCCCAAATGCAAGAACAGGACAAGGCCATGCCTAGAGATCTAAGTGAAACAGATATAAGTAATATACCTGATAGAGAATTTAAGGCAATGATCAGGAGGGTACTCACTGGACTTGAGACAAGAGTGGAGGACATGAATGAAACCCTTAACAGAAATAAGGCATGATACAGAAGAGAGAAAGGGCTCAATAAACAAAATGAGAAATGTGCTTGATGGAATGAACACTAGGTAGAAGCAGCAGAAAAATTTAGTGACCTAGAAGACAGAATGGGAAGTAAACTGAAGAAAAGAAATAGGAATTATATAAAACAATACATTTAAGGAACTCGGTGACTTCAAACAGGACATTTGTATTTTAAGAGTTCCAGAAAAAAAGGGAGTAGGGAGCAGAAAATTTATTTGAAGAAATAATAGCTGAAAACTTCCCTAATCTGGGGAGGGAAACATATCTAGATCCAGGGGGCACAAAAACTACCATCAAATCAACAAAAGCAGACCTACACCAGAACATATATTAAACTGGCAAAATATAATGCTAAAAACAATATTTTAAAAGCAGTAAGACAAAAGAAGTCAGTAACTTACAAATGAAAACTCATAAGGCTAGCAGGAGATTTTTCAAAAAATTTTGCAAGCCAGAGTAGAGTGGCATGATATATCCAAAATGCTGAGTTGGAAAAATCTGCAGCCAAGAACACTCTATCCAGCAGGACTACCATTAGGAATAGAAGAAGGGATAAAGAGTTTCCCCAACAAAAACCTCCTAGGAGTTCATGACCACTAAACCAGTCCTGCAAGAAATATTAAAGGGGATTCATTGAGTGGAAAGGAAACCCCAAAAGTGACAATATAGAGGTAGGAAACACAAAAGTAGTAAAAATGATTCTTTCCTCTTAAAAAAAAAAAAAAAAGCAAAACAAAAAAACCACAGAGTCAAAGAACTCACAGAATAAAAGGATATAAAATATAAACATACACCTAAAATGTGGGGAGTTAAGGAACAAAGAATGGTCACAAAGTTAAATGACAACCAACTTAATATAGAAAGCTATATGTAGAAGAGGATAGAATATCACTAAAAAAAAAAAGTCAAAAATCATGATAAGAGAAGGATTAGAGAAACACTTCAAAAAATATAACATGTAATAAAATGGCTATAAATACATATCAATAATTATTTAGAATGTAAGTGGACTAAATGCTCCAATCAAAAGACATAGAGGATTGAAGAAAAAAAAAAAAACAGAATGGATTGAGGGAAAAAAGACCCATTTATACTGCCTATAGTAGACTCGTTTTAGGCCTAGACACCTGCAAATTGAAAGGGTATGGAAAAACATTTATCATACAAATGGATGTCAAAGGAAGTGGGAGTAGCAATACTTAGTTCAGACAAAATAGAACTTAAAGTTTTACTTTAGAGAGAGAGCACGTGTGAGAAGGGGAAGAGGTAAAGGGAGAGAATCTCAAGTGGTCTCCCCATTGAATGCAGAGCCTGATGTGGAGCTCAATCCCACCACTGCAAGATCATGACCTGAACTGAATTCAAGATTCAGATGCTTCACCAACTAAGCCACCCAGACCCCCCCAGATAAAAAACCTTAAATCAATGACTATAATAAGAGATAAAGAAGAATACTATATAATCATAAAAGGGACATTCCAACAAGAAAATAGAAATTATCAATATTTATGCACCAAAGAGGGGAACACTCAAATATATAAAACAGTAACAAAGGAGCTAATAATAATAGGGGGCTTTAAAAACACCATTTATAGCAATGGTCAGATAATATAAATGGAAAATCAAGGAAACAATGGCTTTGACTGACACACTGGAATAGGATATTTTGAGTATATCTGTTAAATCTATCTTAAAAGAAAACACATTCTTTTCAAGTGTATCACAGAATATTCTCCAGAAAAGATCACATGCTGGTTCACAAAACACGCTTCAGCAAATTCAGGAAGATCGAAGTCCTACCATGCATCTTTTACTGACCACAATGCTATAAAGCTAGACATTAACCACAAGAAAAAAATCTGCAAAGAACACAAATACATGGAGTTTAACATGCTTTACTGAACAATGAATAGGTCAACCAGGTGTAAAGTTTTTTCCGGCGAGATAAACACAACACCAGGCAAAGTGGGTGCAAGGCAAGATTTATTAAAAATGCTCTCTGGCGAAGTTTCAGGGCTCAGGAGAAGGGGAGCCAGGAAAGTTGCGCCGGGAGGAGGTGGGCACCCTCGGGCGAGGTTCCGCCACTCTGGAAAGCAGAGTGGCGGAAGTCGCGCCCAAGGCAGGGAGGAGGGGGCTTTTAAGGGGTCTCGGAGGAAGCTCAGGGGTCTTTTGGAAGTTTCCCTTATTTGGATATCCCGCTTGCTCATCGGGATCCCATTGGTCCACGGGAGCCCGGGGCGGGGGGGTCTCAGATTCCTGCTTGGGCCTTTGTTCTCCTGTCCGAGCTCAGGTCTTGTGGCGGGAACTTTCACCATCTTTAGTAGCCCTTCCTGCCAGCCCAACACCAGGAAATAAAAACAGAAATAAAGTACATGAAAATGAAAACACAATGGTCCAAAATCTTTGGATGCAGTAAAAACAATTCTAAGAGGCAACTATATAGCAATACAGGCCTATTTCAAGAAGGAAGAAAAATCTCAAACAACCTCACCTTACATGTATAGAAAAGGGACAACAAACAAAGCCTAAAGGCAGCAGAAGGAAAGAAATAAGGAGTAGAGCAGAAATAAAAATAAAAATGTTAAAAATTAAATAGATCAATGAAACCAAGAAATGGTTCTTTGAAATGGTTCACTGAACCATTCAAATGGTTCTTTGAAATGGTTCTTTCTAGGAAGAAGTTGCTGTGGCTGAGGTCAAAGAGGTTGCTGCCTGGGCTCTCCTCAATACCAAGCATTTTTAAAGAAGAACAGCAAAGATAGAGGACTTATATACTACCTGATTTCAAAACAATATAAAAATAATCATATAGTATTGGCATAAGAATAGAAATACAGATCAATGAAAGAGAATGGAGAATTTGGAAAGATGTTTAAATGGTTAATTGATTTTTTAACAAAGGGGTGAAGTAAACCAATAGTGAAAAGAAAATCTTTTCAACAAATAGTGCTAGGATACCTGGCCATCTGCATGCAAACAATGAACCTTGATTCTTGTACCATGCACAAAAGTTAACTTAAAACAGATCATAAATCTAAATGAGAACTTATTTTAAAACTAAAAATTCTAGAAGAAAACCTAGGGAAAAAAAAATCCATGACACTGCGTTAAGATTTCTGAGATGTGACACCCAAAGCTTCTTTTCTGGCTTATGTTTATTGTGTCATAGAAGAAAAAAATTAGTAAGTCAGCTTTTATTACAAGTACTCTGGTCTTTGAGATATACCAGCAAGGAAATGAAAAGTTAAAGACTGAGAAAATATTTACAGAAATATCTAATGAAAAATTTGTTTCCAAAAAATATAAAAAGTGCTTAAAATACACAGTAAGAAAAAATTTTTATGTTAGTAACCATACAACTTAATTTTAAATTGGGCAAAATATTTGAACACACCTTACACAAAAGATACATAGCTTTCTTTACAAGCACCACACAAAAGAAGGTATATAAGTTGAACAGATACTCCACAGAAGATATACAAATAATCCACAAGACACAAAGAAGCTCACCATCATTGAAATTAAATTAAGCCCTCATTGAGACACCATTCCATGCCCACTGGAATAATTCAGGTTAGAAAGGTGGACAATACCAAGTGTTGTTGAGGATGTGGAGGAACTGAAACACTATGTACTGTAGGTGGATATGCAAAATGGTAGAACCACTTTGAAAAGTTTGACAGCATCTTATAATATTAAACATATACTTACTTGGCTCAACAATTCTACTTCTAGGTATCTACCCAAGACAAAACCTATGGCCACAGAAATATTTATATGATTATGTGTAGCAGCATTATCCATAGTAACCCCAAATAGATACTACCCAAACATAAATAAGATGTGGTAGGTTATACAATGGAATACTTTTCAGCCATAAAAGGGATGAACTACTGATACAAGGTACAAACAAAATGCACGCACCACAAAACAACATGCTAACTGAAAAACGCTAAAAGACTACACAGTTTCCATTCACGTGATATTCCGGAAAAAAGCAAAACTGTTGGAACAGAAAGCAGTCAAATGGTTTCTGGGACCAAGGAAAGGTAGGCATTAGGGATTGAAAAAGGCCCTTTACTTTAGGGGGTGATGCAAAAGTCCTAAAACTAGGTTGTGGTGGCAATTTCCCAACTAAAGATGCTTACCAAATTCAGTGAAATTTATACATAAATTGATTTTAGAGCATGTAAATGACACCTCACTAAAGCTGTTAAACCCATACAGCTCTGTGCGGTAGACCTCACTTCCATTGCGCAACTGAGGGAAGAGTCTCAAAGGCTGGGTAACTCACTTAACGCTAAACAGCTAGTCATTATCAAACCTAAGTCCACATTGGTAATCACTGCTCTACTCTGCTTGTTGGAGTGGAGGAGACACTAGGTACCTTGTGATGCTCCTAGAAGTTTCCACAATCAGCAGATTCCACCCAAGCTGAAACTGGTGTAGGCTGCTCCCCTCTACAGAAATGGTCTGCCACCAGGAAGTGAGGGGTGTCCTGGGCTAGAGGTACAATGTTTAGACGTCCTGCTGCTCTCGGGAAATGTGCTACAGAAAAACAAGCACAGCACAGAGAAGAGGGTTAAAACTCTGGTTTTGGCACTTAACAGTCCTTAAGACCTTAAGGAGGCCATGCAACTTCTTACTGCTTCAGTTTCTTAATCCATGAAAAGGATTTAGAGACATACCACCTCCTTTATGGAGTTGTGTTGGATGTTGAAGGGGCAGTAAGTGAAATAAAGAACCTGATCCTTAGTAGAGCCTCAGGAAAAGTAAATTCTTTTTTAAAAAGTAAAATACTTTTAAATTCCCTTCCCTTTTAGTTCCTAAGAGAAAAAAACATCCAGTCCCACCATTTAATAAGGAGTTAGATTTTTTTTTAAAAAGTGTTTCTCACTGAGGAAAAATGGGAATTATTCATCAGAAGTCCTTCTGGGCATCAGACTTAGCAGGTCCTCAAATTTTATCCAAGATCTCACAGTCATGAAGAAAAAAAGTGCATGAAACTCCTTTTACTCTGTAATTATTTTCTTCCCTTGCTTCACTTTTATGAAGTTTGACATATAAGGCAATCAGTGCCTCCACATGCTCCCATAAAAAAATCAAAAGAGGGGCGCCTGGGTTGCTCAGTGGTTTGGGCTGCTGCCTTCGGCTCAGGTCATGATCTCAGGGTCCTGCGATCGAGCCCCGCATCAGGCTCCCTGCTCCGCAGTAAGCCTGCTTCCCTCTCTCTCTCTCTCTCTCTCTCTCTCTCTCTCTGCCTGCCTCTCTGCCTACTTGTGATCTCTGTCTGTTAAATAAATAAATAAATAATCTTTAAAAAAAATCAAAAGAAATTATGTAGATAGATGTGTTTGTGACTTATATGTACACAAACTTGCATTATTTGAATTTTTTGGCAGGAAGTAAATATTTGAAACCATGTGCTGAAATGGAAATCTAAAAGGACTATTTTAGCTATGAGAAGTTCATTTTATTAGGTCCAGCAAATGATAGCCTGGAAGAGGTCACTATTTACAAAATCTTTCAAGTTCTCAAGTTTTGAGGTTAGACTCAAAGTGCTCAAAGAATTTTACTGTTGAACATTTTTTGTCTACATGGTATGGACACCTTTCCTCTTCATCACACATGTCTGTAAGGGGGTTCTCATGTCTGACTGTTCATAAAGGCAGAGATGGTATTAAAATGTGGAGATCCAATGCCACCACATCAAAAATTATGATTTCATACGACAGAGGTAGTGCCCAGTAATGAATTTTTTTTAAAACAAATAATCCCTGGTGATTCTGGACCAAACCAAACTCACATCCTGTCTATTTCTCAAGGGCTTCCCTCAGCCTCAGGAAAATTTATGATAATTCTAGATAATAGTTCCTTAGTTTGTTTTGGATGTTAATCAGTGTTATAAAATAGGATTTAGGCTCGGATAAGCTTGGGAACACACTATTACTCATTATGTTTATAATGATTTAATTGTAGACTTGCTCTTAGCATCCATTACCCCCATCAATATTTACAATTCTGTATCAATACTGAATAATTCACTATTTTCTTGTTCCGTGTATAGCCTCTTCTCTCCAATTGGATTTGTAAGATCCTAGAGACAGATGTCTATTTCAGGCAGAAACTTTGTAACTGATACTTAAGAAAGGCAAAGATATTGACATACAGATTTTAGCTGAGTAACACCACCATGGAATTAGCTGGAAAAGGGAAGCATGATGCTCAAAAGTTTTATTATGTTCCCAGGTTCAGTTTTCTCCCATTTCCTGAATATGACTTCTAAAAAATTTCCAGAGAAAATCCTACACTTGAACAACCAAAAACTCAGAGCAGGCCTCTCCACATAAGGTTAAGGAATATAAGCTACTGCCTAGTGGACAAGGGAAAGGGGAGGGCCTAGATAAACAGCACAGTATCAAATACCACTTTGCTAGAATAACTTTTCTCACATTTGTAGCATTATGGCTTTGGGCACTTAGAGGCACATGAATATAATGAAGAGTTTAAAGAGAAAAATAGGCTAATATGTAGATTTAAATTCATGTACACCTGTGCCTAAAAATTGAAGTGATATTTATATTCTTTTTTTTTTTTTTTTCAGAGAGAGAGGGAGCGAGAGCGAGCGCAGGCAGACAGAGTGGCAGGCTGAGACAGAGGGAGAAGCAGGCTCCCTGCCAAGCAAGGAGCCCGATGTGGGACTCGATCCCAGGACACTGGGATCATGACCTGAGCCGAAGGCAGCTGCTTAACCAACTGAGCCACCCAGGCATCCCGATATTTATATTCTTAATGTAGATTGATGAACTTCAGATCAGAGAACCTTCTAAAGCTGTATGTAATATTCTGCCAATTTTGGGGTCATCAGCTTCACAAAAGGATCCAGAACCAAAAAGGAATTTATCCCTCTCTGGTCTAAATAATCTATTTTGGGTCATATAAACATGAAGCTTACAAAACTAAGATTGACCTTATATATTCCCCTGAACAACATTTAGCTGTTTTGGGTATTTTTTTTTTCCCCCAAACACTAATATAGGAGGTTTAATAGAGAGGCACTATTTACAGATCTGAAGCTGTGAGGTCTTTGCTGGTCTCTTGGAACCAGATGTTTACATATTTACTTAAAGTGACCCACTGAATAATCATGGTTACAAGTTGAACAGCACACATTCTTTCAGTTTTATAAATACCAGGAAGTTTATAAACTCAGTGAAAAACTAGCATTTCTGGTAACTGACCTCAAACTATATTTGCTAAGATAATATAAACCATTGTCCGGAATCAATATAGCCATTTTCTCCAGCAAACATTGGGCAGCATTTCCCAAGACAAAGTCTTCTGCATACATCCTCCTTATTTTTTAAGGATTGCAAGTAAATGTTATAATTCATACAGTATTTCTTTCAGGCCAATGAATACTTAGAACTGGAATTCGAATGTTTAAAGCAATGTGGTATGATCAACAGATGTAAGAGTAAAGTTAGAGCAATTTTGCCTTATGATTTTCATAACACAGATCACCCGTGTATTTATCTTTCCTTCCAGTAACTTGGTTTGAGGTTTGCAGTTAAGTACATTTTTACTGCTATAAAACATCAACTAAACATACTGACAAGATTAGTTCAATGGAATTACCTTTTATATATTGTTATCTGGGGAAAAATATCCCAGAATTAGGTGAATTTTGATAGCTCGCATATTGTACCGGCATTCCAACAAAATGATGATGGCCCCTTTCCTCAAGCATGGATTTATGGTGATTGCTTTTCTTATGGGGATTTATTTCTATATACTGCAACTAACCTTCATGCGAACAACACAAAAGACAAGCCAATGGGTGGAAGTATACATTTATTCTATGACAACAGAATATTTTACTCCTACTAGTGCTGATAAATTATTTCTTTGCTTAGGCACAAAATGTATGCCAGGGTAATCTTAAAGGAAACAATATAGCAGAAAGGAGCATGAACTTCAAAATAAGAGTTGGAGTTGTTCGTTTATTTCTTACTTGTGTATTTATTATGGACCCATTTTGTGCTGGGGACTGAGAATACAACAGGAAACAGGTACAGTCTCTGCTGCCTAGAACATTACAGCTTCCACTCCTGGGGTGCTTTGGAGTACTTTTTATTTGCTATTTGCCAAGCTATTTGCCAAGCCTCAGTTGCTTTATCTGTAAAGGAGGGGATATCATCTCTGAGTGTTTCCATGAATATTTATGAAAAGGTATCTGGTTCATTATCTAACAAAGTAACACTTAGATCTGGATTGTTATTAAATAACTACTTTGTGGTTTTGAAGTGATAGACAAGCCATGTGGCAGATCAGAGTACACATTTCAAATTCTTGAAAGAGTACAACAGCCCTATGTGGTTTCAAATTGTTCTATAGTCTAATGAGGATATTTTATCTTGCTAAACAGTCTAACCCCAGATGTCCAGCACAGTAAAAAATGCAAGCCTCCTGAAGGGTTACTTTGAACACAGACCAAAACTACAACTTAGGAATGTGTGAAACTGTGGCTAGAATCAAACTCAGGGGTGGCAAGCAAAAGAAGACTCAGTTATGAAGTTTGTTCTGGGAATAACTAACTCCCTGTCAAGAGCAAGATGTTTCTATCTCTGCATGAGGATCACCGCTGACGCTGAACTCTAACTGAAGACTTGGTTGGGTGGCTCCCAGTCTTCTCTGGCACTTAAATATCTCCTTCTACCTCCCTTGTCAATGAACTGCAGCTTTGGAAAGATCATGTCTGGAGTACTGGAGGAGCACAGGCACACAGAAGACATTGCATGAGTGTTTGCTATTAGTACTGTGTCTGTTTCTGAGTTTAATTTCTCCATGATTAAATAAAGATCTATATAATGAACTTCTATCATGAGGACACAGAACATTACCACATCAACTTAATAACATTTTAGCTAAAAACCCAAGAAACTCAAGGGGCTAGTGATCCTTTGCAGCTTTATCCTGGTAAGTTAAGTGAAGGCTTCTCAGAACACTGGAGCGGCTGAAGAACGTTCAGAATCCTAGCATGGATCTTTATAGGTCCAGGAAACCCAAGCTCAGAACTACTGGGTTTATCTTCAACCCTTCTGAGAACATTTTAAGTAGCCTTGTATGAAGTACAGATTAAGGACTTGTAAAAATTTGATCACTACCATTGTCTTAATGTTTAAAAAAGAAAAATCAATACTTCCTGTAGTGGGTACTATTTGTAGGCTGGGCCACAGAGATTCCCTAGCTCTGTACCTTGTCTGTAGCGCTTGGCACCAGGTTTTTGACTTAAGTTACCTAAAATTGAGTCCCTGGCCTTTGTTAGTTGAAACATGGATAGCCACTTCTTTCTTTTCAGAATTCAGGTACTGTGATACTGAGAGACTGTAGGTCTGGTGAGACCAGGGCTTTTGAGAAAGGTCCATGATTTCACCTTCAAGTCCCCAGAGCCCAGTCTGAATCCTCGCAATAAATTCCCCTTTTTAGTCTAAAGTATCTCAAATTGGTTTTTGTTACTTACAAACAATAGACACTTAGATACACAACAGGTGAAATGCTAATTGGATAAAAAATCCAGATTATGATAGTTTGGAAAATATCAGATTGATCAGGGTTTCTATGGAGAATTTGAAAGAAACTTGTGACAGCTCTCATTTCCAGGGCTCCAGGATGTAGGAGCAGGGGCTCGGTTTGGGCTGATGATCACACTCTGATGAATCCAGTGTGTGGAACTGAGTACCACCTGTCTTAAGTATCTATTTCTATCAGCTCTTTGACACAAGCCGAAGAAGGCTTCCAGTTTAGGGTGGAGTGGTATCTGAACCCCGTCCCCAGTAGGAGTATGTATGTATGTATACACACACACACACACACACACACACACACACCCCACACTTGTCTGAAAGATGGGAGTATGGCATATCTTACATAAGCCATTTCTCAGCGAGGGATGTCAGAGACTCTGGAGAGAACTCAAGAGAAAGGGAGAGAATATCGGAGTTAGGTAGTGCTGAGTCCGAATATCAGATGGGAAGGGGCGGTTGAGGAATACAATGGTCTGGTGGTACTCCACTCAACAGCCCTATAGCATGGTTATCCCATGAAGAGGCAACAGTGGACAGAGTCACAGGGCTGTGTAGTGCTTGTACTCCAAGCTGACTTGTACTGGGAGGGATTCCAAATCTCAATCTTATCTGAGTCCCTTTGGCCTGATGAGTCTACAGCAACCGACTCTGATACCCAGGCTTGGGCTAGCACCTGGAGGGGGTGTAAATGGGTGATAATCCTAGCTCCGCCCTTCTGAAGATGGCTCAGCCACAAGAAACCACATCATCCCAGGGCAGAAACAGGGATGCAGTAGGAACCAAGCTCCCCCACCCAGGCTTTGGAGCAGTTTGTAGAGACAAACAGCACGGATTAACAACTGGGCTGCAGTTTCATGTCCTACAGCGTCTGGCAGCCTCAGAAGAGTGATCAGTTTGATTTAAGAGACATACATTTCTACCCACAGCTGACTGCCAGTCCTGTCACTGTGGTAGCAGGGAGAATTTTGTCAGAGACTAAAATCAGCATGTAAATCAACACAGCTTTCCATGTCACAAAGCACAGAGAAACACAGAGAATAGATCATCTGATGTGCCAGTGTAGCACAGTATCTTAAATACAAGAAACAAGATAAAGATCTGTTAAGATCTGTTTTGGGAAACAAACTGGGGAGTACAAACCCTCACAAGGCTATGAAAATTTCTTCTAGAAGGCCAGAGAGAGGTTTCAGCCCTTGTGGACACTGAAAAGTTAGGATGTCCAAAGCCTTCTCCCAAAAAAGTAACCTCGTTTTAAAGATTAGTTCCTTCACTAGGCACAATTCACTTTCCAGTAGGATGTTGAGGATTTTAATAGACAAACGTGATCTGAAGTTTGGTTTGGTAAGTGAATAAAGTCTGAATAGAGAAAACTGGTTAAGTAGCCTGTCTGCAGAGGACACTTAGCCACATTTTCTTATTTCAAGTATGTATGGATGACCCTAATGAGTTATTTATTCCATGTAATCAGTTCATGACTCTGCTTCAGAAAAGGGGGGGGGGGGAGGTGGCCGGGAGCCTCTGCTCTGGCAATTAGGTTTGTGGAACTTGGCAAATAATATATTGTGTGTAACAATATATAGACAGTAAGGGCTCTGGGAAGTTTATAGGCAGCTTGAGAAGATTTTATCTACTATTTTTAAGTCACCCGGATTTATAATTGCAGTTTCCATCATAAGCATTTGACACAATGAACATTTTGAAAGTGCTTCCTACTCTCCTAATGGCTTCATTCAGTTTTTCTTTATTTCTGAACGAAGATTGATTTTACAGTATCCTGGCAAGTGGAAGGCTACTTTAGTCTTCTATATTACATTAACTCCTGTATGCATCTCCAATTTATAGCTGCATTCCATTGCTATTTACTGTCCGCTTCTCTATCCTAGCACAAAACAAGGCTGAAGTTCAAACGCTCTAATAATTGTTAGATGCGACCCACAAATGAATTTTAATCCTGATTTTATATAAGCCCTAAATTAAAGTAACAGATTTCAAAAGTATTTTCAAAATTTCAAAGGTAAAGTTCTTGTCTAGAAATGATTTAGGAAATGGTCATATTCGCAATATCCCTAAGTTTGAATTCTGATCGTAAGTACACCTAATTATACATAAATGAGATGTGTCAAGATAGGTGCTGGGACATAAATGTTGTCCATGATCTCTTTACCCACCTCCAACCTCTCGAAGATACACAGGATTATCCCACTGACAAAGTGTTAAGTTCATACCAAAACAGAAGGGAAAATGATTGAAAAAGAAGGCTCGCTTTGAATGAGGAGCAATGTCAAGGGCGTTGGCATAGCAATCCTGAAGGGAAGGAAAGGGCATTCAGGTGGTGACAGCTTCCCAGAGATCTCAGAGTATTTCTTTGAAATCTAATAGGAAGCCTTAACCTAAAACCTGCCTTGAATCCCTGTTCACATTTAAAGCTTAGACCCAGTGTCTTCCTAAGCTCTCTCAATTGTTTAATTGGCAAAAGGGGCAATTCACTGACAAGGGTTACTGGAAATACCTTATAGAAACAGAAGAGTCTTACTCAATTGGTGACACATGTTAAATATTTAATATGCGTCCAGCACTATCAGGATCCTGTTTCTACTCTGAATGAGTATGGCAGCATTTGGAAATTTAAAAACACATACATTTTAAATGCCCAGAGTAAACCAAGCCATTGAAAGAACTAAGCAGCTATTATTGCAGGCTTGGAATATCAGAAAGGCACTCCTCTGGATTAGAGCTTCTTTAATTCATCAAAAAAGGACACTACATTTTGGCCCCTAAAAACAAAAGATGTGGATATTTTCTTGATTTCAAAAAGATGGTGACCTCGAATCATTTGATGGACTCCTCTCAATCTTGCTCGTCTCTTGAACCAACCCCAGCAGCATCAGCACCACCGGAGTGGGGGTGGAGGTGGGGGACCATACCAGAAATGCCTGTTTGAAAATCTCGGGCCCCAGCCCAGCCCCACTAAATTGGAATCTGCATTTTCACAAGATTCTAGGTGATTTCTATGCACATCATTTTTGAGAAGCTTGGTTATACACTTTTCCCATGATTCATTTCTATAAAATCTAGATTTCTTCAACTTTTTAAAAAGTATATACTTGACTGCTGCCTTTGCTGTCAGTGAAAACTAGCCCCTCTCTGCAAAATTTCAAGTGAGAAAAGGAAAGATAAATTGGCAGCTTTTAAACAGATTTCCCACCATGCCCCCCTTTTCCAGAGTATTCTCACCACATGCCCATGGCAGCTGTGTTTACCTCCGTGATTAGACAGTACAATAAATGCACCCAGTGATAAACTAAGTTGATTTAATAAAATGCCTGACTGCATATACATGTTAAAACAGTCGGTTATTTCACCAAAACAATGGAAAATGTCTTCTGTCTACAAAAAATGCAAAGTATGGCCAAGTAGATACAATGCAACAGTGACTAATTCTTTAAGATATCTATAGAAAAGAAGATGGGTTTCCAGATTTGTCCTTAAACATGATGAAGTCTCGTTTCTAGGGAAAGGACATCGCTGTATAATTACAAATCCTTAGTTTGCTCAGACCAGTGGACACTTTGATCTTTCTGAGGGATGTGTAAGGAAACTGGATGTTAGAGGAGAGTAATGGGGGGAGTTATTAATCACCAATGAGATCTATGTATCTTAAATCTGTGGCACTGGGCTCTGGTAGCAGATTGAAGGGAAACTGGATTTCTTAGGGCATTCTCCTACTATCCTTGCCTAAAAGATAGCAAATGCTCCAAGAATCCAAATTGAGAAAGTGAACAAATGATACTAAGTCAGCAGCATAGCAAAGAAATCTTTCACAAATAGTAGAGTTTGGGATGTGAAGAGTAAGGCTTGATCTATCCCCACACAGGACTCTGCAGCCTTTGTTGAGTAGAGGAAAACAAACATATACAAAACCAAAGACATCTCAGAGCACAAGTCAAAAAAATATATATATATTCCCTATTCCTTCCAATCCTTCTCCTTGTCCCCTTTCTTCTGGAAAGTTCTTTCTTTGGTCTTTGAAAGGAGAAATTAAGAGAAACAGCCTGCAACAGAGGGAACAGCAGGGACTTTGAGGCCAAGCAAATTCGAGTTTGGATTTAATTGTCTCAAGTGTGTTTTCAATCCAAGTTGCACAGGCGAGTGAAAGAGCAGCAGCACAAGGATGAGGGAGGGCCGTGCTGGAAAGAAGTACCATGAGATGAAGGAGAAAGATACCCAATTAGGGCATCATTTTGCTTTTATATGGCTGGAATTTTGCACTTTAATCCTTACCATTTTATCCCTCAATACAAACATCAGTTACATTGTTCTTTACAGAAGAGTGAACGGTTTCAAAAGCACAATAATATTAGGGGGAAAAAAAGAAGCATGTGTGGTAGTGAAAGTAAAAATTCTTGGTCGACCCACTCCCAAGAATAATCATTGTTGACCAAATGGTATAGACATAAAGTTTTTAACTGTAAAACAGCAAAAATATAAAAGTTTTTTTATATATGCAGAATAATCATCATCATTCTGGTAGGCTGAATAATGGCTCGCAAAATACATTGATGTTCTAATCCTTAGAATGTGTATTCCTTGTATGACAAAAAAGAAAAGAGAGCATTACAAATTTATTAAGAATATCAAGACAAGAGGGGCACCTGGGTGGCTCAGTGGGTTAAAGCCTCTGCCTTCGGCTCAGGTCATGATCTCAGGGTCCTGGGATCGAGCCCCGCATCGGGCTCTCTGCTCAGCGGAAAGCCTGCTCCCTCTTCTCTCTCTGCCTGCCTCTCTGCCTACTTGTGACCTCTGTCAAATAAATAAATAAATAAATAAATAAATAAATAAATAAAATCTTAAAAAGAAAAGAATATAAAGACAAGAGACTGCACTGGGTTATCTGGAAGAGCCTAAAGATGGAATCACACATGTCCTTAAAGAAGCAAGAGATTTGACAAGGCAGTGTGACCATGGAGAAAGTTTGGAATGAGGTAGCCACAGTCATCAGAAGCTAGAGGGAATGGACAGATTCTCCCCTCTAGCTGTCAGAGGAAATGTTGCCCTGTTGACACTTTGATTTCAGCCTCATTGGCATACTAATAGAAGCAGGCTTTGGAATGAATCTCTCACACTAGAAGACAAAGAGAAGGGTGTGCATCTTTTTTTTTTTTTTTCTTTCCTGAAGACTTATATGTATACGCTCCAAGCTAACATACTTTAGTTTAGTCCCTGGGTCCATCATTTTCTAGAATATTTAATCTATTCTTAGTATTAGCCAATTCTTCACAGCAAAATATATTAAGACTTAATCAATCCCAGTTAACATAATTAAGAAAGTAATGTATCTCGGGGTGCCTGGGTGGCTCAGTCAGTTGAGCATCTCTTGGTTTCAGCTCAAGTCATGATCTCGCAGTTGTGGGATCAAGCCCCCCACTCAGCGCAGAATCTGCCTCAGATTTTGTCTCACTCTCTCTCCACCCCTCCCCACTCGTGTGCTCACTTGCTCTAAAATGAGTAAGATCTTAGAAAAATAAATCTATCTGGAAACTCATACCAGGGTTTTAAGAATTATGCTTTTGTACTATGAATATTTGAAAAAATAAAAATTTGGGCTGGAAAGAAGAATTGTGTTTTTAGTATTTTTTAAAAGGTAGTTTGGCTAAGGAAAATTCATCTAGGTAAAATCATGACTTATTCTTCTAAGGGTCAGAAACAGAATTTGCAAAATCTTAGGGAAACCATCCAGGTCTATGCAAATTGCCTCTCCCACATAAACAAGGACCAGTTGCAGGTTATGGTGAGGGACACACATGTATATCCTAAAATCCCCCTAAAAGGAATTTTTTCAAACTGGAAGTTAGAAAATTTCCTATGGCAAGAGTCATTCCTCCACATCTCCATCTGGGCTGGTACTTTTCCCCCAAGTACAGATTTCCCAGTCTTAGGAGACATGCATTATTTGAACAGAGACAGAGACTGAATTCTATTCACAGAACTTTGTTTGAACCTTGGAGGAGGGGTACTTAGCTTAGCTGCCAGTATTTTCTTTGGGTTCTTTTTTCTTTCATTGTTTTGGGCAAGTTGGATGGAGAATCATAAACAAGGCAATAGGCCAGTTTCTAAATCTAACCAAAATAAATCTTTGAGCATTTACTATTTATGAAATACTAGGGGAAGCATATGAAGTAGTTGAAGATACAGGCTCTATATTAAAGGTGCCTAGTGCTAACAAAAAAGCTGTTAAAGCTGGTCTCTGTGGGTTTGTTTGGTCACGCTAGAGATGAAACATAAATCTAGAGGTTGAAGGGACGGGACCTTTCACATGGGAGGAAAGAGCACAGGACAGCCTCCTAGGTGCTAAAAATGGAGTGGATGGAGTAGGAGTGAGCTGTGGTCATGTCTGGTGAAATGGCAGACTCCTCGGACCAGAACAGAGGGGAAAGGGAAAGAGTTGCAGAGGGTTTGGGACTTCAGAAAAATGAGTTTGAACAGCATTCTTGAGAAGTCATGGCCTACTGAAGTGTTCTGGATCAGCAGAGCTATAGGACATAAATGTACTTGAGGAGGATTAATTTGGTACTGAGGCATAGAACTGATAGAGGCAGTGGGAAATTAGGAGGTTATTATGGCCACATGAGAATGATATAATGAAAGAAGATTGAGAGAAATGAGATGGAGGGAAGACATTGCTGCTGGGAAAAAGGAATGCTAAGATTCAGTGAGTAATGATAGTGGGGAAGAAAAAAATGAGCAGTTTTGACCTTGGCTGGTTAGATTTCTCCAACCTGAATGAGGATAGGAAGAGGACAAGTGTTAAAGGATAAACAGTTTCAAAGAAGTTGGCATCTACATAGAAATGTCCAGCAGCCATCATGAACATATCGGACTGGAAACATGAAGAAGCCAGAGCAGGAAATAAAGGCCTGAAACTCATCAGAACAGAGATAATAGAACTAGTGCCCTGAAAAACAATCAGCATGTTTGGAGCAGAGAATACAGAGCTTGCAGAGAACGTTTTGAATGATAATGTGAGCAGCAAATAGGGTTGGGATAGGGAGGGGATCCATCAATGGAGACAAAGGAGCAGTGGTCAGACAGGTGTGAGCAACATCGTATTTGGATAATTCCATAGATTTCTAGGAAAAAGAACTTGAAGGACTGCTCATTGGTAATTTTGTAACTATATCTATGCATTGTGTACCCTGAAATTAACCAAGGCTCATTTTAAGATTGTGGAATTAGAGACTTCTGCTGTGGATTTTCAAACTCACCATTTCCTGCCATCCCCATTAGATAATGAAGTCAGTGTTTATGTTGTGTAGCTGATTTCAACTTGAGAGATAACTTCAGCTGACCTTTCCTTTTCCATCAGCACAATTAGAAGGTAGTAGCTAACAGAGCCACCAGATTTTTACTAAGCAACCTACTATGTGAAAGACCCACAACAGGGGCTGGACAAACCCCTTATTCACTAATATTCTCCCTTTTAATGCAAAAGGTAAGCATTACAAGTGTTTAAGTAAATCAAATGCAGGATGGAAAAAGTCTTAAGTCTAACATATGGAGTTAATGGTGACATGTTGCTTGTTTTTATAAGCACACGAGCTTTTTAAAGCTAGCACTCTGGCTACGCCCATTAGGTTCCATGGTCCCCTCAGACTTTGTTACATGACATCTGGTACTTCACTGCTTTAGAGCTAAAAAGAAATACCATGCGTGCCATTTGCTTTGTTTCAGTGTTTCTAAATGGTTCCCTTTCCACTTGGTCTTTCTGTTAGTGGTAATATTCTTTTAAGCATTTCAGAAATTGAAGGTCTGGTGTTAATAGACTTTTTTTTTCTTTAAGAGGGACTATACAACTACAATTTGACCATTAGCTTTAACAAAGTTTTAAAGAGAGGGCTCCACCCAATGATGGAGTTTTTGCATAAAGTATATGCCCTTGGACTAAAGATTAGGACACAGCCTATCAGGACACAGAAAATCAGTTGCAGATTAAAGTGGCTCAGGGTAACCCTTTATGCCAAGACTTGTATGTTACTTTAGGAAAAATTCCTTATCAAGGATCCTAGTCTGGGAAAAATGAAACTCTACAAACATGTTTGAATTTCATACATCTTGCTAGCTGTGCAGGAGGGCTTAGCACTAAGAGGTATTTCCTATGTAGGGACTTTACAAATGTTTGTTGTCTTCCCTGCCTTGTTGACAGGCAGCTCGACCTTATAGGATAAACTTCATCTGTAGTCCACAAACACTAGTGTACAAAGGAGATGGCTCAGAATCCCTTGGTTGTCATTTTTTAAAAGATTCCTGGGCTTAGTTTCTAGATATTTTGATTCTGTACATTCGAGGGTATGCATAGGATAGATCTGCATTTATTCGATTTGCAGATAATTCTGATGAGCAATCATGTTTAAAGTCTGCTCATTTCTTCCTAGATGTATTGTTCTATGACTGGGAGATTCTATGAAAAGTAGGCTGTGTTCCAGACTGAGGGTCCATTTTCCATATGCTAAGTATGGGCATAAATGCACTGAACCTTCTCAAGTGAAGACTGATGGCCCTTTTTTAGGGGGCCATAGCTGACATACTAATTTATGATCTTCTAAATCTTGGTATATAACTACAGCAAAATGTAAGAAGTGCAGAGGAAACATTATCTTGTCCTAGGAGGACCTTGGAGCATTTGATAATTCCTTATATTTCCTCAACAGGTGATAGAAGAGATTAGGAATCCAATAATATAATCCATGGCATGTAAGTCAAAACAGAACCTGGATTTCTTCTTTCCTAGTCCAGTTACTATGAAATACATAATTAGGTGGTCAAATTAAATCTCCCATGGTATTATTTTAGTGGGATAAAAAAGATAATTTCTCTCAAAACACCATCACCTTTTCCCTACCTCCTAAGAATTAACATCCCAGAGAGACAGCCCTACAGTGCAAAGGCTACCTTAAAAAAATCATGCATATGACACTAAAGCTTTCGATTTTCATTTAACATATCCTACATATTCCTCTAGGTCAGTGTGTGTCCATAACTCATTCTTTGTAACAGCTTCATAATATTCCATACTATAGACTTCTCTTGATTTAGATCTTGATTTTTCCAATGGATTTACTGATGGACTTCTACTTATCAGTTTTTTTAATCCCTACCTCAATGCTGCAATTAATATTCTAATGCACACTGTTAGGGTCCCTGATCAAAGGAACGAGACTTCTGTAATGCGAAAGTCCCGCAAAGTTTTATTTCCTGCCAAGCACCGAAAATCAAACCGACCAGTCGGGGCGTCTCTTACAAAGAGGCGACAACGACCAGGACACCGACCCCGACAACGCCGCTCCCAACTCTGCTACCTGACAACGACCCTACCTGACCACAAAGCCCCACGGGACTGCCGCTCCCCGGTGAGGCCGCTCCCCGCCAAGGCCGCTATCCCACCATGCCGCTCCCCGCTGAGGCTGCTATCCGGGCGAGGCCGCTCCCCCACCCCAGGGCTCCGCTCCCCCAACACAACCCTACCTGACTGACGAGGCCGCTCCGCCGACCAGGCCGCGCCGCGCCGCTCCGCCGACCAGGCCGCGCCGCGCCGCTCCGCCGACCAGGCCGCGCCGCGCCGCTCCGCCGACCAGGCCGCGCCGCGCCGCTCCGCCGACCAGGCCGCGCCGCGCCGCTCCGCCGACCAGGCCGCGCCGCGCCGCTCCGCCGACCAGGCCGCGCCGCGCCGCTCCGCCCCGCCAACCAGGCCGCTCAGCCGACCAGGCCGCTCTCCCAACAGCCACGAGACTCCCAACGACCACCCCAAGGACGACTACCCCCACCTGACCTCCCACACTAACCTTTATAGAGGTGGTTGAGCCCGGCCCACACACAGGTGGCCAATGAGATTGCAACACACAGGGAAAACTCCACAGTCATGCTCGCTCAACCATACCGGTGGCCAATTGAATTCCAGCTCACCATAGCAAATATATGTGCACCCCTCTGATTGGATGTCTCCATCCGGCCTGGCCCACCCCTATATCCGGGATTTGTAAGTAAGTTCCTCTGGGAGGGGCATGGTCAATCCAAGCTTACAACAACATGGTTACCTCTGGCTAATCAGGCTCTTACATGTGCTAACCTTTTGGACAGATGATTTCTATGAGTAAGATTGATTTGTGCAAAGGTACAAGAATCAGAACTCTTACTAGATTCTGTAGGATTCTTTTCTGAAGAGTTAGTAGCAATTTCACATTTCCATCAGCACTGTGAGTTTTTTTTTTCACAGCCTCATCAACATTAAACTCAAAAATTGAAAAATGTTCAATCTTCTATTTGAAAAATGGCTTTTTTGTTGCTTTAATTTGCATTTCTCTGGGAATGAACTATAACTTTTTGTGTATGTTGGCTCTTTGTATACCCTTTTCTGTAAATGGCCCTCTAGGATAAAATAATGTTCTTCCTCACACCATGTACAAAGAAAATTCCATGTAAGGTCCAAAGAGGCCAAAGCCAGAAGGGGGGAAAAAAAGTTGTCTAATTGAGTGGAAGAGCTACTTGACATATTAAACAAGATAAATCTAAAACTGTAACAAAGGAGGAAGAATTAAAGTAAAGTTGAATTTATAACCAATAAATTGTTTATATTGTCTTTTGTCTGACAGAAACATCTAAAGACAAATAAATTATATCAAATACATGACAGACTTTAACAAAAGATTAATATCCCTGAATATGGTTCTTTTAAAATATGGATACAAAATACACAAAAGGAAAAAAAAAAAAGCAGTGACATTTTTTTCCACGAAGTTTTGAAGATTCTTGTGTTTGAAGCGTAAACAAAGTACATGTTTACATCGGATTATTGAATAGGAGGTGCATTTCCTCCTATACAAGTTTCTCCCATAGCCATCTGTTCCCTGCCTATAGTCTCTTGGCATTTGGATCTGATTTCCTCAGGTGGGAGTGTTACCTTTGGTAAGCCTCACATGCTGATCACATCTTGTTTCCTTTTGTCTTCCTCCCAGCCTTCCGTCTGCGGCACTGTAACAAACTCAAAGCAGTTCAACTACCTCTTAAAGTCAATAGCTAATATTCAGAAAATTCTGTGTACTAGGCAAAGAGCTCTACTGAGTACCATTCACAATTTCAGGTGTGCCCTATAATGGGAGAATCACATCCAGTTCTATAGTTTAGAAACCGAGTTTAGGAAAGACACCTGTCTTGCTTTATTTATAGCAGAATTTAAAGCACTTCCTTGTAAGTTACTGTAGGTGAGGAACACCTGAGAGAGTTCATGAGAAAGTACTTTGTAAAGTCTCAGGTACTCAATAGTAACCTATTGGGCTAGATTTTCCTTTAAAACTGTGGTTAAAAATAATCTGTGATCAGCAGGGGCATCACATACCCCTTGCTCCTTATCCCCTACTGGAGACAGCACATTTCTCACCAGCTGCCATTTGCTAGAATAGCTGCTTCTAGGAAATCAGCATCATTCAAAGCCCTGCCTTGAACAACATCCTCAGAAAGACCTCTCTGCCTTAATAGTTTTTCCCGAGTAGGCAGCACTCTGTGCTACTTCTCCTTTATAACAATTACAGTTCTAATCAATGTCTGCCACCTGGACTTCAGCACAAACTCACTAAAAGCACGAACCACATTTCTTGTGGGATACTTAGCACTATGCTAGGTGCATAGATAAACATTCGAAATGAAAGTCACAGCATTTTACATAATACCCTCTGTAAGAATCTAATTGTTACCGTTTGTTCACTTATCCATTATCTATCTCCCTTATGAAAATATGGGCTTCACAAGAATAGGCGCTTTGCCTTCCTTATTTCTAGTCCTTTATATTCTTAACATCTGGAACTTGGAACATATAGGTGCTCAATGAGAATTTGTTAAATGAATATTGGTCTCTGTATAGGCTGTTGTTGGCTGACTTAATGGAACTTTGCGATCACCACCTTCCATTTTCAAAGCTCCATGATTGACTGTTGTGAGCACTCCTGGTTTCTACATACAATAGCCCTCCCCAAACCCCTCTGCCCTGCCCAGACCCTTCTTCATGATTCCAGTTACCTGCAGTCAAATGGTCTTGAAGCAGATAATCCTCCCACCAAATCATCAGATAAGTCAGTAATATTCTAATGCTGCCTTCACAATGCCTAGGTCATTGACCCCACTTCAAGGTATCACATAGGGATGTCCTCTCACAGCACACGAAAAGGGAGTACAGTACACAACATTTTGAGAGACCACACTCACCTAACTTGTCATAATATACTATAAATAATTGTTCTGTTATTTCTCACCTCTTATTGTGCCTGACATATATCTAAATTTATTGCAGTATGCATACATATAATGGGTTCAGTGCTTTCTGTAGTTTCAGGCCTCACTGGGGGCCTTGGAACATACCCCAACAGGTAAGGTGGAGTCCAGCATTTGACTTATCTACAGTTCAAATTAATATCACTATATTATATTTCAAAACATACACAAAAATTAAAGGATGAGAAAATGTTTGAGATCTGTTATACCATTTTTTTTTTCCTGGATGACAGTTATCCAGAGTTACAGGACAATCAGCCACAAAGTTAGCTGCAAAGCTAATCTTTTGCAATATTCTTTAAGCAAAAACCTGTGTTTAAAGACAGAGCTCTCTATAGTCAAGGTTCTAGAATGTATGAGAGAGGGGCAAAGAAAAATGATTTGCAGGTGATTGAAAAGTGGTTTTATTCAGATGTTCTTTTTCTAGTTTCTAGTTGAAGTTACTGGTGAGGGAGGTAATCAAGTATTCATAGATCATAGGAGAGGTCTACTCAAAAAGTGAGAAGTTCAAAGTACTGAGAAATCAAATAAAAATTAGGGATGTGGGATTCACAGACCTGTACCCCTGGGGATAAAAATATGTTTATTTAAAAAAAAAAAATTAGGGATGTGGAATTTTATCAGACAGTGGAGTAGCAGCAGAAAATTTTTGCAGACAAACTTTCCTTTCAACCCATGCCCCACAGAGAAAAGACGAAATAACCCTTAATGTTCAACCTGGACTACGTTATGATTATCACTACAATGGCAGCTTTAAAAAGAAATTGATGGTGTAGGAAACTGCTAGCAAATATTTTTCCGGAATTTCTTCAAGACATGATGGGTTAGCTCAGTCTTGGAAAAATATATGTAATAGAGGAACAGACTAAAAGCATAATGGAGTCTCCCTCTAGTCATTTCAAATGCATGTCCTGACTCATTGTATTACTTTCGAATGAAAAAAGATCGAAATACAAATTTTTCTGTGGTGTGGTATGGCAACCACAGAATTTCTATTTGAAAATCTACTTAAACAACACAAGAGCATGATGCTGGTTGTGCCTGGTATTTTTCCAATCTGCAAAGTCACAAACCCTGCTCCTGTGTTTTCTAGTTTCCTTGGTATGTATGGGACACACAGCAAGGCAGCCGCTTTGGCCATTTAATGCTTTGTTAGAATACTCAATCTCAGATTTTGCTCAGAACTAAAAGAATGAGCGCACTTCTTTTTCTTTTCAGTTATTAGTTTGATATTGAGTGCTGTATCATTAAATTTACTGGCTTCTGATTCGTATTTGCAATTCTTCTGTAAAACTTTTGGCATAACAAAAGCTGAAATCCTTGTGATAGTTTTGACTTTTGGAGTGGGGGGATACCATGAGGTTTACACAGGTTAAAAATTTATCTGAGGGCGCCTGGGTGGCTCAGTGGGTTAAGCCGCTGCCTTCGGCTCAGGTCATGATCTCAGGGTCCTGGGATCGAGTCCCGCATTGGGCTCTCTGCTCAGCGGGGAGCCTGCTTCCCTCTCTCTCTCTCTCTCTCTCTCGGCCTGCCTCTCCATCTACTTGTGATTTCTCTCTGTCAAATAAATAAATAAAATCTTAAAAAAAAAATTCATCTGAATACACAAGTTGTTCATCCCTCATGTAGAATTAGTAAATAATGTAGGAAGAAAACAGGACCCCCTAAGGCTGTCTATTGGTCATAATAATCACTTAATATTTTAGAGCATATCCCCCACCAGATAGCTAACCATATCATTTGTAAGGAAGCATGAATATAAGCTGTTAATACAGTTTTGTGTCTGGTTAACATTTCATATTGTATCTTGAGCACTAATATATTAGGCATTTATAATGGGCACAGATTTCATAATATAGAAGTAACCCTTCTTGTTGAACATAGATGTAGTGTTCCACATTTTTGTAAAATTGGTGATAAACATCTTTCCATCTACTTTAAGTCTTTGCCCACACTTCAGATAATTCCCTTAGTAACGCTTCTTAGAAATTAAACTGCCGAGAATATTAGTGTTGAAAATAGCTTATGTTGGAGTTTTTGTGTGTTCGGGTCTGTCCTCAGCACTTCACGTATATGCATTCAATATTAGTTCAATTTTACAGAGGGGGGAAACTGAAGCACAGAGAGATTAACTCTCTAAGGTCATAGGGTAAGTGGAAAAGCTGAGATGCTACCCCAGGCTATTTGAGGCTGGAGCTGGTGCTCCTGACCCTTGTGCTGTATGGACTCTCTAATCACTTAGGTAAACATGACCTTCGCAGGTCATCCACATTAGACTTGGAAGTAATAGACCACCTACTTGAACCCCTGGACGCTACAGAAAGTAAAGCCTACAAAGAGTAAGTGACAAAGTCAAATCGCTGGTAGCAGATCTAGGTTTTACATCTTGACTCCTCATCCTGCAGTCCAAACACTTGTTATTCCAAGGGTGACCCATGAACCAAAGCATCAGCCCCACCTGGGAGCTTGTTAGAAATGCAGAATGTCAGGTCCTACCCCAACCCTCCAGAAGCAGAATCTGCATGTTAACAAGATCCCCTGGTGATTCCTTTGTACATTAAAGCTGCAGAAGCTCTGGCAACACACTGTAAACTTGATAGATCTTTGTACTTCAGTGGAAAATCTGCATGTAAACAGCTAGTATTTCCACAGCATGAAAAAAAAAAGTAATTTTTCAGTTACTTAAAGCTTTTATGAGGTTGAAGCATATGAAACTGCTGTTATTTTAGAGAAAACGTTTAATATTGGCAACTTAGTGTGGCTCAACTTCTGTGGGTGGGTGGAAGGATAACAATAAAACAGGTATTAGTTTGAATAGAGACTGGACTTGAAGTGGAAGAGGTTATTCCCAGTGAATATACATGTTAGTCAGGGAAAAAAACACAAACAATTACATTGCAAAGTGGTAAGTGCTTCAGGAGAGCATTCTGAGAGCTTTGGAAGAAGGTAAATGATGTTCTGGAAAATAAACACGGAAAATCATTTGCTTCTGTTAGTGGCAAAAAAGGCAGCATACAAACCTTAGTCAAAATATTATATGGGCGGGGCGCCTGGGTGGCTCAGTGGGTTAAGCCGCTGCCTTTGGCTCAGGTCATGATCTCGGGGTCCTGGGATCGAGTCCCATGTCGGGCTCTCTGCTCAGCGGGGAGCCTGCTTCTCTCTCTCTCTGCCTGCCTCTCTGTCTACTTGTGATCTCTCTGTCAAATAAATAAATAAATAAATCTTTAAAAAAAAATATTATATGAGCATACTCAGAAGCTTCGCAGAATCGAATTTAAACCAATTGGTTAAGTATATAAGGTGTTCCACAAAGTTTGGGAGCTATAACTTGCCACTTGAACTGAGAAAACTAAGAACTATGTTGGCCGTTAATAGTCATAGTAGATAATGAGAGTTTACAGGTCTCATCATTTAGGGTGTACTATTTTCATGGGCCCCACTTTGGCCGTTCTTCTTATTTTGAAGTTAACAGTTTCAGGTTGGGTGAATTGAAGAACTGGCTTCCATACAGTATGAATGAAGAGAACAATCATAGGAGTAATATTTAAAGATGCACTTTTCTCTCATTCTCTCTCTCTCTCTTTTTTTTTTTTTTTTTTTTTTACCGGAAGCTGTGAGTAACCTATATGCAAGCAGTATGTGTAAATATAAAAACCTTGGTTAAATATTGTCCATTCTCAAGTCCTTTTAGGTATCTTGCTATTCTAGAAATGAGATTGCTATACAGATTTTGCATCTTTACAGTAGTTGGTTTAGAAATACTTAATTTGGGGGGAGATGGTTGAATAGGTAATAATTCCACTTTACCATCTTTTTCCCCATAATGAGGTACAATACTGTTCAAAGCAGTCCTAAGAGCCTGAGAAGGAAAGTATCTGAGACCAAAATTGGGCAATCATTGGAGTGATACATGAAATGCATTGAGCAGGGAGAAAATGACACGAGGGTGGGATAGATCGCACATAGGTACATGCAGGTGGTAGCTTTCAATATTCCCCACAGCCTCCCTGCAGGCCTGAAGGGTAAATGGCTTCTACTTCTCACTACCATCTTTATTTTTATGAATCTAGTCTGGCAAAACTGCCTGCAAATGTCAGAAGTTTGATTCCTAATGTATTAGTTTTCTCCCTTGTCTGCCTTCCCCTGCCCTTCCCTCACATCCTTCTAAACTTTTACCAAATCTCCCAAATACTATCTGGGCACTGGGAGAATATAAGAGTAAGATCTAGCACCTTACTCTCAACTTGCTTGTAAATCAACTTTCTTCCTGGAATAGCAAAGATAGGACAGCCACAAAAAGCTATTAATACCCAGCAGTTGGTGGTGATTGTAAAAAAGGACAGATAGAGTACTATGGGATCACAGAGTGGGGAGCAATCACAGCTGTTGGTGGAATCAGGGAACTCCTGCCTGAGGAGTAATGTTTGAACTAGCTCATGAAAGGCAGGCAGGCTCCAGAGAGGGAGAAGGAGGGATTCCCCAGAAATGCATGCCACAGAGACTAAGGCCCAGAGGAGGAGGTGGAGGGGATTTGGGGAATGTTTTGCACTATAAAGAAAAAGGAAATAAAGAATTTGCTTACTTATTATTTATTTATTTATTGCAGGGGAGAAGCAGAAAAAGAGAGTAAATATTCCCTTCAGTGGCTCAGCTCCAGCCATGTCATGAGAACCACAGGGTTCTCAAACTTTAAGCTCACATTACCTGAAAGGCTTGTTAAAGCCTATATTGCTAGGTCCACCCTGGAGTTCCTTATGTGGAGGGGGTTGTGGGGAGGAGCATGTGTAGCCTGAGAGTCTGCATTTCTGTGACGTTCCCAGGTGATGCTGGTGCTTCTGGTCTGAGAATCCCTGTCCAGAGATATGGCCAACAAGCTCCCATCCCACTTGCTATTTCTTCTGCCTGGAAATTTCTACCCCCAGATAGTCCTAGTCACATGGCTCCTGGCCTCGGTTTATTCTTCTCATTTTTTCTCCTGACACTCTTTATTCCTGGTCTATGCTGTATTTTCATAACCCCTATCATATCTTAACACTATGGTGACTTTTTTTTTAATCCCCCATTAAGATATAAACCCCATGAGGGACAGTTGTTGCCTAAAGCAGTGCTGTAATTCCTAGCACCTAAATTCCTGCGTTTTTAGGCATTAAAATAGCATTGGGCACATAGTAGGCACTCAAATAGTGTTGACTTGCACCAAAGTATAAAATGCCTAGGAATAAGTTTAATTGAGGTGAAAGACCTATACTCTGAAAACTGTAAGACGCTGAAGAAACCAAAGACAACATGAACAAATGGAAAGATACTCCATGCTCATGAATTGGAAAAATACTGTTAAAGTGTCTATATTACCCAAAGCAATCTAAAGATTCAGTGCAATCCCTGTCAACATGCCAACAACATTTTTCACAGAACTTGCATACTAAAGTTTGTAGAACCACAAAAGACCCCAAAAAGCCAATGTAATCTTGAACAAAACTAGAGATACTACAATCTCAGTTTTCAAGATATGATACAGAACTATAGTGATCAAAACAGTATGACAGTGGCATAAAAACAAACACAAGATGAATGGAACAAAACAGAACACAGAAACAAACCCACACTTACATGGTCAATTAGTCTAGGACAAAAGAGAAAAGCATATGCAATGGGAAAAAGACAATGTCTTCAAACAGTACTGGAAAAACTGGTCCTTTGCATGTAAAAGAATGAAATGGGACACCTTCTTATACACAGAAATAAACTTAAATGGATTGAAGACCTAAATGTGAGACCTGCAGCCGTAAAAATCTTAGGAGAAAATATAGGCAGTAATTTCTTTGATATCAGCCTTAGCAATATTTTTCTAGATAGGTCTCCTAAGGCAAGGGAAACAAAAGCAAATAAACTATCAGGGCTAGACCAAAATAAAGAGCTTAGCACAGAAAAGGAAACACAAAATGAAAAGGCAACCTACTGAATGGGAGGAGAAATTCGTACAGGATAACTCCGATTACATAGTTTAAATAGTAACCCACTAAGAATACAACTTATCAAAACAAAACAACAACAACAACAACAAAAAACAAAACTCCAATGATCTGATTAGAAATAGGCAGAGAACCCGAATATACATTTTCCAAAGATGACAGCAGGTGGCCAATAGACACATGAAAAGATGTTTAACATCACTAATCAGGGAAATGCAAATTAAAACCACAGTGAGATACCCCCTAATAGGTGTCACATTGTCAAAAATTAAAAAGGTAAAACATGGGAATGTAGACTGGTGAAGCCACAATCGAGGTTTCTCAAAAAGTTAATAAAAATTAACTTAATTAACCATAAGATCCAGTAATTCTACTAGAGATCTACTCAAAGAAAACAAACACACTAATTTGAAAATATATAGGCATCCCTATGCTATTACAGCATTACTTATAATAGGCAAAATATGGAAACAACTCAAGTGTCTACCAATAGATGAATAAAGATCTTGTACACACGTACACAGATATTATTCAATAGTAAAAAAAAGGGAGGAGATCCTGCCATTTACAACAACTTGGATAGATCTAAACGTTATTATGCTAAGTCAATTAAATTAGAGAAAGACCATATGATTTCATTTATATATGGAATCTAAAAAATAAAACCAACAGAAACAGACTCAAATACACACAACACACGGATGGTTGCCAGAGCAGAGACGGGTAGGGGAAGGGGTATAAGGAGTGAAAGGGAGTGGGAGATATGGACTTCCAGTTATGGAATGAGTAAGTCAAAGGGATGACAGGAACAGCATAGGGTAGTAGTCAATGATATTGTAATAGATTCTATGATGACAGATGGCAACTACACTTGTGATGAACTTAGCATAAGGTATAAACTTGTCAAATCTCTATGTTGTACACCTGAAACTAATGTAACCATCAGCTATACTTTGGGGAAAAATTAGTGTTGACTTGATAAAGGAGATACTGTCTTGGAATGAGAGGTGAGCTTGGGATTCGTATAGATTGAGTCAGAGAGGATGGAAGACAAGATAACTCAGGCCATACACCACATTGACTCCATCTTCCCATCCAAGTACTAACCAGGCCCGACCCTGCTTAGCTTCCGAGATCAGACAAGATCGGGCGCGTTCAGGGTGGTATGGCCGTAGACCACATTGACTCCATCTTAAAGACACACGTCTTTAGTTTTATTAGTAAAAAGTTTGGGGTCAGGGGTAGTAGGGAGGGAGAGTGAAGTAGAGTAAGAGCTTTAAGTAACTGCAGAGTTTCAGAATAGCTGCTGTGAAGGCCAACTATATTCTAAGGGAATAAACACCCTCATTTAGGGCAGAGGAAAAACCAGTCAGACTGTAATTCTTTCTGAAATGCAGAAGTAGTCTTTCTGAAATGCAGAAGTAGTCTTTCTATCTCAATCTAAGAGAATTTCCTACTTGTCACTTGCAGTCATTCCCTTTTCCTGACACGCAGAGGCCTGAAAACTCCTATGGGGGAGCCCAGTTCTTCCTGTGTCCTCCTTTTCTGCCCTGTAAGTCAAGGGCATAGAATACAGTTTCCAGCAGCAAGTTTTTACTCCAAACAGCCTGCTATACAGGGTTCTCCCAAATCCCTCTAACCTTCCATATGTTTACCAATTTTGATGCCAAATGTATTGCTACTACATCATGCACACATGATATACCTTCCATGGAAACATGATCGATATGGCCAGTCCTATTAGAGTCTCTTACTAGAAAACTTGTGTCTTCATTATATTCACAAAAGTCTCAAATAGGAACTTAGACTTTTAGAGGATTCATAAATTAGTCCCATTAAGAGGGAAATCTAAAAGATAGAGGAGGGACGTGAAAATATGGCAAATAAGGTCACCTGTATAGGTGGTCACAGATTCTTTAAGTGCAAAAATAAGCTCATCTGGTGATATAATGTGATACCCTAGTTGTAACATTTAGCAACGCTCAATCTAAGACTGAAATGCTATACAAATACACATTGTGTGTGTTAAAAGTCAAGAGTAGGAAGAGGATTGTTGATCTAATGTAGTTGCATTTTCATTCTCCCCCCATTCTCCCCTGTCTCAGTTTAGATCACTGGATTAAGATCAAAGCCATCTTTGGTTGCTGGAGGGAAAGGATAATTGAACGATGGGTATTAAACAGAGCCCTTGACGTAAAGAGCACTGGGTGTTAAATGCAATTGATGAATCATAAGATTCTATCCCTGAAACTAATATAGTATGTTAACTAAATTGAATTTTAAAGATTAAAAAAAAAAAAAAAACCCAAAGCCCTTAAGAAGCAGAGACTCTTCTCTCTGCTTTGGGGATTCCTAACCCTGCCTGGAACAAAGGATTGGTGGTAAGGCATACCGCCAAGGCTGGTACTTGGTAAGTGTGGTACGATGAGGGAAGACGGGCCTGGAAAGATGGAGAGGATGGTGTACCTCCAGTCCTGAGGGAATTGACAGGAGGAAGGAAAAGGGAAGCCCATTCATTTGGCTAAGAGAACATGAAGACATTTTAACAGAACTTTTAATTTCCCAGGAAGATGAAAGATAATAGTTTTGTAATAGGTTATCTAAATGAGAGACTTTCCAAATATTCTAATATTAGACATAATAATATACTTAACATCTATATTATATTCCAATTTATAAATTTTGTAAGAAATTTGTTAACATTAGAGGAGGCAAGGTGTAGGAATCCTCTGTACAGTAAATGTAAAATTTAAGTTTAAGGGATGCCTGGGTGGCTCAGTTGGTTAAGCAGCTGCCTTCGGCTCAGGTCATGATCCCAGCGTCCTCGGATCGAGTCCCACATCAGGTTCCTTGCTCTGCAGGGAGCCTGCTTCTCCCTCTGACTCTGCCTGCCTCTCTGCCTGTGCTCGCTCTTGCTCTCTCTCTCTGACAAAAAAATAAATAAAATCTTTAAAAAAAAATTTAAGTTTAAGAAAACAAAACTGAGGGGTGCCTGGGTGGCTCAATGGGTTAAAGCCTCTGCCTTCTGCTCAGGTCATGATCCCAAGGTCCTGGGATCGAGCCCTGCATCGGGCTCTTTGCTGAGCAGGGAGCCTGTTTCCCTTCCTCTCTCTCTGCCTACTCATGAATTCTGTCAAATAAATAAATAAAATCTTAAAAAAAAAAAACCTGAAAAATCATATTTTATCAGGTCCTCTATCTACTATGTTTTCATAGGGCTAGGTTTTCTGTTTTTGTTTTTGTTTTTGTTTTGTTTTGTTTTTTAGGAAAGAGGCCAGTTAGCTTCCTATCTCTTCAGACACCTAACTCCATTTCTTACCTATAGTCTTACTCTTATTCCTACCACCTGGCATAAAACTT
Source organism: Mustela nivalis (assembly GCF_964662115.1). Taxonomy (NCBI): domain Eukaryota; kingdom Metazoa; phylum Chordata; class Mammalia; order Carnivora; family Mustelidae; genus Mustela; species Mustela nivalis. The sequence goes on from NW_028135969.1 coordinate 252,645, forward strand.
GGTCATACTCCCCTATGTTAAGTAGTAAAAACAAGAACAAAACCCTTTCAATTATTTATCAACTCTCCACTCCGACTTCATGGATAAGCTTCTTTAAATTATGGTCAGCACTCACCGCTAATGTGCTCACATCCCATTTGTTCTTCAACTGACCGAGCTCTGGATTTCCCTCACCATTTCACTAAAAGCACCTTTGATGATAATACAACTGAGATCTTGAATGGACAAGCCAATGGATATCACTTTGTCATATTTAATGTGACCGGCCTCACCTTTCTTGGATCTTACTCTCCTGGGTTTCTTTCTAGTACTTTCTACTAGTTTCTCTGGCTCTCCTTTCCCCCCATTGTTCTATCTTGGTTTGAGTTATTTTTAATGTAATGAGTGCTTCCTAGATGCCCCATCGTACACGCGATGGTTTTAAGATGGCATACATCAGTTCCTGGAATCTATTTCACAGTCTAGATATCTTGAGCTTCAGAGCGATCTATCCAGTTGGGTACTTTATAAACCCCTCAAACTACACAGAGCTGTAGTACTTACCCTCTGTGCAAAAAGCTCAGTTCTATTAATCCTAAGAATCATTTTACACTATTACCTCCTTTATCTCCTCTTCAGTTACCTAATTGTGAAAATTCTACCTGTTAAGTATTTCTTAAATTGGTTCTGTCCTTTCCCTTTGATCGTTACTGCCAGAAACCAGGCTCTACCATGTTATTACCATGATCACTATAATATCCCAGTCTTTTGTCCTCAATTATTAGCCTTCAAATCTTCCCTTCTCAATGATGGGAAAGGGAATTTTCCTTGAGGGGCAGGGAAAGAAAGTAATCTAGATTTTTTTTTTTTTTGTAAAATTCTTGATGAACATCTAATCACCCTTGGAAGAAACTAGAACTTCATGTAATGGGACATAAAGTAGTTCATGACGTTGAAGGCTTACCTCACCTCTCCTACCAAGAGAAACACCCTTTATTTTGTTCATACTTAATTGCTCTCATTTTCTAGATTTGACCAAGTTCTCACTTATAGTTTTTTGCACAGGCAATATATTCCCTGTGTCTGGAAAGCCTTCACTTAATTTCTATTTCCTTATGCCTGAGATGAGGACCCTGTTCTTGGAGTCCCAAGCATTCAGAAGAAAAATGTAAAATACTTTGCATATTTAATAATTCACTCAGATTTCTGTCTTTTAAAGACTCTTCTCACAACAAAAAAGCCTTTTTTGACCTTTCAGAGGTCTAGATTAAGTGATCCATTCTCTTGCACTCACTCAACACCAAGAGTTTTGTCTGTGGGCACAGTGATCCCAGAGTTGAAATTGTTTACTTATCCAAGTTACTCATTACACTATGCACATGGACTGCTCTTTTATCTGTAGCCCCACACTAGCAGAGGGCCAGATATGCTATGAATATTTAAAGAAATGAAATTAAATCCTCCCTCATTAAATACTTCTCAGCCTCCTAAGGCTGAGAAGCCATTTTACTTCATTCCCAGTAACCCTAAGGAATAAGAAAGAGTAAGATTTCTGGATTCGCCAAACAGTGTTGTTAACTATAAGGACTACTTCAAACTCAGCTGACCTGGGTTTTAGTCCCACTCCACCAGCTCTGCAAAAAAAAATTGTTTTTGAGTTTTGCTTCCTCGTTTATTAAAGAAAGGGACTGATCTCTAATTTTGTGATCTTTCTTTTCTGATTCTATGATTTAAGTACCATTTACAGAATAAAAATGCACATTTTGAATCTGTGTGAAGTACACAATTCTAAAAACCCATTTGGATGGATTGCTTCTATAGGAGAAAGAAATAGAAGAACCAATTTAATGAAATTGGTTAATCATTAAATATCAGAATGACCACTGAGAGAGGCTGCTATTTATTTCCTAGTATGTTTCCCCCAAGCCATACTCACCATTCCCAGCCATTATTTCATAGCCTCCCATGCAGCCAAATCTATCTAACTAACTCTCGCCAATAGGCAGTGAAGGCGAAGACTGTTATCTTAAAGGAGAGTGACCAACATTTTCCATGGTCCTGCTGGCTGGACCTCACGAGCTAGACTCAATGAACCACATTTGAGAGTTGAGTGTTGAGCATGGCAGAGACACAGGACAGAGTCCATTTCTCTGGCACTACCAACTATACCCGCTTGTATTTCTACATGAGAAAGAAATTTCTTGTTCAAACCATTGAGATTTGGGATTGTTATAGAAAAAGAACAAACAAAAACAAACCAACAAACCCACAACCCAACATAAAAAATACTAATATTTTATTATTTTCAAAGCACACTGGGAAGATGGTAATTTTGCTGAAGCAATTTTAAAGTTTGCTTGAACCTTTAATAAAATAATTTATGAAATTTCCTATACTACCCAGAACAAGCTACTTGAAAACTTCATATTCTACATTCCACTTTATTATGAAGAAACTAACACCCAGAGGTAGACTGGAAAAGGTATTTGTTTGGCAAAGCAAATTCTAATCCTATGAACCAGTTTTCTACTGAGGGATCGTAGTGAAGACTAGAACAGTTCACAAGACAACTTCATTTTCTGATCAGCAGTTCCATTTACACAGACTAAAAGACTAATGCTTTTGTAGCTTTCACAATATAAAATTATGGAATAGTAACATCCTTCACTACTTTTCAGGAAGTGGAAGTGATCATGCTTCATGGTATTACCCAGAATGTATCCTGGTGCCATAAAATAAAATCTTCATTACCAGATTGGGCTCCAAGAAGTGGTCCAGAAGCACATAAAACACTCCTCTTTCTACTTGCTCAATGGCAGAGGGAATGCTGATCCCTATGCCTGCCTGGGAGTTCAGGTCAGAGGAAATAGAGACCCACAGCATTGCATGCTTTTACCAAACAAAGCGAGAGGCCTCAACACACAGAACAGATTGTGGGGAATAAAGCTTTTGGAATAAACACCTGATAATCAGCACTTAGGAGTTGCCCTTTGAGCTAGTGCATAAAGAAAACTTAAGTTATTCTCCCATTAATAAGGGCCAAGAGCTCAAAGGAACTTTCCAGAGAACACTGAAGAACTATAAACCACACTGACTTGTGAACAATAGGTTCAAAAACCAAACTTAAAACCTACTGTACATCTTTCATAATTCCCTAATGCCCCTAGAGCTCAGACATTCCAATCTATCATTCGTGATCTGAGATGGCTCATTTTTGCTTTAGGCCCTTATGATGAATGGGGCCTGCCTTCTTTAACAAAAGATGGATTAAGGCTGAAGCGCTCCCTCCTCTGGACTACCGAAGGAGTCTCAAGGCTGAAGAAGAGTGAAAGAGAGACAGGAGAACCAGAGAGTCTGATTATAGAGGTCTTGAAAGGCAGGCAAAGGATTCTGGATTTGATGTACTCAGTAATAGGAAGCCAAAGTAGATTTTTGAGCAAGGGAGTAAGACATGCAAAGGCTTATTTTAGTAAGATCATTAGAACGAGAACAGAGTAGAGAGGTAGAGCAGTTAGGAGAAAGCCATATTACTTTGGGCTAGGATAAGGAAATACTGATATGGCTGGTGGCTATGGCAAGGGAGAAGAGAGAGGACAAGGAAGAGACTTTCTATAGGAAGATGGTAAGGAACTAAATTTGCAGACTTGAAATAAGAAGATAGCTAAACACTTGAAACAATGCTTATTAAAGAAGGAAACACAGGGAATAAGTCTGAATCCATGATTTACCATCTAAATCAGGACTCTGCTCAGACTGAAATGGGGTATTGCCAATTACTAGGCCAGAAGACCAATTACTATTGCCAATTACTAGGGCCAGTCTCAGGCAAACAGGGATTTCGAGCCACCTTACCTGACAGGAGTTTTAACTACCACCATAGAAGACAACACAGATTCCAATGACCACTCGGTACTCTTGAACTCTAGCTCTGGGTTTCTAAAAGTAGACATTAAAAGGAAGCCACCATTGGAGGGTGAAAATAAAAAGCTGCTGTTGAGAGACAGAGGAAGAGCCAGAGTGGTAAGCTGGAAAACAAATAGGACATCCCTGAAGTTCAAGCTGTTCTGAGTCACTGTATTTCTCATAGTTGTCTGCTTTTCAATAGGTCACATCACATCCTGATTTGGGGTCTCTTTCCTTAAAGGTTTCAAGGACCAAACTGCCTTCTTAAAAAACAAACCCTGTTTCCTTCCATTCCTAATTCTCCATATCCCTTTTCCATGAAGGACTAGTAAACCAAGGTGGAGGTATGGGGTGTTAGGGGCAACAGGGTGAAGGATGGGGGTGTGGATACTGCATGGACACTTACTATTCAGCATGCACCAGCTGTCTAGTGGGCCATAACCATCCTTGCACATACATACCTATGGTCATGGGACAAAGGCAGTCCTTAGAGTTGCTCCCCTGAAAGGAGAAATGACCACACAGTGACAGGAAAGAAGTCTTTAGCATGTGCAGGGCTGAGTGAGGAAGGAGTGTTCTAGTCCTTAGCGGGCACATCCAATACCACGGGGCTCAAGTCCAACAAGGAACCCTAGTGTCAGGAAGCATGTTCACACTCCTCCCCAGCTGAGCTATGGAAGGGCTGAGTGATCAGAACAGGTGAGGCCTGGGATAGATTTCCACTCCTCCCTTCTTGGTTCAGAGCTCACTAATCAATCCTCATGGTCTCTTCATTCCATCCAACATTTATACATTGTCTACTAATGTTATGTGTGGAGTTATTTACTAAACCAAGCTATCAGAGGGCATGGACTCTGTTGGTTAATGTTCTTGGCACAGAGTATTATTACTTGTTGAATGAATGAAGGCACACACCCATGGCCAGTTTCTGTGCTACTTTGTTTTTACTCATCTTACACTTTCCATCCCTTGTGTTGTCTGCCTGCTTTTCTAATGAGGATTCACCATCAGTAACTCATCACCTAGAGAAGGGAACAACAATTAGACTTCCAGTTTTAGCTACATAATCCACTTTGTTACCCTGAAACTATCAGTTCCCCAAACAAGATTAAACCTTCAGTTTTCCTTAAGACCAATTATCTTCTGTATCTTAAACGAGTGACAGAATAGGAAGTAGTTTGTCCAGTCAAGCAGAGCCAGGTTAGAATCCCAACTGTGCCCTTACAATGACCTTGGGTTAGTTAGCTCTGGGGTTGGATTACCCAGTTGTACTTCATTTAGCTTAACTGTAAAATGGGGATATCCAAAACTGCATTATATTGTTGATAAAGACCTACAAAATTGTTTTTACCAAAATGCAAGAAATGGGGCTGCTCCATAATTAACAAATCCTAAACCTATTAAAGGAGAAAAAGTGAGGTGGTTTAGAATTTTAACGTTGAATTGGAAACAAAGATCACACGAAGTAACTATGCCACCATGTCATGCCATTAGGTTCTCATTCACTCAAGAACGAGACATGCAGAAAGTAGTTCCTGAGGGAAGCCATGTCTTTCGTGATGAGAGAATGGCCTATTTAGTAAGATGAAGTTAAAATCCATCTCTGGTGGGAATGTGCTCAGACACTTCCAGTTTTAAAGAAGCTCTAGATTTCTACAGTGATGGACAGGTAAGGTGATCTTCAGTTTCTCCAATGTTTCAGCTTTATTCTCCAACTTTCAGACATCCGGTAATTTATACATTTGGAACTGACTTATTATGTCTCAGCCAAAGGGAAAACAGCAATTAATGCTTTCATTGCAGAACAGAAAAATAGTGCAGCTTCCTCCAGAGAAGTTCCAGTTGCAGCAAATTCTAGAAGGAAAAATTTACTGCCATTGGCTGTGTTTCCTCTACATGGTGCTTAGTTAAGTGCCTGCACCTGCTCCGCTGAAGCAGGTCTGCTAACTTGGTCATCATCAAACACCACACACTGAAATAATTAAGAACAGGGCCCCAGCTGGGTGGAGCTGAGTAGGTCACACTGGTGTGTCTAAACCTGTGATCTGTGATTATCACATGGCCTGACACCAGACAGAAGAGTCTGTAAAGTCCACAGTGGGGCCAATACCAGTCATGAAACATGGCTCCCTTGTCCAGATATCCAAAAGCATGATGAATGACAGAATGTGAAGCCTGAACCCTGTGTGTTTAGGAGACTAAAAAGCAAACCTTCTGATGTCCGCCCCTTTCTCTTTCTCCCTGGAACACAAGGGTGGAAAAATCAGGATTGTATTACCATCTATAGCCCTTACCTCCACCAATGCCTCCTCCCCATCTTATTGTCCCCAAAACGGAGGACATGTTTTTTGTATTGTTTTAAGTTTTCTCTGTAAGCACCATATTCAGGAGAAACAGTAAAGGCAGGGCCTAGATTTATTATTTTTTAAAATTTTATTTATTTGACAGAGAGAGAAATCACAAGTAGGCAGAGAGGCAGGCAAAGGGGGTGGGGGGAGCATGACCCTGAGATCATGACCTAAACCGAAGGCAGAGGCCCAACCCACTGAGCCACCCAGGTGCCCTAGCACTAGACTCTTTAGGAGACAAAAGGGAAGTATTTCTCTTTCTAGGATCATACTTATAAGTTCTTCTTTACATTATTACTAGTAAGAACAACTGTGTCTTAACACACTGGGCACACCTAGGGGAAAGTTTTCCTCAATTGATAGTTACATAAAGATAAAGATTTAAGATCCTGGTTTTCCTCCTCTATCAGATGCAATTGAATTAGATGAGCTATTTAAGGTTCTTCCTGATTTAAAATGCAGTAATGCCCTAATTTGCAGATTCAAAGAATGTCCCCTGCAAATCTGAGTAAAACAAATGCTGTAGAGTCCTCAGTAAGCCTTTGGGAGAAGAGGTGCAGAGTCGCACACTGCTTCCTCTGCAGTCCTGTGCCTCCTTAAGAAAGGCAAATACAAGGTACCCTAAGCTACAGACACGGGGCGAGGGGGAACTAATTGTTTTTTCCCCTTCTACATTCTTCCCTTCTGAAAAAAAACACCCAATTTTACTGTTGGTTACTTTTATTCGGCTTATTTTGAGCTGGCTCATTTGCATGGCTCAGATTTAAAAATCTTTCTAATAACCACTATGCAGGCTAACACACACACACACACACACACACACACACACCCATGCACACACACCACACTCTGGTCTTAATCACTGGTGAATTTCAACCCTTTCTGCCTACAATCCTGAAGGAGAAGCTCTGGTTTTCAGGTCATAATTCACATGGTACAACAGCATCCTTCTTATGTGGATACTGTAAATACTGGCCATACCAAGGACAGAATCCCATTCAACAATGGCCCACAGTGGAGGATGGCACACTATAAAAAGTGTGAAAAGCTAGACTTATGACCGCCGCGTTCTTTCAGTGAGCTTGACCCAAGAGCTGGGAACCGCACACACGCTTTACTTTAGGTAAGGGCGAAGTGTACAGATTCACACAAAAATCACAGATGAGGAAAAAAAAAAAAATCCGAGGCAGACTCAGGAGTGAATCAGCCCCCTTATCCAACTAAAAGTCACACAGGAAATGAAAATTGCTCTACTCACCCAGCATAGCTGTTGTTATAAAGGTGGCCGTGCCCTGCTTGCAGAATCTCCAAAAAAAGCAGGCAAAGAGGCAGAAAAGCAGTGGTCCAAGTCCTGGGCTTCCAGAGGCACTTCATAGTGTTGCAGGGAGAGGAGCTGAAAGTTCCCTTACAGTAGTCACCTGAGGCTGGAGGTGGCTCACAGGACCCCCTCCACATGCGCAAACCTTCTCTGGAAGGGGGTGGGAACAAAGGCTGGGGAGCTAGTAAAATGTGACACTTCTTTTCAGCCACGGGGAGGGGGGTGGGATTTAAGCAGCCTAAGAAGGGAAATTGCTATTAAAACTTGGTGTTGGGACCAGAAGCAGCAGCACACACAGCTCAGCCCAGCAGCTGAGCCTGATCCTTAACCAGGCTCCCCTAGAAGGGGCTGGGCCTCCCCTGTGCTGACTCATGGCTGGGGTTCACTGGGTGCTGCTTCCTTTGGATAACTTCTTCTGGGTTTTTTTGTTTGTTTCTTGCTCTATAACTTTAGGCCCCTAACTTTCTTGGACAACCTTTCTCCTTTTATTATGTTCTATGGCACAGGACCGTATCCTAAACACAAATGATTTGCTTGAGGATGAGCAAAACACTTAGGCATACATAGAACATTCTGGGCTTAAGGTTCTGAGCTCCCATAACAAATTTCTACATGGATTCCACATACTGAGATGCATGGTGAGTAGCCTTCATGAGTATAAGAGCAAGGATAAGGTCAGGCCCGTGAATCTGAAGAGCCAGGCTTGGACCCAGCTCCTACCTGTATGGAGAAGGGGCAGCAGGTTTGCCGGATTTCTGGGAGCTCTCTGTATCCATTCAATGTCAGCAACACCCAGACCTGCTGCGATTTCAGAAGTTCTCATAGGGATCAAGAGGCTTTACTACCTTCACTCACATTTGGAATCACTTAGGAAGCCAGACAGACCATTTAAATCAGAATTCCTGTGGTGGGATTGGTGCTTTAAAAGGATATTCAGGTGATTCCAATGTTCAGCCACCATGCTGGTCTAGAGTGGGGCTTCTCAAACTTTAACATGCGTACAAATCTAATCACCTGTGCATCCTGTTAAACTGTCCCTTCTGATGAAGTCATTTGGGGCTGGGGCCCAAGATTCTGCATTTCTTTTTCTTTTTTTTCTTTTTCTTCCTTCCTTCCTTCTTTCCTTCCTTCTTTTTAAAATATTTTATTTATTTGACAGAAAAAGACACAGCAAGAGAGGGAACACAAGCAGGTGCAGAAGGAAGAAGCAGGCTTCCTGCCGAGCAGGGAGCCCGATGTAGTGCTGGATCCCAGGACCCTAGGATCATGACCTGAGATGAAGGCAGACGTTTAACAACTGAGCCACCCAGATGTCCCAAGATTCTGCATTTCTAACGAGCTTCCAGGTGATGCTTATGCTGCTGGTGCATCAATCACAGTTTGCGGAGCGAGGCCTTACTTTAGAATGAGGTCTGATTTTTCTCCTTTCTCTCAAAACTGGAGGGGGGTGGGTAAAAAACCTTGGAGCAAATCATCTCCTCATTTTCTCCATGTTTGTGATGAAGGTGTTTTTTTTCATCTACGTGCTCCTATCCAGATATACCAGAAAACCCATCTGGAAGGATATACTTTGCTCTAATAAATAAGAATGGCCTTATCTAGGGTGACTCCCATTTTGCCCCATGCCAAGGCCTGGTCCTATTCTGGAACAGTGTGGGAGCCAGCATCTCTCTATATGCTCACACACTTTTCAAATTTCCCAAAGATTCATAGCCGAGGATTCTGTGTCCTCCAATATTATGTCCAGAACACTGGTTAGAAGAGAAAGTACCATATCTTTCCTTATCTTCTCTACTGAAGTCATAAGTTTGGTGTAAGAGATCCATAATGATTTTCAGTTAGAATGATTCTCTAAAGCTTTCTTGACTACCCAAAGGTTAGTTTAATCTCTTCTCTGTGTCCCCCTCTCTAATAACCAGTGTGTTGCCTACTGAAGGGCATAGCACATTGAATTTAAGTATTCATATGGTTCCCTCCCAAGACTTCCTTCTCCTTGAGTACAGAACAGCATGCCCTTTCACCTTTATGTCACTTCCTTATATCTACTAGAGGGAACACAATGTTTGCTGAAGCAATGATCAGCCATGCTGAGTGAATGATGAACCTGAAAAGGATTTCGTTCAACATATATTCTGTGACTTCTGTATCCAAACAGAGGAAGATGGAGGCCCTAGAGTAGTGGACAGTCCCAGGTCTCCTGGTTTTGTTTCTTGTTTGTTTGTGTTGTTGTTTTTTCCTTCGTGACTTTATGGCCTGGATCTCCTGTCTTTGAAGGGGTGAGGCTGCTCTGCAAGGTATGGCCATGCATCCTGAGGCCATTTTGACAAGGCCAAGAAAGCCTATGTAATCATGACTGAACTGTTGAAATAGGAGGTTACTGTGTAAATAAAACACTTCATCTCTTTGAATTTTATTATGTCAGAATAATGTATAAATCTGTCATATTCTATCACAACATTAAACTAGGAATGTTCAGTCTCTGGCTGAGGATTAAGCTCATCCTCAAATCATTCTGAAGAATGGGATCCGGTGAGCATGTTCAGCAAAGGCTCTCCAGACTCTGAGACCAGGGTGATCATTTCCTGGACTATCAAAAACACAAGAGACCCAGGGGACATCCTATAGCCTCCCTTAATATTTCAGATCAAAGAGAAGCTCTCAAACAATTGAAGTCATTCCTAACAATCTTCCTCTGGTTTTTTAAGGATGAAGTTGTCTAATCAAACTTCTCCTGGAGTAGATAAGCTCCCATAAAATGAGTGATAAATGGAGTCCATTTAGTAAGTGGGAGGAGAAGAGAATGGCTTTACAGATGGATTCAAAGATAAAAGTTCCATTTTTAAGGCACTGAGAAGGAGTGAATTATTAAACCAGTGGAAGATTTAGAGATGGAAAGATGAGAATTTCTATTTATCGACTATGCCTTTGGCATATTTTAGTTGAAGAGTGAACTTTTTAAAAAGAAATTATTATTACTCTGCAGAGAAACAAAAGGAAACAATAATTGGGAAAGGAAAATGTCATCTTGATTTGGGTCCATTGTTGTCCATGAATAGATAAATTTTTATTAAAGTATAGCTGACACACAATATTGTGTTAATTTCCTATGTATAATACAGTGATTCAACATTCATATAGGTTATGAAATGATCACCACAATTAATCTAGTTACCATCTGTCACCATACAAAGCTAATATGGTATTATTGACTATATTCCTGCTGTTGTACCTTATATCCCCATGGCTTATTTATTTTATAACTACAAGATGGTACCTCTTGATCCCCTTCACCTATTTCACTCCCCCTCCCTCCACCACCAAATCCTCCTCTCCTCTGGAAACCATCAGTCTGTTCTGTTTATCTGAGTCTGGTTTTGTTTGTTTTGTTTTGTTTTGTTTTTTAGAATTGACATATAAATGAAGTCATACAGCATTTGTCTTTCTCTGTCTGACTTATTTCACTGAGCATAATACCCTCTAGGTTCATTAATGTCACAAATGGCAAGATTTCATCTTTTAAAAAGATTGTATTTATCCATTTGAGAGAGAGAGTGAGAGAAAGCATGAGAGGGAAGAAGGTCAGAGGGAAAAGCAGACTCCCCAGGGAGCTGGGAGCCCAGTGTGGAACTGGATCCTGGGATCCCGGGATCATGACCTGAGCCGAAGGCTGTTGTTTAACCAACTGAGCCACCCAGGTACCCAGATTTCATTATTTTTTATGCTCAAGTTTTTACTGTTGGATATATATCCACATATTCTTTATTCATTCATCTATCAATGGACACATTGGTTGCTTCTATATCACAGCTATTGTAAATAATGCTACAATGAACATAGGGGTATACATCCCTTTTCAACTTAGTGTTTTCATTTTCTTTTCTTATATCATGTTTTTTATTTTAATTCCGGATAGCTAACTTACAGTATTATGTTAGTTTCAGGTGTACAATATAGTGATTCAATAATTCTATACAAATTATTTAGTGCTCATCAAAGTACACACTTTTTTTTTTAAGATTTTATTTATTTATTTGACAGAGAGAGATTACAAGTAGGCAGAGAGGCAGGCAGAGAGAGAGAGGAGGAAGCAGGCTCCCTGCTGAGCAGAGAGCCCGATGTGGGACTCGATCCCAGGACCCTGAGATCATGACCTGAGCCGAAGGCAGCGGCTTAACCCACTGAGCCACCCAGGCGCCCCAAAGTACACACTTTAATCCCCATCCCCTACTTCCCTTGTCCCCCAGTCTACCTCCCCTCTGTTTTTTGGTCTGTCTCTCTTTTTCCTTTGCTTGTTTGTTTTGTTTCTTAGATTCCATATATGAATGAGATCATACAGTATACGTTTTTCTCTGACTGACTTATTTCACTTAGCATAATGCTCTCTAGCTCCATCCAGGTTGTTGCAAATGGCAAGATTTCATTCCTTTTATGGCTCACATCTTCTTTATCCATTCATCTATTGATGGGCCCTTGGACGGCTTCCATGGTTTTGGTGGTTATAAATAATCTGCAATAAACATTAGTGGTGCATGTATCCCTCTGAATTTGTGCTTTTGTATTTGGGGGGTATATACCTAGCAGTGCAATTACTGGGTCATAGAGTAGTTCTATTTTTAATTTTTTGAAGAACCTCCATACTCTTTTCCATAGTGGCTGTATCAATTTACATTCTCACCAACACTATGAGTGTTTCCTTTTTGCCACATGCTTGCCAACACTTGTTATTTCTTGTGTTTTCGATAATAACCATGCTGACTGGTGTAAGGTGACATCTCATTGTGGTTTGGATGTTCATTTTCCTCGTGGTTAATGATGGTGAGCATCTTTTCATGTGTTTGTTGGTCATCTATATGTCTTCTTTGAAGAAATGTCTATTCAGATCTTCTGCCCATTTTTAAATTGGATTCTTCGGGGGTTTTGTTATTGAATTGTAGATTATATATTTTTAATGTACTTTCCATATCTGAAATTATATGATGTTATAGGGAAAGATTGTGTACAACCTTTTCTTGTGTATGTGAATGAGAGCCATGTAGATTTATTTTTGTAAAGATATCTGGAGGAGAAGATAAATGGGTATGGCTGGGCTTTGTGATACAGAAAACCCTCCCATTGCAGTTTCATGCTCATTCTTCAATGTCTTATTAACATAGACCTATTGCTTGTCAGGTCTCTTTTATGGCCTTTTGCTATTGTTCCAATATGTGAGAAATTAGCAAATGTGATGTTAGGTTGCTGCCTTATGCAGTCTTGGCAATTCTGTAAGGAACGTTCTGAAGCTTCCTTTAACAATGATTCCCTCGCAACTGTCTTTTTTCAGCACCATCAGCCATCTCTTCTTGCCTTATGTTGTTTTTTTTTTTTTTTAAGATTTTATTTATTATTTATTTGACAGAGAGAAATCACAAGTAGATGGAGAGGCAGGCAGAGAGAGAGAGAGAGAAGCAGGCTCTCCGCTGAGCAGAGAGCCCGATGCGGGACTCGATCCCAGGACTCTGAGATCATGACCTGAGCCGAAGGCAGCGGCTTAACCCACTGAGCCACCCAGGCGCCCTTGCCTTATGTTTTTAATCTTTCTCTTGTTAACTCTCCATGTTTCTCCCTTCCTTAAATGCAAGCTGACCCCTTTCTTTTTTCAGGCTTCTCAAAAGCACACTCTTAACTTTGACAATTATGTTTTCCATCCCTACCACTCCAATGAAACTGTCTCTTAAAGATCCATGGTTCTTTCTTTTTTTTTTTTTTCAAAGATTTTATTTATTTATTTGTGAGAGAGAGAGAGTGAGAGCGAGCCCAGGCAGACAGAGTGGAAGGCAGAGTCAGAGGGAGAAGCAGGCTCCCTGCGGAGTAAGGAGCCCGATATGGGACTCGATCCCAGGACGCTGGGATCATGACCTGAGCTGAAGGCAGCTGCTTAACCAACTGAGCCACCCAGGCATCCCAAGATCCATGGTTATTTCTAAGTGAGAAGCCCTCTGTTGTCACTCTGTATTTGTATATTTTCTAAGACTATTTATCACCCCCTGTTTGAAACTCTTCTTTCTGTGATTGGGGACATTGTTTTTCTATTCCTTTCTTTCCTAGAGTTATTTCCTATTTTTTGACTGCTTACAAAGTTGATGTTTCATGGCAGTGTTGGCCTTCTCCTCTTCTTGATGTGCTGTGGACAGAAATGGGTTGAAACAATTTTGTGGGATGAGTCTGCCTTAAGCTGAGTCTGGAAGGGAAGGAAAGATTGGCTGACTGAAATAAGAAGGGGTGGAGAAAGATGGCCATTATTATCAAGAAAACATTGTAAGCAAATACAGAGGATGTGGACCTTGAGTGTGATACTTGGTACTACTGCCAGAGGGGCTGGGCAGACAAGTAAACATAGAATTGCACTTGGTGGTTGAATTAATTATATGCAAACACGTCAGAGATGCAATGATAGAATATTAGAGGGGAGTAGATTACATATATAGGGTGTTATGAGGAAGTGGACATTTAAAGCAAATATGAGAAGGAAACAGCTGTAGCAAGAAAAGGGTGGTTGGGGGAGTATGGGTAGGAACAAGACCATTGCAGCTCAGGCTGTAGCTTAGACAAAGAAGTCCTGTTCAGAAATTACTGTCCTTCTTTATGTCAAGACAGGAGAAAGAGAGGGACATTTGGCATCTTCAGTCTGGCATTCAAGGTACTTGAGAACATTTCCACTTTTATCCTCTTCAATATTTCCTTAATACTCTGTATTATCTTTTCCTTCCTCTGGGTTGATTTATATTTCTTTGATAACAATGACCACCTCTCTCCAGCCTTCATGTCCTCAATCCAGCCACTCCTTCCATCCCTTCCAGACACAGTTCAAGTCAGTTTCATTTATGAAACTGTTCCAATCCCACTTCTGTCCACCGTCCTCACCTTCCCAGCACTGATACATCCATTCTTGTATACCTTTATGTTCTAGTGTGTATTGACACTTAATTCAGTAGCACCATTTACTATAAACTGCTCAAGGGCAGGCACTCTATTGTGTACATCTTCATAGTCCATAGTGCCTAGAATTCTGTTGGGTCCACAATTAACATCCATTAACAACAAAGCTGTTGGCTTGCCTTTCAGCCCAGTACTCATGGGACCATTCAGCTGTCAGGGGAGCCCTTTTCTATAACTCCAGACATCACCCGTGTCCTTGGCTAGGTCTCTCACAAAGAGAATCTTGCTCACTCAGATGAAAGAACAATTTGAAGAGCAAGCTTTATTGATGGACAAACCTATCATTACCTTTTTAGACTCTTGTAATTATGTCACAATGATGTTTTACAAAATTTATGGAGCAAAGCCAAAGTATTTTAATGCAGGAAGGTGGTAACAAGGAGTTTGGTTTGCTGATTCCAAACAGCAGAAGAAACTTCCCTTCTTTTTCCTTCTCTTTGTCTTTTTGTTCTTTTCTCTCCCTCCTTCCCTTCTCTTCTCCCTCCTGGCTCCCCTTCCTTCCTGATACCAGTCTCCAAGGCTCTCCTGAAGAAAGAAGGTAGGGGAAAATAGTAAATAAAAAATACTTTAAATATTATTTCAAATGACAGAGAATGGATGTTTGTATTATACCAGTTGTAACATTAAGTGTTTTAATGAAAATTAAGAGAAATTTGAGACAGATGGAGCATGAAAGTGAGATTAAGAAAGCTTGATTAGAATAAAGTCTAAAGCAATATTTAAGCAAATGATTGAAGAACTACCCTTCCATCCATTTGCCTATGGCAGTGGGAGGTGATAAAAGACAAAAACAAGTAAGCATGGGAAAAAAGTAATGACAGAAAAGGCTCAGGTATAAGCAACACTTAAAAAAAAAAAAAGACTAGGTAGAGAGGGAGTTTTTGATACAACAAAGATCAGCAAAATAGGGGATGGAACCTTTCTTAAGAAAGAAAAGCTGTGAGGAATGAGGGAAGTCAGGCAGGCAACAATGTTTCATGGTCAGACTACTCATAAAGGCAGAAGGAGGAGAATGTGTTCCTGATGCTAAAAGACAGAGAGAAAGAGTAAATAGAAAAATAAAGGACCTCTATTCAAATGAAATTATAGAGAGAAATGTGTACTTTGGTTATCCCCCAAATTCCAAGAATATACAGAAGTTGACTAATACTTCCAATGTGCTATTATTTTTTAAGATACTGATGCTGATACAGAAACTAAGAAACATTCTAAGAATCTAAGTTCATATAATAAAGGTAAAATTTTGGCAAATATGACTGGTTAAGTAATTTTGGTATGATAAACAACAGCAATATTTACTTTAATTTACCCATGTAAAATATAATATAAAAGTGCTTTTTAAATTCTATTTGGGTATGCTTTCTGTAAACCTATACAGATTGGTTATAAAAATGTGATTCTGTGTATTTAAAATTCATTAACATTCAACACACTATCTTGAAACACCTGGCATACTAGAAAACACCTTATTTCCATAGGAATTATGTTTTCTTGTTTGTGCCAGCTTGAATTTCTAAGATCTTTAGGGAACTTAACAATAAAAATACAAATAATGAATTGAAAAATGGACAAGGGATGTGAATAGACATTTCATAAATATATACAAATGACCAGTAAGTACATGAAAAAGATGCTTACCATCATTAGTCACTAGGGGATTGCAATTAAAAACCACAATGAAATGCCACTTCACAAACACTGAGATGGCTATAATCAAAGGCAGATAATAATGACCATATGTGAAAATATAGAAAAATAGGAACTCTCAGAAATTGCTAATACAAATGCAAAATAATGCAGCTGCTGTGAAAAATACTTGTGTTTTTCTTCAACAATTAAATGCAGAGTTATCATATGATCTAGAAACTCCAACTCCCACATTTCATTCCAGAAAATCCAATCATATGTTCATATCAAGATCTGTACACATACATTCATAGTAGTGTTATTAATAGCCCAAAGTAGAAAAAAAAGCATATATCTGTCAACTGAAGGAGCTATACATAATGTGGTATATTCATACAATGGAATATTATTTGGCAATAAAAATGAAGGAAATACTGATATATGATATATATGGCACCCTGGATGAACCTTGAAAACATCATGCTGACTGAAAGGAGCCAGAAACAAAAGGTCATATGTTGTAGGATTCCATTTATATGAAATGTACAGAATAGGTAAAACATATAGACATACAATAAGTATATTAGCAATCCCTGAGAGTGGGGGAAAGGGGGTGGGGTTTTCTTTGGAAGTGATGAAAATATTCTGGAATTGGTTAATGTGATGGTTGTACAATCTTGTAAATATACCAAAACCAACTGAATTGTACATGTTAAATGGGAAATTCTATGGTATATAAATTATATCTCAACTATTACAAAAAAGATCTTGGGAACTTAAAAAAGTTCAAGGGAACTTGAAACTTTAGATTAATTAAAATGAGCTAATCAGTGAATGATCCTGGATACCTAAATCATTTCTAAGTAAGAACACAGAAACACTGATGACTGAGCACACTTTTATGTTTATATGCTTTTGCTTTTAATATGCTACAGATAGGCTTTATCTTTGGTTAAGTTCTGCCACTTTTAGAATGTGTATTAGGCTGTAGCAAGCATGTGTCTATAGAAAGTTGTTCTATGTATACTTATGAGTTCTGCTTGTGGCTAAAATGCTGATTTGTGGCAGACTGTTCTCCATTATCCACAATGAAATTTTCCCTGTGAAATAGAAGTCAGTTACTTAGGTTAAAAGTTATCATTACCGGCCACAGCAACTTCTTTCAAGACATGTCCCCAAAGGCAAAGGAAACAGAAGCAAAAATGAACTTTAGGACTTCATCAAAAGCAAAAGCTTCTGCGCAGCAAAGGAAACAGTCAACAAAACAAAGAGGCAACCCATGGAATGGGAGAAGAGAACCGCAAATAACACTACAGACAAAGGGCTGATATCCAAGATCTGTGAAGAACTCCTAAAACTCAACACACACAAAACAGATAATCACATCAAAAAATGGTCAGAAGATATGAACAAGCGATTCTCTAAAGAAGACACACAAATGGCTAATAGACACATAAAAAATGTTCATCATCATTGGCTATCAGGGAGATTCAAATCAAAACCACATTGAGATACACCACCTTACACCAGTTAGAATGGCCAAAATCAACAGGACAGTAAATAACAAGTGTTGGAGAGGATGTGGAGAAAGGGGAACCCTCTTACACTGTTGGTAGGAATGCAAGTGGGTGCAGCCCCTTTGAAAAACAGTGTGGAGATTCCTTAAGAAATTAAACATAGAGCTTCCCTATGACCCTGCAATTGCACTACTAGGTATTTATCCCAAAGATACTGATGTGGTGAAAAGAAGGGCCATCTGTATCCCAATGTTCGTAGCAGCAATGGCCACAGTTGCCAAACTGGAAAGAACCAAGATGCCCTTCAACAGACGAATGGGTAAAGAAGTTATGGTCCATATATACAATGGGGTATTATACCTCCATCAGAAAAGATGACTACCCAACCTTTGTATCAACATGGATGGAACCGGAAGAGATTATGCTGAGTGAAATAAGTCAAGCAGAGAGAGTCAAGTACCATATGGTTTCACTTACTTGCGGAGCATAAGGAATAACACAGAGGATGTTGGGACATGGAGAGGAGAGGAGAGCTGAGCTGGGGGAAATTGGAGGGGGAGACAAACCATGAGAGACTGTGGACTCTGAGAAAAAAAAAAAAGGGTTTTGGAGGGGAAGGTGTGGGAGGTTGGGTGAAGCTGGTGGTGGGTATTATGGAGGGCATGTATTGCATAGAGCACTGGGTGTGGTGCATAAACAATGAATTTTCAAACATTGAAAAAAATTAAATTAAAGGCTTCTTTTAAAAAAAAAATATCATGGGGTGCCTAGGTGGCTCAGTGGATTAAGGCCTCTGCCTTCAGCTCAGGTCATGATCCCAGGTCCTGGGATTGAGCCCCGCATCAGGCTCTCTGCTCAGCAGGGGGCCTTCTTAACTCCTCTCTCCCTGCCTACTTCTGATCTCTGTCAAATAAATAAAACCTTTAAAAAATATAGAAAAAAAAATCATTAGTTCTTTCCACAGTTTGGCAATTGTGGCCATTGCTGCTATGAATATTGGGGTACATAAGTCCCTTCTTCTCACTACATCTGTATCTTCGGGGTAAATACCCAGTAGTGTAATTGCAGGGTCATAGGATAGCTTTATTTTTAATTTTTTGAGGACTCACCACACTGTTTTTCCAAAATGGCTGTACCAACTTGCATTTCCACCAACAGTGTAAGATGGTTCCCCTTGCTCCAAAGTTGCCCTTCAACAGACAAATGAATAAAGAAGATATGGTGCAAATATACAATGGAATATTATGCAGCCATCAGAAAGGTTGAGTACCCAAGTTTTGGGTCAACATGGACGGGACTGGAAGATATTATGCTGAGTGGAATAAGACAAGCAGAGAGAGAGAGTCAGTTATCATATGGTTTCACTTACTTGTGGAGTATAAGGAATAACATGGAGGACATTGGGAGATGGAGAGAATAAATGAGTTGGGGGAAATCAGAGGGGAAGACAAACCATGAGAGACTGTGGACTCTGAGAAACAAACTGAGGGTTTTGGAGGGGAGAGGGATGGGGGGACAGGTGAGCCTGTTGGTGGGTATTAAGGAGGGCACATATTGCATGGAAGACTGGGTGTGGTGCATAAACAATGAATCTTGGAACACTGAAAAAAAATTATCAATAGTATTGTTGATTGAGACTACTAGGAGCAACAGTATCAGAGAAAATATAACAATATATGTACTTCTATTTTCAAGGGGAATAATACTTTTTTTCCTAACACAGTACTTCTTTGTTCCTTTTCCTTTTTTTTTTTTTTTTTTTTTTTTTTTGGTTCTTCACCCATTTATACCCTGAAGATTTATCAAGGACACCAAAGAGTTTGTTCATGAGGGTTATGGCTACTGATATTTAACTGTATTGGCAACTAAAATGGAGAACTTTTAAAGATGCTTATTTATTGGTTCATTTGAGGGTAATAATGGTGAAAGCCTTGTATTCTGTTTCTTATAAAATTAGTTCTCATCGTCTTGCAAGATTTGTCCTAAGGTCCCAGTATGTTGTAGAATACTAAAAAGCTCAATGAAAGACAAAGCTTGGAATGTAAATTTTATTTGCCTTGGTTTATAATAACTGAGTCTGAAAAGCTATGGAATGCCTTAATAGTTTGGCAAAGTTTGCTCAGTGTTGATAGGATTGATTCCTTGGTTTCCTATTTATTGCTTTCATTATGATATGAAGGGTTAATCTTTTTGTGTTATTTGCTTACATAACAAAGATTCTCTTATCAGAGTAACTTTCTGTGCTTTATGTTGACTTTATTACATCCGGTATTATTTTTAAAAACAATTAAAAAAAGAGAAGAACAAAGAAGCTTCACTTTTGAAAGAGTTCATATTTTTACAATTATGTTACATTCTATGTGTATTTCAAATATCTTTTGTCACTTCAGTTAAATAGGTAGGTAGTATTATTCACAGGCACCCATGATCTTATCTTAATCAAGTCCTAATCTCCTCCAATATTTATTTTTGTCTTTCCCAAACCAAACTCTCAGTATCAGAAAAAAAAAAAAAAGAGTAAAACTTACAGTATATCTTTTGCACCTAAAGCTTTATTTGTGATTTCCCAGGGGGGTCCCTGCAAAAATCACAAAGACTTGTTCATTCACCTTGTAAAAAATACTAGAAATGATTAGGTTTAAAAAGAAATCTGTCTTGATGATGAGTGCTGTGAAGTGTGTAAACCTGGTGATTCACAGACCTGTACCCCTGGGGATAAAAATACATGTTTATAAAAAATAAAAAATTAAAAAATAAAAATAAATAAATAAAAAAGAAAAAGAAATCTGTATTCCTATCAATGTGTTACATGAGAAGAGTTGTTGAATCAAAAGAGATGTTTATTCTCCCCAAGGTAAAATTTTTTATAAACAAAATATTGTTCATATAAATAGTTCAGAAATTGCATCCTATATGTGAAGTTCCTAAGGGTTTGCCTATGCTCTTGCTATCCATGACATGTTTCTTCTTGGTGCTATTTTGTCTGATGATATTTAGACATGAAACTAAGTGCTAAAGTGTTATTACTCATAGATTTCAGTTATCATTTAAAATTCTTATTGGCTATAAGCAAGCTTCACTTGGATCTAATATCTTCTAGGCCAGTGACTCTCAGTTGAGGATGTACATCAGATTCATGCTTTAAGTTTTATGATGTACTCCAGACTTTCTAGATCTCTTTACTCGATAATCTTAGGATATTCTTAACATACTAGTTGCATACTGTTGGTATGTGTGTTATGTCTCAGGATTATTCTATCTCAAAAGTATTTCTTCCGTATCTTCATTTAATTTTACAAATCAGATACAACATCCACTGACTTCTTTGCAAATAGGTTTACGCGTGGTCCTTATAGACATTTACAGAAGCGTCTTGAAAGGACGTTATTATCTTGTTTTTCATGCCACATATAAGTCAAATTTGCTTGTCAGTTACACCACTCTTGTTATGACCTTTCATCAGACCTTTCACATTTAAAAATGACCAGTAATAAGTCAGCCACAACTGTTTTAATTTCTGTCATCTGCAGATAGTTTTGTTTTACTCTGGTGCTTTTTTGCTGTAGGGATAACAGTTTGAAAAGTCATCAGCAATGACAGAAAATAGGGAGTTTGACCTTTTTTCCTCCTTCAAAACAGGATATGAGTGGCTTTCTCCCAGCTGTTGGCATAACCACTGTCCTTTTTAGTTGCAGGCACACTCCCTTTTCCTTTCCCTGCCCCAAAGTTTGCCATGTTAATTGACCTTCTTATGCTTCTTCTCTCTTGTTTGGGGACTCTCTTTTTTGCTTGTTTCTTTCATTTCTTGTCTCTCCTATTCCTATTCATTAGTTCTTTATTCTTCTATCTACCCATTCTGTCTGATCAGGGATCTCTCTCATTCCTTTTTCCTTTTTCTTTTAAATTGCCACCCCAACTTTTAATCTTTGACTCCACCGAGTAACTTGGAATCCCCCTTCTAGGGGGCTTGCATCGATTTCCCTCCTGATTGCATGCACGTTTCTTTCTGCGTGAACTTCTTATTGCATCATAAGCAAACTTTTGTCTTTCCAGAATGCATTTTAACTCCATTTTACTTGCTTGCTAGAGCAGAAAACTTACTCACAAAATTTTATTGAGCTATTTCTGAGTTGCTCTGCAGACATGGGATTCCCAAACTGAAAATCAATCCAGTGCTTCCCTAAGTGCTTTAAGTGCTTTTCTGAATTAAAGGAAAACATCAAATATCCAACCAGCATTTCAACACAAAAGTTAACAGCTGGTGTATAAAGAATTTCAGAGTGTCTCTTGTTATCTGAATTAGGCCTTCTTTATTGAACTTTATTTGAAACATGTGACTTGGCATAAAAGTCACAGCTGCAAGATTTCTAGGAGGGAGAAAAAATGGTTTGGATCGGGTTACATCAGCCTCAGAAGAAATAAAATCTATCTGTGATCTTAATTCTTCAGACAGTCTGAAGTGGTGGTATAAACTGTTTTCAGAGCTGCTTAGAAGGTGTCACTACAAATTGTCACGGGGCTGAAGGTGACTCTTCATTGGCTCTTATTTAGTCTTTGCATTCTGGCTTTGTCCACTATTTGGAGGTATAGTCGCACTCTTAGACACATTTTCTTTGCCTTTGTCCAACATTTGCTGAGCAGAGCTAAGTATCTACTTAATTTTTGTATAAGAACTGAAAGTTTTGGTACGCTGAATGAGGAAAACATAATGTAATTATACTTGCCAAAGTAACCCTTGGATAATGAGCAATAAATTTACAATTTGTCAATTGCACAATAATTTCCACTCTCTTTCCCCCACAAACCCTGTCCCTTCCCACCAAGCTTCCTCAACTTAATCATACCAAAAAAGTTTTCTAGATGCTGGCATTGTTCTAAGCTAGTGTGTATCAAACCTTCCTGCCAATTAGATTTCGCTGGAGAGCTTACAAAATGCTAACCAGAGTGGTGAGGGGGTTTTTTTTGGGGGGGGGTGCCTAGGTATCACTATTTTAAATAGATTCTCAAGTGATTGATACCAAAAATGCAGCGATTGTTCTAAGTGATTTATCTATATATCTGTTCAAAGTCTTGGCCATTACCACTCTGAGTTATCAGATTATCCCAGATCACGTGGGTTGGTCAATCCAGTACTCACGGTTCATCTCACAGGTTACATTTAATAATTCATCATCCTTAAAATACATATTCTTTTATTTGTCTTCCAGGAAACTACATTTGCACTGTAATTTTCTCTTAGCCCCTGTTTATGGCTTCCTTTCTTCTTATTCTCCTTATGAGGATGTGCTCCAGAATGTATCCTTGATCATTATTTATCTTACACTTACCCCCTTGATGATCTGATCTAGTCTTCTGGCTGAAAACATTATCTATGAGCTGACAATTCCTATATGCCCATATTGATATTTGTAACTCTGAATTTTCTTCTAACTTCCAGATTCCTAAATACAATTCTCCATTTAATATCTCGACTTAGATGTCTAATAGTCATAATAATACTGACTAAAAAGCAGAATGTGTGGTTCTATTTCAACTACCCCTCCAAAACTAGTCCTTTTACAGAAGTTTCCATTTGAGTTGATGGCAATTCAAGTTGCTCAGACTGAAATGAAATAATCCTTGGATGACTCTTTCTCTGAGCACATTGAATCTGTCATGTGGGATCTATTCTTCAAAGTTATCTCCAGAATCCAACCATTTCTGACCACTTTCAGTGTTACCAGCCTGGTATGAGCTGCCACCTTTGTCTCCTAAACCACCACAAGCACCTTCTCACTGTTCTTGCATCATGTGTTCTTGTATCTCTTCTCAATACAGCCACTGCAGTGATCCTATAAAGACACAAGTTCAGCTGTGTCACTGCTCTGCATAGCTCTCCATTTAATATATGGTAAACCCCAAGATTCTTTTTTTTTTTTAAAGATCATTTATTTATTTGACATGCAGAGAGAGAGAGAGAGAGGTCACAAGTAGGCAGAGAGGCAGGCAGAGAGAGAGGGGGGAAGCAGGCTCCCTGCCGAGTGCCAAGTGGAGAGCCCAATGCAGGGCTCGATCCCAGAACCCTGAGACCATGACCTGAGCTCAAGGCAGAGGCTTAAACCACTGAGCCACCCAGGTGCCCCAAACCCAAGATTCTTATGACGGCTTTCAAGGCCCATGTAATTTAGTTCTTAGTCACCTCCAACCACTCCTCACCTTGTTCACTATGCACAGTTGGGTTCGGCTGAATAATAGTCCTCAAATGTGTCCATGTCTGGATCTCTGGAAGCTGTGAATGTTCCTTTATACATATGTAAAGAGACTCTGCAGATAGGATTAAGTTAGAGATTTTGAGATGAGGAGATGATCCTGGCTTACCTGGGTAGGCCCAATGTAATCACAAGATTCCTGGTAAGAGGAAGTCAGACTGAATAAATGGAGATATTACAATGGAAGAAATTGTAATATGACTGGGAAAATTACTAATTCAGCAAACTTTGGTTTTATCATCTATAACACGACCCATATAATACCTACCTCACAGGGTCATTCTAAAGATAAGGTTAGAAACACTACATATTTGCCTTCTGAATTGGTAGTAAAATTCTCTATTTATATTTCATAAATCTCACCTTAGTTATTTTGGACCCAATTTTTCACCAGTCTTGGAAAAAAGGCAAAGATCTATTTGCCTCTATAGAAGTATTTATTCTATAATTTTAAAAAGTCTTTTTATTCCCATTCAATGAAATAATCATGCAGTTGAGATTTATGTGCCTTCTTAGTGTCCTTTCACCATCATTACAGAAAAGAACTAGATCAGATCAAAACTCCTTAAGCCTCTAAGTAGATTCTCATTCATCTTTAACATCATTCAACAACCTATGAATTCACCTACATTAAGCATGTGAATATGTCCTTGGTTCATGAGGGTTTTTGAGAAGCTTTTAAACTGCATTGTTAAAATCCTGGTATTTGGTATCTGTGAAATTCCTTAACTGCTGCTTAGTTGAGCAGTTCTTTCCTTTAGTGAACCCATCTGGTCTCTGTCAGTCATTGTGACCACTTTTTTGTGTCCAAAGTATTGGCAAGTCAGATAATTTTAGGATTTTGTTAGGTACAGATACAAAGTTTATTTGTCAGTAGTTTCTTGGGCTAACCTTTTTGGAAGAGAGAGCTCTTTTTTTTTTTCCAAGTCTTAAGATTCTTTATTTCTATATGATTTCTCACTAATAATCTATCTGGGTCCTTGACTGCACCTGCACATTCCTTTTGTATCCTGTGATATATCTTGGTCTGAAAGTATGGTAATATTTATTGTAACCAATAAACAGTGGTCATTCACTCTTCTCCATATCTTGGAATTCAGCTCCTTCTTAATTATATTTGACTTATTTGCATGCTTTGAAGATCTTTTGTCTCAATGGACAAGGCGGAAATTGTTAACATTGTCAGATAATTTCGTACCCCCAGTATGAATGTATGTATGTATGTATTTAATTTTCAAGTAGGTTCCAGGCTGGGAATGGAGCCCAATGCAGAACTTGAAGTCACAACCCTGAGATCAAGACCTGAGCTGAGATTCAGAGTTGGACGATCAACCAACTGAGCCACCCCATGTACTCTCAATATTTTTTAAGGCATCAGTTTCATTACAGTACTGGGAGTATTGCTTTCTAAAATGAATACAAGATTGAGTTTCACATAGATGGATTTTATGTTTGTCCCTATAAATTATATTTTTATTCTTTAGAATTCTACTTCTGAAGAAGGCAGGCATCATTTCCCTCCTTGGTTTTTTTATCTTTTTATAAAAAAAAAAATAGAAAGCTTCATTTCACTTAACTTTTGGGTTTACAGGATAAGAGTGATTTAGGATTGTTAATGTATAGCACTGGAACTGAGTTAGTTCCTATATTTTAAGACATTTAGCTTCCTAATATGTGAAAATGTGTACCTGACACTATTTCCCAAGGGGAAAAACTGAAATGTGTTGATGTTCCCTTTTTCAGCTCCAGAAATAGCTGCTGTGTGCTCCTTTACTCTGTTTGTGAAACATCAGCCCTTCCCCTGCAAGAATCTCTGAGGAAGTCAGCTTCATTTATGGAGTGAACTTCATTAACCAGACCACTTGGTTTTTACTAAACGAGGAAACTACGAAAATAAGAACAGAAATAGAAAATTATTGTCAATTAGTTCACTCCAAAGTTAATGTTGAGACATAGTTGACATATTTTATTTTGTATTTCCAGTAAACTGAAAGCAATTTCTCAATAACCTATAACTTCCCCCATTTTTTGCTTCATAAATAGATATTTAGTCATTAAAAAGAATAATTACATAGGTAGCCTTCACTCCATGGGAGGGAAACATCTAGAAAACTAACTCTTAAAAAGATAACTGATTTACCTTATAAATATGAAAATGTTACCACTGATCTCCCCATTTCTGTATGTCTCGTTCTTCTGACTGTACTAATGGTTGTAGTGACTAACCTTACTTACCGTGTGTTAGGGACTATGCAAAGAACAGGGGTGTTCTTATTATTAGTTGTCATGGAAGCATCATGTAACAGGTACTATTATAATCTTCATTTTATAGAAAAAGTAGTAGAGGCTCAGAAAGCTTAACAAAAGTTCAGATAGTTATTAGCTGGTAGAGCAAATTTTAAAGCAAGTATGCTTGACTTAGAGGGCTGCTTTTATCCAGTACACAATGCATTTTTCTGCCTTTAGTCACTGTTAGAGACACCCCTGGAAGTTCATTTCCCCTCAGGTGACTACTATAGTTATTCTGGGAATCTCTAAGCTGTGTCCCATGAGCACTCATTAATAAAATTCTAAAGTTAACCCGAGGAATCTTCCATTTCCCCACTCATAATCTTCTCTTGGTGATAACTACACCATTCCTGAGGTTTACGCTGTCCTCCAAATCTTCTGAAAGACCCTCTCCCTCTCCATTGCTTTGCCTTCTGGAGTGGGACCCAGGAACTTCGTAAGGGCTGTCTCCCACTGCCTCCAAAGGCATTAGGCTGTCTGCCTTGCCTGATAGGGCTGCTCTTCCCACCTGGGGTAGTTGGGATTCTGGGCTTCACCACCATTTATGGGCAAAAGGAATGGGTCCTGTCAAGATAAGAGTGGGTGTGCTGGAATAACATGGGACCCTTGAGTTACAGGGCCTCTCAGTTCCTTCCTTTGTGCCTCTATGCATCCCAGAAAATATTTCAACAACACCTCATGTGTTCTTTTCTACTCAGAATGCCCTTCCTCCCTCCAATTTTTCTTCTCCTGGCAAAATCTTCTTTATGGTCTTAAGATCCTACTCAGGAGCCACCATGTCTCAGAACTCCTCCCTGTTTGCTACAACCAATAGGTTGCCCTCCTCTGTGCTTCCATAATGCCTTTGACTTGTCTGCAATGCTGCCCTGATACATTGTACTATTAACATTGCATATGTGTCTGTTTATCTCACTAGACAATTGAGTGCATTATGCAGTTGAAGATACCGATTGTTATTCATCTTTGTGCCCCAGCACAGTGCCTGGCATTTAGAACCAGGTCAATAAATGTTAAATAATAAATAACTCCTATGAGTCTAGCTAGAATAACTGAGAAGGGGGGATGGATGACTCAGTAAATCTTCCTTATTACATTTTCCCTGACCCTTCCCTAGATCACGTCTTTATCATCTCTCACCTGGACTCCTAAAACAGCTTAACTTTTTTATTGTGGAAAAATATATGTAATATTAAATTTACCACTTCAGTCACTTTTAAGTGTAGAAACCCTTTAACTCTTAACTCGTGTCCCTGATTTCACTAAGTCCTTCTCAATTCCAGCTTTCACTTGGTTGCTCAAATGAACTAAAATCACATTTACCTGCTGTTTATGATGCTTCACTGACTCCCCTTTGCCAACAGAATATAAAGCCAATACCTTTAAAAATGTCCTATAAAATCCATGTTTGCAACTCCTTAGACCTAGACAAGTAGGTTATAGTAGACTTTCAGTAGGTCTATGAAGGATTGCTATGAATATGGAGATGTCCAGTTACGACATCAAGGATTATTTGTCCCCAACAACCATAACATCTCTTAACAAACTGACTTCTTACCCTGACTTCTTCAGTTTTCTCTTTTCCTGGGTGAGAAACCTAAAGGCCTATGCCTCTCTCATCCCATTATATCTTGACTTTTATCAAGCTGTGTTTCTTTTTCCCTTTGAAATATCTCACAGTTTTCCTTTAATCTCTGTCACTTCCTAGCTTTATGACCTTGGATAAGTTACCCAATCTCTCTTTATTTCAGCTTCCTTATGTGTGAAATGGGATAAAAAATAAAGTGTGTTTTACATATATCCTTTTTAATCCCTTAGTCTGGGGTTCTTGTGAGAATAAGTTAATATATTTGAAACACTTAAGGCAGTTCCTGGAACTTTTGGTTATGGAATGAAAATGTCATGGAGATAAAAGATATAGCATAGGGAATATAGTCAAAGTGGTGTATGGTGACAGATGGTAGCTGTACTTGTGAGCATAGCATAATGTATGATCTTGTGGAATCACTATGTTGTACACTTTAAGCTTAAGGTAACATTGTGTGTCAACTATCCTTCTATGAAAAAAACCAAAAAACTGAAAACAAAACAAAACAAAAAAACCATGGCCTGGCATATGGGATTGAATAAATGTTATATATAATTGTTACCATTACTATTTCTAGTATCATTACACTACTATAGGATTATTATGATACTCTCCTAGGTGGTTCCCTTACCCATACTCTAGCCTTCTTGAATACACCTTCCCAATCATCCTTCTAAAACCACTTTGGGCACAGAGACCCCCATTGGAGCCTACCCTAGAAAACATGGCTCAGCCTGAACAGAGCCTCAAGAGGAAAAAGCAATTATCAGAACAAAGGTAAGAGGTAGAGGGGGTAGAAGATGAGGATGTTAGGGAGTGGCTCAGAGAAGGGCATACCAGGTAGAGGGAACAGCTTTGGGTCCAAAGGCATTGGGTTATGTGGGAAAATATGGGGTGCTCTGGGAATAGCAACCATATGGATTCAAAGTTGTGTTCCTTCCCTTATTCACATATTGAATAAGGCCCCATCTCCAGATACTCCAATATTGGAGGTAATTGGGAGGTAATTAAGGATAGATTAAGTCATAAGGGTAGAGCCCAGATGCAATAGGATTACTGTCCTTACAAGAAGAGACATAAGAAAGCTTACTCATCTATTTCTCACTCTCTGTGCATGTGTGCCAAGGAAAGGCCATGTGAAGTCATAGTAAGCAGTCCACCATCTACAACCCAAGGAGAGCTCTCACCAGACACTGATCCTGTTAGCACCTTGATCTCAGATTTCCAGTCCCTCGAAGTGTATTTCTTTTGTTTCAGCCACCCAGCCTATGGTATTTTGTTGGGGCAACCTGACTCAACTGAGACAAGTAATTTAATAGCTGGGGAGAAGGATGGAAGCGGGGAAAAGGCAAGAGATAAGGCTGAATACTAAGTGACAACTATACTATAAAAGGTCTTGTATCCCACGGTTGGGCTTCTTCCTGGAGAGAGTAGGTGAGTCACTGAATGATTTTAAGCAGAGGAGTTAGTATCTGGTCAATTTAATATGGAGAGGGTCATTCAGTGGAGGACGGATTCAAGAAAGGCAATAGTGGAGGCTGGGAGAGTGATTTGCTGGCTGTAGCAGAAATAGGGGTGAGCCCTGATGAGGTTCTGAGTTAAGGTGGACGTGGGTAGGGATGCAGAGAAGTGGGTGGATTTGAAGTTCCTCCTGATGAGAGCTATAGCTCTGAGTACATTTGCAGGGATGTGGGAAGACTCTTGAAGACACCAGGAGCATCAATCAGTCAGTCTCACTTTGGAGAAGCCTCCTCTCTCTGATATGCTTGTCTCTATGACTTTCACCTGTCAAAACCTCCTCAACACTGAACTGCCCCACTTATACAAAATGTTCCAAGACTGATGTGAAGTCATTCCTCCCTGGGTCCTCTTCTCCCCAAGGTCCATTATCTAAACTCCATAATTTAGCTCTTAATTATATATTATCCATATGGTTATTTGATAGATACTGCTAATTATAAGCTCCTTAAGGCCAGGAGCCATGTCTTAACTTTCTTGTAATTATCAAAGTCAACATATCATTGCATGTTCTAGGGCAGCTGTTCTCAGGGCCCTCTTTCTCTCTGTGAAATGTGATGTTTGCATGTCCCTTGTGTAAAATCTCAGTGTCACTGTAACTCTACTCATTTCTATCTCACTCAAGAAAGCAAATCAGAATAATCCACATACAACTATAGGGATGACTTTAAATGTGGTCTAATTTATAAAGAAGAAAGGAAATTATTCACTCTCTTTAGTACCATTGATGGTAAGAAATTACTTTATAACAGATGTGTGATGATGCCAGTATGAAAACCTGTACCAAGATAGTAAATTCTTAGAGGGCAAGGACTTTGTCTCACTCATCCTCATATGGCTTGCTCTAACTTCAAACACACCTGCGGTAGAGGTAAACGCTGTGACACTGGGGAATAGGAGTTCAATGATAAACTATGGTGGAAATGCTGATGTGGGAACAGGTGTTTCTGCTCCATGACATAAAAGTTGCTCTGGTGTATTCCACGTTTTGAGACAAGAACATTTTCTGACTTTAAACAGCATTTCTAGGAAATGTGTAGTTTCTGGGAGTTGGACATAGCTAGCAGAATTTATTTCCTGTGAACTGATGTCAAATAGGAGAGAATTTTCCTCACTCTGAATAAGACAGTGGTGACAACTGTAGAAAGGTTGTCATATGGCTATGAGGGCTAATAACAGGGCTTCTCTTGTATTTCAGAGAAAGAAAGAAAAAGGAAAAAAAATTTTCTTGTGCTCCCTCTTCACTCCTCAAAAGAATTTTGATGTGAGCACAGGAAAAAGAGCTGGAGGTCCTTTCTATTAGCAGGGTTTAGACTTCAGTGACAAAGTTCTACATAGTTGGTATGTGTTTGGCAGGTTTAGAGGAAGAAGAAGTCCTGGGTCATTGTGCCTTTCCTTTTACATGTGAGTGTAGCTTGTAACCCATCCATGACCTGGAGATGAAGTAGGGAGGCAATTTGAAAGGATGACTAGGAAGGGAAACCCTAACATCAGCCTTATAGAGCAAGTGCAAATAGATTGTTCCAGAAGTTCTGATAAGGAAATCTGTAAAATCAAAACAGAAATTTGTAAAAAAACAACAACAACAAAAAAAAAAAAAACCACCCAGAAACCTGTTTAAAAAAAAAAAAAAGTCTATCACTGTTTTTTAAGTCTATCACTGTTTTTTTTACATATTTTACTCATGAGGAAATTGAACACCAGAGGGTTAGGTGATTTGTCCAGAGTTGCTTGGGAGATGAAACTGAATTGCAAAACAAGTTTTCTGACTCCAGACTTAACAGTAGAGCAGGGAGTGGGTCTTTGTGTAGAATTTGAAACATAGTAAGTGCTTGGTATGTATAAGGCAAGCTACAATTAGAGGATTCCATCTCTAGGCTGTCTCACTATACTGCATTGCTTCTTACTAGTTCTCACCTTTGTATTATTACTCAGGAGGATACTGAGGTTTCCTCATTATCACTCTAAAATCTCAAGGACTTGGAGATGGGAGAAATGGTGGATTTTGTCAGCAATGTGTTGAGTCATGTGCTGACACGACCAGGAAATGGTGTGTGATTGTGCAGCATGAGAACAAAAGAGTTGGAAATTTACCAAACTCTAAGGCAATTGAAGCAATAATTAAGAGGCCAGGCAGAAATAGGAATTTATTTTAGCAAGGGAAATCTAGTCAAATTTATTATATTAGATTTGGAGACAGACTATATGAATTGGTCAGGTTGCAGAGGATCTTAACCTGAGTGGACTGAACTATGTTTCATTATAATGGTTTCAATTATAATCCTATGTGTTGTTGTAGGTATTTAAAATTACTATTCTAAGAAGGGATTCATGGGCTTTGTTGGACGGCAAAAGGAGTTGGTGGCCAACAAAGTTAATAATTTCAGACCAGTAACATAAAAAAGGGATGCGGAAGGCCAGAACTAGGTGATGGTGCTTATCCTAACCCTGTTTAGAAGAGTGTGTCCTGTCAGGCCAGTGAAAGACCATATCCAGGAAGAAAACTGCCCATGCTAGAGATGGATGTCGTGAGGTAACACAGCCTGATGCCACGAATTTAAAAATGGACACTTTACCCCTTTTCCTTTGATCTGTTCAAATGAAGAACCCCTTGGAATATGGCCTTTGATGCACCCTGCTTCTTGGGAGACCTCACTCAAGCAGATGTGAATTGCCTGCCACCTGGTGGTGATATTGTTAATGTAAATTATTAGAAGCCAGCATTCTACTCCAGAAGTTCATCTATGTGAGTCTACAAATCTGAGGTCCAGCCTTGCCCTGTTGGGGAATTCACCACTGGCTGCCATTTTGTGAGTGACTGGTCGACTAGCTGGCCTTCTCCTGGGAAGTGAGAATTGCTTCCATTGCAAACTACAGGGCGTTTCTTTTTTCTTTTTTTTTAAAGATTTTATTTATTTATTTGACAGAGAGAGATCACAAGCAGGCAGAGAGGCAGGCAGAGAGAGAGGAGGAAGCAGGCTCCCTGCTGAGCAGAGAGCCCAATGCGGGGCTCCATCACAGGACCCTGAGATCATGACCTGAGCCGAAGGCAGCGGCTTAACCACTGAGCCACCCAGGCGCCCCTACAGGGCGTTTCTACCTAGGAATTGGTAGAGTTATCTTTTGCTTGTTCTTCATAATGAGGTATTTGTTAACAATTATAGTCAAAAGAGATTACTTTTGGTTAGTTTACTGATTTACAGGTGGGGAAATCACACAAAACCATAAATCTACGACAGTGCAGTTCCACGTGTGCATCTACATAAAGGCCAGACCAGGCACCTTGACAACCTAGACTTAAGAAGTAGTGATCAGCGTCACAGAGTCCAATAAGCCTGTAAGGCCCTATATAAGTACAAAGATCACTAATGCATTTCTGGTGCTCAAGGTTGTTTTGATGCAAATATTGTAGTGCTATGCTCAGCAGGAATTAAAATCTATAAGCATCCTGTTTCTTAAAAGTTACTTGCAATGATTTTACCAAATTGTGACCAATTTTGTCTTAGCATAATTCTGACACATGGTCCGTATTCAGCTGTGTGGCAGAGCTGAAATGGAATGCTGATTTGGTGTTTGAATTTTCTCCAGGCCCTATATTCCTTTGTCATTACCTTATATGTACAAAAAGAACGTCCCTAATGGGGATGACCTTCCTTTGTACAAATGCAGTTTCAACACAGAACCTGTGTTTTGTTTTGTTTTCAAGTTGCAAGGCACAGAGACACACTCAGAGACAGCACCTGCTCAGTGATCTCACAAAAACATCATCAGGGATAGGAGTTTTTGTAGGGATACATAGGGAAAGGACACCTGCAATTTCATAGCCAGGCACCTAAGGAAGTGAAGTGTCACTCCTGGCTGTTTGGGCCACTGCAGGAGCTGTACCAACACCAGGCCCCCATCCCCCTCCCCTCCCGCTCTCTATTTTAATTACGCCACTATTCTGGACCCTCAGTTTCTGTTGCTCTGCTTTATGCCAAGCTACAGCTTCTCTGTCACCTCCTACTGCCTTCTTCACTGTTCTCTTGCATTCTATAGCACAGTTTGTGTCTGCTCCTGGATGTTTCTGCTGCCTGGCTTCTGCTTCCATTGAGACTTCTAGAGAGAATAGGTTATTGGACTGCGCTGACACTCTTGAGTGCAGCGTGCCTTTGTGGGGTTCTCAGGCTAAACTGGACCATTGGCTACTGATCACGGGTCTTGGCTCAGACCCCAGACCCTGATCCCATTTGCTTGTGTCCAAGATGATGGGTCACACAATACAAGATATGAAACATGTGGGTGAGAAAGATCTGCTGACTGCTTGGAGGCTGGGGGGGGGGGTGCAGGTTGGTGAGGAAGGCGTTTATAATTCAGGGACAGTTCATTATACTCCCCAAAGCATCAGTGTTTCCTCAGACCAAAGCTTGACCATATCTGACTCCATTCCAGAAGGTAATGTGCAGCGGAGTACATGCACATGTAGGCGTTATTATTGAGAAACTGTGTCCTTAGTTATAGAATGCCTGCTAATAATTTATGGCACCATATGTTCCAAAGCCGGAACTAAAGCTGTCGGTTTCCACTTTGATTCACATGTGGCTCACAAAGAATGTTTCCCGTAGGACCTGGTGCCCAGTGCATAGGTGGTGATGGCTCCCTCCAAACCTTTGAATTGTATGAAGGGTTTCATTTGCCTCTGTAATTACCTATTTTGGGACTGACAGAGGAACTAAAAAGCTGGAAAATACTGTTCAGCTGTAAAGTCCATATGAGATGATTTGTTTGTTCCAGCAAAAATGAAAATAATGACACTCAAAATAATATTCCAGTCTTGACATTTCTTATTTAGAAAGTATGGTACCCTTTAGCAAGAGTGTTTCCTGTTCAAAACTTTTATATCACCTTCTAGGGATATCTCCTTGGGAGTCAAGTCCTACAGGAATCATTTCCTGCCCTGAGGGAAGAGTATGCTCCTCCCAGCTTCTGTATTCAAGGCTCACTTTAAGTGGCTCAGTATTGAGTTTCCCCTTACACGGGGCTATGCAAGTGAGAAATAAGGTCCATTCTTTTCCTCTCTCCCTTAGGTGAAGTTAAAACTGTGGCTTAGGGCCTGAGTAAGGCTCGGGGCTATGCAAGTGAGAAATAAGGTCCATTCTCTTCCTCTCTCCCTTAGGTGAAGTTAAAACTGTGGCTTAGGGCCCGAGTAAGGCTCTGTATTTTGTACAGCGTTGATGGCAAGATGGAACAGTCCATGCTTCAGGCTATTCTAATCTTCTTCAGTTTGTGTCAAACCAATCAGAGCTCTGAGAAACGGAAGGCTGCTAAGAGGCACCTTAGTTCCCGTGTTCGCCTGAAATTGAGGATACACTCAATCTTTCAAAAGTGATCTCCACAGCATCCCCTTCTCCCAAACCCCCTCCCCCCAGCAACCCTCAGTTTGTTTTGTGAGATTAAGAGTCACTTATGGTTTGTCTCCCTCCCAATCCCATCTTGTTTCATTTATTCTTCTCCTACCCACTTAAGCCCCCATGTTGCATCACCACTTCCTCATATCAGGGAGATCATATGATAGTTGTCTTTCTCTGCTTGACTTATTTCGCTATGCTGTGAAGTGTGTAAACCTGGTGATTCACAGACCTGTACCCCTGGGGATAAAAATATATGTTTATAAAAAATAAAAAATTAATAAAAAATTAATTAAAAAAATAAATAAATAAAATTACATTAGAATAAATAAAACAAAAAAAAGTGATCTCCAAAAAAGATTATCTTTATTCTGGATTGTGGCCAACTCTTACACCTCAGGGCAAGATCTTACATGCTGTGACTGGTGGGAGAAGGGGTAGAGTTGCTTACACTTTAGTTCTTGAAGTTTTCCAGTCTTACCAAAGTATATGCTATTGTCTGGTGTGATAATTATTCTTTGTGTCCCAAGGCCTTGGCCAGGTCTGGTTCTAGGAAAGCCTTCCTCTTCTTCCAGGCCTGTGGGTGGTAATGGTTTTCAGCTGCTGCCAGTCCTCAAGCATGCTTCAGCACCTCCTGTTGGTTTCCTTAACCCTGTCTACACCACTGCAAACAATTCCTCACCAAAAAGGCTTTCACAAACATACCAACTGATGGTGTTGTCTGTCCAATTCCAGGACCTTGATGGAAACATGTAGTATGCAAACATCTTCAAAGTAATATCTTACCATGGGTTTCCAAAGTAGATAACTCCCATTTCCATTCTGGAGATTTATCAATATGGTAACATCTTATGCTTATCAGCTTAAAATAATTTCTTCAGATTTTTAATCGTGTATTTATAAAAAGCCACTATTTTATTTCCAGTTTTTATTCTGGCCCAGATGAAATGAATGCCTTATGGAAGATCATTGTAATTCAATTCCCAAATGTTTGATCTCCTTTAGCAGTACTTTTTCACTAATAATCATTCTTTAATACAATTATTTGCCTATTTGATTTTTATACATTGTGTACTTATGTTGCATAGAACAATATAAAAAGAAGATAAAAATCCAAATTTTGCAGAAAACTATAATAGAGCAAAAGATGAGCCAATGATGTTGTAAAATTTCAGGAACTAGTTATTTTACATTCAGAATTGCTGATCATTATGACAGAGGCTGAACCAACCTCTCCTTTGTAAATCCATTCTTCATTGCATCCGAGTTTTCAGGACTTCCTTCAGCTTAGGGCTCCTCTCCTTTCCATGTACCTCAGCTGTAACTAGGGGCTCTGCACTTGGTCCTTATAACTGACTCATGCCCTAGTATTAGCTCTTCCTCACTGATTTTTCCTCTCATACTCCATGTTTTCAGCCAGGTTGATCCTAAGTGATGGCAGTGTCTACTCCAGTATACCTGTATGCTGGTCTCATCCACCATTCCATGAAAAGAATACATCTTTTGTAAGTAAATCACACACTTTTCCCACATGAACTGTAGTGGGCATCTCACTAATCTCTTGGTCAAATGGTGTTTTAGTATCTCTCTCCTTCTTTCCTTCCTTCAACACCACAGGGGTGGATAGAGGGATTGGCATATTCTCCATATCCCACTGCCAATTCCAGACCAATCTTCCAATTGAATGATTATGTTTTTGTCACCATTCAATCACTCGAGGACAAGAATGAAAAAGTGGCCAAAGGATTTGGAATTGTTTTTCTAAAGGATGTTGTTCTAGTCTGGATAATGGCCTCCAAAGATATCCAAGTCTTAATCTCTAGAACCTGTGAGTGTTACCTCTTAAGGCAAAAAAGAACATCACAGATGTGATTAAACTAAGTATTCTAGGAGAAGATGATCCTGGATTATCCAGGTGGGCCCTAAATGTAATCACAAGTATTCTTACAAGAAGAAGGCATAACATCTTAGGGAGATTTAACACCAAGAAGGAAGGCAATGTGACCACTGAAGCAAGATGCTACACTATTGGCCTTAAAGATGGTAGTGGCCACAAGTCACAGAATGTGAGAAATGCAGCACTAGAAACTGGAAAAAGAAAGGAAACAGATTCTCCCCTAGGATTTCTAGAGGGAGCATGGCCTTGTTAACACTTTCAGGCCAGTGGAACCCATTTTGGATTTATGGCCTCCAGAACTATAAAAGAATAGATGTATGTTGTTTAAACTAAGTTTCATACTTTGTTATCACAGCCATAGAAGGATAACACAAATTCTTGAATAGCTTCTAAGACAATTTGGGGATTAAAAAGAGATGATATTTTAGCTCTCCCTAAGCACTGCTACTGAATTAATCCCTCTAAAAATATAATACCATTCATATTCCTAACCATTTTCAAAATCATCTGAAGATGATGATGATTTTTGGTGGAGGGATGATTTTTAAAAAGCCTAATTAGCTTCCTCTACATTCTGGCCACACTACCTTTTTAGCCATACTGCTCTTTTTTGTCTTTTTACACCAAACCAGGCACACCTCTGTACTGTGCATCCCACATGCAACACATCTCCACCTCTGGACCTTTGATCCCCTACCTTCTTTAGCTTTGTTGCCCTCATTGTCATCACAGCATGCCTCATGTGTCCATTAAGGCTTACCCAAATGCCCACATCCTCCTGGACTTCTTCCAGGTTCCAAGCATAAGTTACTCTCTTCTGAACCCCTGAAGGGCTTCCTGCTTCCTCTCTTCCTGACTCTTATTTTGTTCGACATTTCCTCTTAGTTGTGGTCCATAAGAGTTAAGTACACACATTCTGAAGCCATATCGCCCAGAGTTGAATTCTTATGTGAATATTCACTAAGTGAGTGACCTTGGGCAAGTTACATAATTTTTCTGTGCTTCAGTTTCTTCACCTGAAAAACAAAACAAAACAAAAACCAAGGATCATAATCACGACCCATTAATGGTTATAAAGATTATGAGTTTATGAAATTAATGCCTAGCACATTGAACATGTTCAATAAAGACCAATTATTGTTTTTAATTATACATTATTTTGTATTTTAATTATAATTTCTCTAATAGAAACCCTACATTTTCATCTTTGGCCTATCTTTGTCTTCTCCATAGTTCCCTTTACCACAGTATTTCATTAAGCAGGTGCTCAGTAAACTTTAGTTTTAATGAAACAGGCAAGACACCATTTCCTGGTAAGACATGAAAATGTTGTTTTCCTATGAAAGAAGAAATATCACTCTCTTTATTTCATCATGTGCTATATGCTCCTCATTTCTCTGTAATTTGCTTCAACTTCACCTGTGCTACGATGAGTGCCAAAACCAATGGCTTCCTAAATGCTGGATTCAAGGACATGTCGTAGGTCTCACCTTACTGCTAGCCATTTCCTTTTTCTGGAATCTCTTTTCTCTCTTTTCTTTGGTTACTCTACCCCTGACTTTTCCTTTCTTGGTCTCTTTGTAGGTTATTTTTTCTCTCCATGGTTCTAATACTGTGTGCTCAAAGGTTTAACCTGAGGTTCTTATTTCTTTTTATTCTACATAATCTTTCTGGGAATCATTGCCACTCATGATTTTCACAACTCCCTAGCTGCCATATATTGATTATTTCCATATTCATACTTTTAAAATAGACATCTCCCTTGAATTTTGGACTCAAATGTCCAGCTGAGTGCTAGATAGCTTATCCTTGAGATACCAAAGACATCTCCAATTCCATAACATTTGCCAAAAATAGCACATTATCTTCTTTCCACTAAACACCCATTCCTTTTGTATATTTTCATCTCTGTTGGAAACACTATCATTTACTCAGTCTCTGGGAGTTAGGCATGGCCCTACCTCTCACTCAAAGCCCATATCTAATCAGTCACTAAGTTTTGCTGATTCCATGAGCTAAGTAACTGTTGGATTCATTTTTCAAACAGCCATCCTTCTTAACAATGTCTTATGTCATGATCGTTTCTTACCTGGGCTTCTGTATGAATATTCTAATATTTCATTTACCGTGTATCTTTTTTCCTCATAGCTATAAGAATAGACCCCAGTGAAGCACAAACTTAAACTTTGTCTAGAACTCTACCTAACAATTTATGAATGGCTCCCACCTGGATCAAATCCCTTTTCTTTTGGCTAACTTTTCCTACAAGACTCAGGCACCATCTCCTGCAGAAAGACTTAGCCGAGTTGTGGGTGAGCTGAAAAACTTGGGATATGTTCTAGAATCTGAGAGCACCATGCAAAACTAAGGAAGGCATTGAATGGGACCTGGAAGAGACAACTCTCCTATCCCATCAGCAGTGGCCTGATGCATCCTAGGGCTGTCCTAACAAATTCCCACAAATGTAGCAGCTAAATGACACAAATAAATTACCTTACAGTTCTGTAGATCAGAAGCCCAAAACAGGTTCCACAGAGCTAAACGAAAGGTTTCTTAAGGCTGTGTTCCTTTCTGGAGACTCTAAGGGAGAATCTATTTCCTTGTTCATTTCAGGTGATTGGCAGAATTCTGTTCCATGGTCTTTATTTTCTTCTAGCTCTCAATTGAGGAGCACTGAGGTTCTGCTGGCCTGTGGTCCTGTCTCTTCTACAAAGCCAGCAATGGTCAGTCCCCTCTCACACTTCTTATCTCCCCTCTGCCTTCCATTTCATGTTTTGGAACTCCCTCCTTCTGCCTCCCTCTTCTGAATTTGAGTTCATGGGACTAGACTGGTCCACCTGGATAATCCAAAGCAGCTCTCCATTTTAAGATTTTTAATCTTAATAATCTCTGCTAGTCTCTTTACAGTGGAAGGAAATATACTCATAGGTTCTGAGAGACAATTTTTCAGCCTACCACACTAGGTTTGAGACAAATGATCAGTGAAAAGAAAGCCTTAGATCACCTGATTTGAGTTCTCTGTCCACAGGACTCCTGATTTGATCATTTTTCTTTGTTTTGTTTAGCTATTTCAATTTCTAACTTTAGCTTTGTGTTTTGAATCCAAGGGATATAGGAAGGAACTGAGCTCTGTCTGGCTCATTTAGTGGGTAATTCCAGAAATGTTAGGTGTATAAACATCTTTCCGGGCACTTAGGTAGAGGTCTCGTGCAAAAAGGCATTGACAGGTGTGCTAGTAATGGAAGAGCACCCAGAAGGCTGTTCAGAAGATGACTGGAAATCAATGAACAGAGTCCCATCATTTGAAATTTAAGTCATAAACTGAACATTTAACAAGATTTTTTTCCACATTTTTTGTATTTTATTAAATTGAACTAGCTGGAAATTAAAATTTTAAATTATTATAAAATGAACTTAGGATTATCCATTACAAAAAAAAAAACAGTCATTTAAAGTAATAAACAATCAAGTAATTTCATGGAAAGGGCCATTATGAAAAATATTTTTTTTTCATTATTTACATTCTAGTTCCAACTAAAATTATTAAGCTAAAACAATTGAGCTTTATTTTAATTTTGTTTATAATTTATTTTAATTTTTACATTTTTATTTATTATTTTTAATTTTTTAATTTTTATTATAATTATTATAATTTATTTTAATTTTGTTTAATTTTTACTTATAATTATGTTTGATTATAACATAAATATTCTTAATGGGCCTGTTCTTTCATATGAATTAAACTCTTATTGGCTTCATGCCAAATATTCTAAAGAATCTGAATTAGCTGATGCTATATCTATGTGTATATATTCTTTTATTTTTTTTATTTTTTATTTTTTTGACATTAAATGCTTTTTTATTGAACAAAAAGAGATAAAACATGGAAGTTGAAATCACTGAGCAAAAGCAGCTCCCCAGGGGAGGCTGCTACACTTTGTACTAAATAACCTTATGAATTGAGAGTATACAGAACACAGATAATATGCAAGTTACCTTAACAGCAAATGAGAAGGCATAGATTACAGTTTCGGAAGGAAAAATTTGGTCAAGTGACAAATTTAGTTGCTCAACATTTCTAGCCCTTGTCCACCTAAATTCAGTAGGATTTTCCATGTGTGCTACTGAATTCCCATTTTAACGGAAGCTGCTTTTTGGTAGAAATTTTAAAAGATCATTCAGGTTTATTTGATGTGACATTCCATTTTTAAAATTTTGTGTCTGCTCAATGTACATGTGTGTATGTATTTATACAC
This sequence comes from Mustela nivalis, assembly GCF_964662115.1. NCBI lineage: Eukaryota > Metazoa > Chordata > Mammalia > Carnivora > Mustelidae > Mustela > Mustela nivalis. Next base: position 293,491 of record NW_028135969.1, read on the forward strand.
ACTTTAGAAACCCCGAACTCTTGTTTCTAAGCAGAGGGGTCATGCTGTTTCTTTTTATTATTATTAATATTGGTGAATTTCAGTTATTATTTCTCCTGTGTGTCTAAGAAACTTCCTATGTTTTCAATGCACCCACGCAGATAGGTGGGTTGACAGATATGTCAAAAATACTTTATGAAAAGAGGGAGGTAGCTCATGCGAGTTGGCAACCTTTTGTCTATTGTTTCCTGTTAGAGCAAGCTGCCTCCCTTCGACATCTCACAGTCAAAGATGAAAGGAAAACTTTTTACTTTGAAGCCGAGTTAGCACAGTTGTACACTTACTACAATCCACCTTCGAGTTGGTTCGCTGGGCTTTCTAATGTAAGATGACAAATACCTTACACCCAATACACAGCATCGAAAAAGTACTGAAGAAACATTTTATAGACAATATCTTGGGTTGGTTTTTTTTTTTTTTTGTGGGTTTTGTGTGTGTGTGTGTTTTGTTTTGTTTTGTTTTTATATGTTAAACATCAGCTTCAATGGGATACATTTCCAGAATGGTTTTGTTACCAACTTTATAAACACCCTAAGCCAAAGAAACAGCACAAATAACATCAATGTTGTCTTTTTTTTTTTTTTCCAATATCTGTAACAATTACTGGAGGCTAATCCTTACATACACTACTAAAGGGGGCGCAAAAGAAGAGAATTCATGACACGCTGCAAAGATAGGAACACAGCATCTTAGTCGCGGGGCGGGGTTGATCTTAAGGTGCAGAAAAGGTGGACTCTCTAGAAGGTGATGGTGTGGTTTCTTGGGGAGGGAACACCGTGAGTGTACAAGCTCGGATGCCACCAAGGGACTCTGGGAGATCAAACACCTTATGCCACTCATCTTTGTCAGGGTCATATTTCTGCACTATCTCCACCATACAGCGATTATTCCAGGAATACCCACCGACCACGTAGATCTTATTTTCAAAGACTGCAACCCCGACATCGCTCTGCCCCCTTAACATGGCAGCAATTGGGGTCCACTGGTCAAGGATAGGTGAGTAGTATTCACAGCTTAGGACATCATCATAATCACTTGTGCCTCGGAAGTGATTGCCGCCAATGACGTAGAGCCTCTCGCCCACCATACACTCTGACCGTGGTCATCGGCGCCTTCTGGATCCATTTGTCAGTGTCCGGGTCAAAGCACATGAGCTCCTTTTGGAAAGTGTCATGAGTGATTCCCCCTGAAATATAAATGACTCCTCCATACACAGTTCCAGCATGGCCCTAGTGGGGTTCACTCATTTTGGCAACATAGGTCCATTCATTTGTTCTTGGATGGTAACACTCCACTGTGGGCAGTTCACCAGCTGCATTTCGCCCACCGACTGCGTACAGATATCCTTTGAGGGCACTTAGGTGGAAAAAGGTGCGCTTTTCATTTAAAGATGCAACCTGCATCCATTTATTGTAGCGAGGATCAAATCTGAAGACCATATCGACTGCTGTTTTTCCTTTTGTGTCATAATTGCTCTGTCCGCCGATGACATAGAGGAAATTTCCAATGACAGCAATGCCATGCTTGTACCGTGGGGCATCCATGGGGGCTAACGATTTCGATTCATGGGCCTTTTGATCATACATGCGCAATTCCTTGCTGACAACCAGCTGCTGCCTCAGAACTCCGAGTGTGACCAAATGAGTGGTGTCAGAGGGAATGGCAGTCCTGTCTGACTGCATCACTGGCTGCATGTATGGCATCATTTGGTAATTGCTGGCTTCCAAAAGGAGATTCACACAGGTATTATCAGTTCTCATGAAATCCACGGTTTGCACATAATTGATGAGCTCCTGCGGTGTCATCAGTGGAAATCCTATGTTCTTCATTAATTTGGCAGCAAAGTCCATCCGAGGCTCTTCTAGGCGTAGCCAGAGACAGGTAGCCTTAAAGAGCTCAAGTTCAGTGCAGTGCTTAAGGCTATTACTGGAAAGCACAAAGGCAAGATGCTCAAAAGGGAGCTTCAAGAACTCCCCAGTGCTCAGCAATGCGGGAAAATTCTTCAAGACAAAACTGTTGACATATTTATCCACTTCTGTCAGATTGTAGGTGTTGGCAATCTGACCAACTTCGACACAATTGTCTAAAGTGACCCCAGATATGAGAAATACTTTGCAGAAGTCCAAAACCGGCAGAATCTGAAGAAAACTGGAGCTTCGAGGGTGTCCTGAAGGTTGTCCATGTTAAGAGAAAGCTTTGCAGTATAAATGAAATCAATAATTTTCCTTAAGTCGACTTTGCTCACACCGTGAAGCTTAATGCACATTAAATCTTGTTCTTTCATTCCACCTGTGAACATTGCCTTGAAGTAATCACTAGCAGAGGCCATCATGACTCTATGCACAGGGACGGTGTCATCTGTGCCACCAGGCATCAGGGTCACATCGCAAAGCAATCCTTCAAGTCGAAGCTGGTCAAAGCCCTGTAACACCACCGAACTGTGGGTATTGCTGGTAAAGACGCGTGTGGTCCCTGCCTTGGAAGACCGCAGATGGGATGAGAGACCCATTTCGCTGCTTCCAAGGGACAATTTCATGTGCTGGTCCTCCTCTTCCACTAGAGATCGGTTACGGAGTATTGCAGCGACTGACTCCCCTCTATGAAGATGATCCATCACCTCTAACACTCGGATAATGACCTTGTTTGCCGCGTCCCCGCGTCCCGCCGTCCGTCAGTCCGCTGCCGCACTCCGAGGGCCAAAGAGAGAGTCGCACGGCGCAGCCGGGGCTCCCTCCCGCTTGCGAGACACCGCCCCCCCACCTCCGCAGCCCCTGGCTCGTCCTGGTCACTTCGCCCTCGCGCAGGTGGAGAGCAGGGACCCTAACCCGTCCGCCGATCCACTTATTTTCCAAAGTCCCCGTTCCCGGCTTCCCCGGAAGGGGAGATTGAGCTGCTGCGGCCGCATTGGCAGAGCCTCCGCCTGACCTCGGGGGTTGGGGGGTGCGGGGGGAGAGGGAGGGGGCGGGAGTCCAGTTAAGGAGGGGAGGGGGCGGGGGGAGCGAGCTCGCGGGCGGGGGGAACATGGCGGCTGGGGTGGCCCCGGCGGCGCCTCGTATATATTCTTTTTTAAAATTAAATTAAATTAAATTAAATTGTGTGTGTGTGTGTGTTCCAAAATTCATTGTTTATGCACCACACCCAGTGCTCCATGCAATATGTGCCCTCCATCATACCCACCACCAGGCTCACCCAACCCCCCACTCCCCTCCCCTCCAAAACCCTCAGTTTGTTTCTCAGAGTTGACAGTCTCTCAGAAGTGACTTGGGGGAAATCGGAGGGGGAGATAAACCATGAACATTTAACAAGATTAAATAAACTTCTGAGAAAAGAAACGCATTGAATATATGAATAGTCACAGCAGAAAGGAAGGACTTTTTTTTTTTTTAACATCAAATGAAAACTATTAAACAGAAGACATTATGTTAGGGGAAATGTGCATTCTTGAGATTATTATCCAATAGAAATATTTATTTCTTTCCTATAAAAATGATTAAAACAAAAATAATCGAGCTTATTATTTGTTATATTTATGAGTGTTTATGAATTATTTGCTGGGAAAATATGTATTTAGCAGATTATTTTCTCCTTTCAGAAAATCATTAAGATTCCCTAAATATGACATGTATCTTTAAAGGGTTTTGGAAATAATGTACTTTAATTTCCTGCCCTCTAGTGACCAAAATAACACACTCATGCCTTTCCATTGAACAAAGTGCATGCTTTAGTATCAGGAAATAAAATTATATTAGAGAATTTGGGGACAGACAATATGAGAAATTCTCGTTGTCATTTATGTGTTAAACTTTAGTGTAACAAATACCATTTTGGCATTTTATTTTATTCAGAGTTTGGTACATGACATTAAAATTATTAAGTAAAAGTCGATATGCTGCTACTAGCTCTCACTTGGCTATCTTTGACCTGTATCTATAATTACAGGGTATGTACTATAAGACCTGGTAACAACCAGGAAGTCGGTAATTTAATATCTTTTTTTTTAAGATTTTATTTATTTATCAGAGAGAGAGAGAGGGAGAAAGCGAGCACAGACAGACAGAATGGCAGGCAGAGGCAGAGGGAGAAGCAGGCTCCCTGCCGAGCAAGGAGCCCGATGTGGGAATCGATCCCAGGACCCTGGGATCATGACCTGAGCCGAAGGCAGCTGCCCAACCAACTGAGCCACCCAGGTGTCCCAGTAATTTAATATCTTTAATCTTAAGTATCAGAAGTGAAGAAAACTATCTAACCGTAAAAGTGACTGCCAATACTAAATTCATTTGAATCTTAAGTCTAGGCAGTAGTAAGCTGGATAACTTGCCTGGGAGTTTAAGCCTGAGATAGAAATAATCAAATAGTTGATTGCTATAATAGGACTAAATAAGGTAGAACTTCTGGATTTGATTAAGTACGATGTTAGCATTGTTTGGTATCCTAATTACTGACTGCATCATTGCTTTACTGCCTGAACATTTTGGCATTCCTGGGCCCAGGAATGTATGTGGCATTTGTGCCAGGAATTTATCACCAACAAATTTACTGAGTTTGTATTAACCCCATCTTTGGTGTCTGGTAACTAAATTCAAAGTGAAAGAGCTCAGTCATCACACCATACTCTCAGGTCTTGTTGGAGCTCTGAGATCTTGCATCCAGAAGGGGTGGCACTATGTTCTGATGTTATACAAACTGGGTCAATGCTTTGCATATGTAGAGGTTCTTTAAAATCCATTACCCTACTTCATAAGACATATGTTTAGGGCTGCAGACAGGAACTCATTTTCACAGGGATGGAGGTCTTAGGTGGAAGTGGGTACTGCAGGGCCAGCTATTTCTGAGGCCACCGTCTGAGAACACTACAGTGGTGCTTTTCCAGGCAAAGCCAGAATGTCCCTTGAAAGGGTATGAGCTCTCCACCAACTTCCATGTGACTGTCCCTGTGTGGAGAACAGGGTTGAGTGGGATGGCATCCTATGTGAGGTGTTAGAATATGATTTTGGGACCAGTACACCCCATGCCAAGCTCTCACTCACTGTACGTTACCTATATGACCAACTCTGCATCAGCCTCTCTCTTCCTTACAACAGCCTTGCCAGATGGGTGTTATCCCCCCATGTGAAGAGGCGCTAACTGATGGAAAGACTAACTTTTGGGGTTACTTTTGGATCTCATGTCTACTGAGCTTCTAAACATGACATCTTTCACTTAATACCGATTGTTACTTTTTTAAAAACAGAAAATAGTAATTGCTTCATTTTAGGCCTTAGAGACAGAAATTGCCAATGGTATTATATGCAGAGCATAGAGGAAAACACAATGCACAACTTAAGAAGAAGGACGAAGAAGAGAATTAATATTCTCCAACTAAAAAACATACTAGAAAAAAGTATTTTAAAAAACACTAGAAAAAAAACCCATCTGAAGCAAGATTTATTATATCCATTTAAGAGATAAAGAAACTGAGGCTCAGAACAACTTTTTAAAGGGAGATAGTAAAAAGTACAGGCTCAGAATCACTTGTTCAATGGCAAAAGCAGGGCCCAACATAGGTTTGGCTGTATCTACAGCATTTCTACTACACCACATGTATTTTATCTTAAATAGCAATGTAGGCATAGCCTAATTTCTAGGACATATGAAGAAACGAAATAATTTTTAGTACGATTTTAAAAAAACTAAAAATTATAAGTTTGGGTTTTGTTTTGTTTTGTTTTAGAAATTTTCGACCTGACTTTCCTCTGTCTCTGAACAATTTTCATAACTGTACTTCAAAGATGGGGAAATATCTTAGTAGGACATGCCTTCTGGTTGAAAGACTTATAGAAGTAGTTGTTCTATTCACCTCTCCAGTTATTTGGGGCTTCCTCTGGAATGTAGTCCTTGTTAGCCACTCCCTCTTTTTAGAAGGTGATGGGAAGAGGAAGATTCTTCACAAGAAAAAATTGTTTTTGTTGGAGTTCTTGGTAAATGCAGGGGGCAGAGGATTTCCCAGTAATGGCAGGAACAATAGTTCACAGAAGAGTGGATGTAGCTCTTCTGAGACTGGGCAGGAATTCTTCTGTGTTGCTCTTGGAAAGGATAAAGAGACAGGAAGAATAAGAGTAAGGGTGTGGAGCTGTTAAGACAAAGTCTAGGATGAGTGGAAGGGACGATGAAACTCCGCTGTAGTGGATGACCAACCAATGTTTGAAGAGCAGGGAGATCTGGGGTGCCTATTGTCTCCATTTATGACTCCCCTAGGAAAGCTGTGGCGTGTCCAGGTTGCTTCTGCATGTTTTGGGGTATGCAGCCCTTTGGGTCTTCCTGCCCTGTTATGCTCACATTGGAGTCAAAGAGGGACAGAGAAGACACAGCTCAAGCATGTTGGTGCCCGGGCTGTAGACAGCACTACGAGAAAGTGACTACTTGGGTATTTGCATAAATGCAAGAGAATTTGTGCCAGCTATACCTAACCACCTTGAAGAAAATAGACCTTGGCCAACATTGCACTACTTTAAATAACTTGTTTTTGATAGATAACAAAATAGAAAGGAATCTACCTTATTTACTCAATGTTTAGAAATCTTACTTTTGACCTTCAAAAAATTAGGAATTTTTGACTTAATAGATGAAATGTGCATTTAATCTGAATGTGTAACACCTCACCCCCATCAAAAAGCTATTTTATAAACCTGATGCAAGACATCATACAACTAATGCCATGTTAGAAGTGAGGAATTTTGTGGAAGAAAGACATATGATCTGCTCCAAGTAATCATTGTGGATAAAAAAAAAAAAATTTTTTTTTCAATAACAAAGGGTGCCTGAGTTAAGCTTCTGTCTTCAGCTCAGGTCATGATCTCAGGGTTCTGGGATGGAGTCTACATTGGGCTCTCTGCTCAGCAGGGATCCTGTTTCCCCCCACCCCCCTCTGCCTACCTCTCTGCCTACTAGTGATCTCTGTCTCTCTGTGACAAATAAATAAACAAATAAATCTATCTTTTAAAAAAATTTCAATAACAAAAAACCTCAATAATTTAAGAGAAAAATGTCTAAAGAGGGCCAAGACCAATATTTATTAATTCAGCTGATTGAAAGAATGGCAGACAGTGTTAGTGAAGGGGATAAGAATTAATATTTTGGAATTTTTGTATCTTTACAAATGTTAACTTTATCACAAGGATTCTTTGATGTAGATTTTTATCTTAAGTTTTCAAAAGAAGAAACTAAATGTAAATTGCCCAGTGCCACATAGCTACCAAATGGAAAAACCAGATATGAATCCAAATCATCCTGACTCCCTACTGCCAAGGGTTGAGAGTGTAAGTGTGTGGGTTCCCTCACTGTCCTCTAGCCAGTATTCTTGCCAGAGTCAACAGTTAACTATGACCCACTTGCTCTGGAGCTGGGATCTCCCTGGAATCCCTCTCTTTCTGCCAGCCCCCATTGGCCACTTTCCAGGCAGCCCTCATTGATCATTAGAGTTTGCATTGAGCCAAACCTTCCCTGCCATGCCTTTCCTCACCTGCTGCCTCATGATCCAAGTTCACACTGGATGCAAAGACACGTGGTCTTGAGTAAGGATATTCATGTTCAGAATAGGGCAGTGGAAAATGTACCTGCTCCAGAAGACAAAGATCTCCCTTGAAGGGAGCACTGAATGTTTAGAGAAACTGTGCTGAAGAAGATTCAAAGAAAGAGAAAAGGAGAGACATAAGCCATAGACAGCTTTTCTTAAATCAATTCAAAACTGGCACAGGAGCAAGAATTGATGGCAGCAGGGACTTCTGCTATATAGACATTTCCCAAGGCTCTTTTCTTGCCAAGAATAGAACATCTGAAAAGTTATTGATTTTTTTTTTTTCTAATGACAATTTGAGCTCCCAAAAGCCAGAACAAGCAATTAGAGGAACTGCTGTTACCAAGGTAATTCTGGCCAGTGCGGAAGCTTCTAAGTGGCAGATCTCAAGGGTGACAAATGTGTCTTTCTATCACTGCCTCCCATTCTGCCGAACTCTTGACATGAAGACTGTGGGGTAGGGTTGGGGCAGAGGTAGGGAAGATACCTTTGGAGCTTGGAGCATTTCTCTAGCAGGGATAGGAGGATTGAAGTGGTATTAAAGGGGGAGGAGAGAGAATAGCCAAGACACTTTTAACCTATTAATGCTAAGTAAAATAGGGGCAAACCTCACTGTATTGCCTTTCCTCCTACTCTCCCCAAAAGATCCTGTTGTCCGGACCCAGAATTTAGGTTGTGCTTTTGGAAATGATGGCTTAGGTATCTCATGGCCTGGCTTGGGTCAGTTCAGGAAATTATCCACCATTTATTTCCACAAGAAGATATATTCTGAGCTCCAATTAGTCAAACTTTCCGATATATTTTTGGAATGCAATCAAGTTTTAAATTGGGAAATGCCTGTAGCTCCTCATTAGCATTCCTCTGTGCTAATGCCTGTAATCCAGTTTAGGATGTAGTTTAAGAAATCATTCAGCAGAAATGAGAAATTCATGTATACTAAAGAAAGTAATGATCTTTATCAAATTTTAGGGGTACGGGGAGAAGCACTGGTTTGGGCTGGTATTTCTGGATTAATAGAGGAGACTAATTCCATGCAAAATAATGCTAGAAGGCCAATTATAATTTCAGAACACTGAATAGCATATCTATCTTAGTTAAGGGTTTCTTTATGTAGCTATGGGACTGACTTTAGTTCTGTGCTTTTGGAAAGTTTTGAATTTATTTCTTTGTAAGCTTACCATACATCAATCTCATGCTCCCTCCTTTTACTCACTGGCTCCAATTCCTGTGTTTTTTGGCTTCGACTTTCCCATAGTACATAGCTGTGGTTGTCAAAATCATGTGTTGTGGTTTTAAAAATTCACAAGGAGATGGATAATGTTAAATGCTATGTTTTGTCACATTTACATGCTGGCTTTCCAAGCATTATATTAAAGAAACAAAAGACTTGTTGCTGATTTCTAAACCATAGATTTTATCATATACCTTTTATTCCATGCACTCTTATTCTATTTCATTTGACTTCTGTCAATAATCTGGGTCAATTAAATTTAAATCATATACTTTCTTTTAGTGCTATCTTTGGTGGATTTTGCTGTTTCCAAACAAGTAAGAATATTGTTCTCCTAAACCTTTTCATTTAGATAACATTGTACTTCATTCTATCAGAAGTATAAATGTCTTTTTTTATTTTTCCAAAATCTTCTGAGAAGACAGGGTTATATAGACAGGAAGATGTTTTAGAATGATACCCTAAAGACTACTTCCCACATACAGTGTCAGGACAGTGGAGGGTTGAGGCTATGCTAGGCAGTGGTAATTCTGAAAGAGTACCTGAAGCCTTCCATTTACAGTTGCTTCACTGGGTCAGGTTATATTCAGAAAGTAATTTTCAGATTTTCCCTTACAGTCAGAAAGAAGGTCCTAACTTGTTAGGACAACACAGAGTTTTTCATCCCTGGCCTTCAGCCGTTATTTTTAGCTTCACTTCCAGATGTTCTTGTCCATTCTTGTGCTCAATTCTTTTTTCTGTCCAATGTCTCCATAAGAGTTTTTGCACATTTCTATTATTGTACTTAATGACACTGTGTTTTGTTTTTGTGTGTGTGAATAGTGTTTAGGTATGTACCCTTCCTCCTAGCTAGAATGCAAGCTTCTTAAATGCAGAAAACACATTTTATTCCTTTTGTAGCATGGAGCTGTGTCACAGTAACTACTTAATGTGCAAGTTAAGTGAGAAAAATAAAAGATGCTATTTTCCAAGAAAGGTAGTATTAATGCGTTTGTCCAATTAATTGGATTACTGTTTTTGTCAGAGAAACAAGAAGATATCAGGGTTCTAAGAGATACAAATGAAATATAATGTATACTATTTGATTGCACATGTGAGAAGAGATAACCTTTCTTATCCATATAACTCGGAAGGTTATTCCTATTACCTGTCCTTCAGGAAGTACAGTCCAGATGGGATTCCCCAGTGGCCACCTTCACCTATTGGCAATAACCTGAGGGCAGAGTGGGTTGGCAGGGTGTCGGTGACCTGGATGGAAGGAGGAAATGCAGGAAATGCAGAATTTCGCACTGAAATGCAAAGTGGGAAAAGGCAACCAAGGAAGCCTTTATCAGCTTCACAGTTTTATCTTCTCTTGGTTTTGTTTTTGCCAAATTTTGTTTTAGGGTATAGTTGGTCAGAAAGGCATAGAAGATGACAACAGCTGGTGTCTGTACTTGTATGTACTCAAATAAAGTGGCTAAGGTGGCAGGCAAGATGGTAGGACAGATGGCCGGCCCTTGGATGGCTTTGAGGAGGTGGGCTGGGCTGCCCTCCTCCACCTCCTATTTCTCCTGGTGTGAAAAAGGTATGAAAAAAGTCATGGAGGGTACTTTAATATACATTGAAAGCAGAGATAAAATGATACCTCATAAAACTGTCACTTCTGAAGTCCACTTACTTCAAGTATAAGAAAATGCTAAACTTGGGTCATACACCAGCATGGATATTCTTACCATATATTTTTTGTGAATTTGAAGTCCTGGGGTCAAATCCATGTGTTTGCTATGTGACTATGTGGTTGGCAAAGGTAGGGTGGAAAGGCTGCATGATAGAGCACATTGAAAATTGCCAGCTGTCTTTAAATGGGGCAGAGAACAAGCTTCTGGTGTCTCTGCTCCCTCTCCATTGATCTTCTGATCTGTGAAATTCTACCTTGAGGCTTAGGGAGATGGTTGCAGAAAACTGGGGTGAGGGGAAGTAGGTGACTCTGGAGATAGAGACCAAAATCCCTAAACTCTAATCCACAGGGCACATTAGTTTAACAGATAAATGATGCCAGGTAGCAGTGAAATTCGCTGAACCACCATCCTGTTGGCGGGCCTGGAAGCTGCTCCCTCACCTTAGACATTTGTGAAATTGAGTCAGGCTTTTCAGCCTCCTAATCATAATTATGAGCAACCTATAAAGCATATATTTCCATGGAGAGTTGTTTAAGCCCAATATATTAGTTCTTTTTTTTTTTAAGATTTTATTTATTTATTTGACAGACAGAGATCACAAGTAGGCAAAGAGGTAGGCAGAGAGAGAGAGAGAGGAGGAAGTAGGCCTCCCACCAAGCAGAGAGCCCGATGCGGGGCTCCATCCCAGGACCCTGGGATCATGACCTGAGCAGGAGGCAGAGGCGTTAACCCACTGAGCCACCCAGGCATCCCCCAATCTAATAGTTCTTGACACAAAAGCCAGAAAGCAGCCCTGTGCTTCTAGGTTTTAGTGATCTGGAGAGGAAAACAAGCAGAGTCGTATGTTTTGCTCCTAGACTGAAATGGAAAATGATTCCCGGGGTGAAGAAGCAGTGTGTACTTCGTTGAGGGCAGAGTGTGTATTATGTCATTCCTTGCAACTTGCCATGGGACTTAACTGGAGATTGCTTTCTAGACAGAATGCCATTAGAAGGGAAGCAAATCCCTATGGATAAATTCTTTCTGTGAATCTAATTGCAAACACTGTATGGCATTCACTTAATAAAAGCAGGCTTCAGTACTCTGTTGTATCAGTCTGATGTTAGCTTCTGTGGTAAATGTGTCAACTCTCACTAAGCCTATCACTAAAATATTAAATGTTGCTCTTCCTATCCCTGAGCAAACAAAGTACCTTAAAGCATGACCACAACATCTATGATGATGGCATACACAAATGTGATAATGGGTTGTGTTAGAAAAATGCCACAACAGTGGGTCAAAAGCCAAGGATTATTTCCCTCTCTGACTTTTAGTTACTAGGTTCTTAAAAATAAAGCACACCTTGGGGTCCTTCTTTGTTAGGAGATCACACCTCGAGTTTCACTGGCACTAACCAGGTAAAGAAGGGAGAGATCAACACCATAATATGAGAATGCATTTAATGTACTCTTGGAATGAGGTATAATGAAATAGATGCTGAATTAATTATTGTAGGAACTACAATATGGGAATGAGGGGTGACCTGCTGGAACAAGCTTTAGGAAGGAAACAGAACATGTTAATGCCAAGTAAGTACTCTATCTCTTTATCAGACACTCAAAACACTCAAAAAGAAGGCATATTTAAAGTCTCAATCTTGGGGCGCCTGGGTGGCTCAGTGGTTAAGCCGCTGCCTTCGGCTCAGGTCATGATCTCAGGGTCCTGGGATCGAGTCCCGCATCGGGCTCTCTGCTCAGCAGGGAGCCTGCTTCCTCCTCTCTCTCTCTCTCTCTGCCTGCCTCTCTGCCTACTTGTGATTTCTCTCTGTCAAATAAATAAATAAAATCTTTAAAAAAAAAAAATAAAAAAAAATAAAAAAAAAAATAAAAAAAAAAAAATAAAGTCTCAATCTTAAGGTTTTTAGTTCACTCCCTCTGTCTGGGTAAAACAGAAACACACATACACACACACAACAGTGGCAGAATAAATGTCACTGTCTAATTTAGTATCTTAAATTATTCAGGTGAGGATAGCCTCTCATAAGCAGAGAAAAGAGAAAAATGAGTAGGGAGACTTTCTTTTTTCTTTTCTTTTCTTCTTTTGAGTAGGGAGACTTTCAAAGGATGCTCTTGAGATGACATCCTTGTGAAGGTACCTGTTTTGACTGAGCCAGAGATGTAGCAAAGAAACAGAATGGAATAGATCGGTATTTCTCAAATTTTAAGGGCAACAGAATCACATGGAGGGCTTGTGAAAACCATATTCCAGGACCCATCCCAGAATTTATTATCTTAAACTTTTAATTCAGACTTTTTTCTAGAAAAGTTTGACTGTTCTCAACGGCCTGGCTTTGCAGATGTTGCTTTCTCTCCCCAGAGCTAGGACATTCCTCTGCCTTCACCACAGGGGGCTGTGGGAGGATGAGTCTAGGGCCTAGGGACCAGATAAAAGAAAAGAGCTAAAAGAGGGAGAGAGATCCAGGGAGAAAAAGAAAAGAGCTAAAAGAGGGAGAGAGATCCAGGGAGAAGGGACTGGATGCCTACTCAGGATGCACTTTCTGCAGTTGAAGAGGAAACCAATGTTAATTATATGGCATTTATTTGATTTGTTTGATCATTTTCTGAATTTTTAGGTGGTTGTTACAAGATCATGTGAGGTTTTTTTTCTGTATTTTTTTTTCTATATGATTTTCCAGATACTGGCAAGATTTGATACATATTTCTAAAACAAATTATTTTCTCTTCTGCTAGATAAGGAAATGCTATAGAGTTTCTGCTGCTGGTTGCTGGAACAGGCTGCAGATTGTTGATGCCATTTTGACTGGACCCATCCATCCCAGCATTAGGTGCACGTACTGTGGAAGAGCCTCTCCTACCTAAAGCAAGGGGAGTCACCATAGGGCTGCCATATTGCACAACTCCGAGGTGTCATCCACATTGCTGCTGTACTCTACATGGAATGTTCTTCACTATTTCCTGAAAATCTAGTTATTGTTATGACCTTGCCTATTCACTCTCACCTATTGTCTTTCAGTGTGAGTAAAAGATCTTCAAATCCACTCTGGTAGCAAACTAAAAATTAAATGACAATGAAAATTTATAGCAAAAATGGAAGAAAATAGCTCAAAGTGATGAAGAATCATCTCTCACTTGTCTAGTTTTACAGATGAGAAACCAAGTACCTAGAAACATGCATTAAATACATTTAAGATTTGTCTGTAACATAATTTTAATAGGTGCATAGTGTTGATTGCATATATAGATATAATAGTTTATTTAATGAATTCTATCTTGTAGGAACTTAATATTTTTTTTCAAAATTTCACTGTTATGGGCAATTTTCCATATTACTATTCATTAGAGAAATGATACAGTGCAATTTTTATTTGTGATGGACTGGAATGTCAGTATTATATTAGCAATGGTATTTTAGTATGCCACATTTAAGGCATCAATGTCAGCAACATATAAAATGCATAATATTTACTTATAGATATTTTATATAAGAACCATCCTTCATTAGGTGTCCAGTCTAAGGCAGGTTCTGTGCTAAGTGATCAGGATGGTATCTCATGTAGTCCTTGTACCTGTCTTAGCACATAGATTTGATTATTATTCCCAAGTGGCCAGATAAGGAAACCAAAGTTGGCCAACTTTGGCTGGCACAACTGCCCCAGATGCACAGGTGCTAACTCAAATCACCTAATATTTTGGCCACTATCACACTTTCTTTCCTTGCTTTGATGATAACAAAGCAGAGTCATTAGCTGGGAAGAAATGGAAAGTACCTGACAATGAGAACAGGATCAGGTGGAGAAAGATTATGAGGTAATTTTTTCCATTTTCATATTATTTTCAAAAAAATATGGACATTGTATTAAGAAATTGGCAGTCTAGGTGTTTGAATCCATTTAAATGAACATGAATCTTATTTATTAAAATGCTAATAATGCATTAAGTTATAAACATAAAAAGATTTAAATATCAGCTATGTAAATTTCAGTATTAAACTTCAAATTAAAGGCAAATAATTCCTAGCTGTGGAACTGCGGGGTCAAAGAATGTTGGTTTGTAAATGTGCGAATTTCCTGAATGAAATCTGAAAACTCACCCAGCACATGGAGGGCAAAGAGAGACTGAAGAAACCAGACTGGTAGCTGGCAGTTTCCATAAGCAAGGGAACTTTCATATGGGGCTCATCTTGGGTGCCATAAGATAAGTAGATTTCCACACCCACCTGCCAGATCTTAAAACTTTATATAAAGACCTTACCTAGGTTCAGTCATTTATCTTAGTCCAGATCGTCTTAACACCACATTGCTCTCTTGAGTTTGCATCCTTGAATCTGTCTTGTACAATGGAAACGGTGGGGAGAATGTACACTGCAAGGATATAGGAGACAGTGAGGGGCCTCCAGTTGCTTGGGTCCAGCTCATAGTTATTCAGCAGTCACATTCCTCCAATAAAGAGGTAGGTAAAATTTTACTTTTTAAAATATTGTCAAATTTTCCTTCAAAAATTTCTTAACAATTTGCTTTCCTTCTAATCTTTCTTCCTGACATTCTTATCGCATTGGAAGTACTTATTTTTTTTAGTTCCTCAAAGCACGTGTTTTGAAGAAAATTTCTCAGAAGTGCTTCTTTAAAAAATATATATATATATTTTGGGCTCCCTGGGTGGCTTGGTCAGTTAAGTGTTTGCCTTCAGCTCAGGTCATGATCCCTGGATCCTGGGATCCAGCCTCATGTCCTGTCAGTTTTCTTTCTAAGGTTCCTGTGTCTGTTCTTCTCAATGAAGCTCACATTTATTAATTTTTTCAAAATTCCCCAACTCCTTATTGTCTTAGCATCGTTTTGAGGAGCAATGAACAATTGTTACTCTACTAAAGCTTGCTGCCTCAAAATCATTTTCAGATTAAAAAAGAAGAAGAAGGAGAAGGAGAAGAAGGAGGAGGAGGAGGAGGAGGAGGAGGAGGAGGAGGAGGAGGAGGAGGAGGAGGAGGATTTAGTTTAACAGGCTACAGGCTGGACCTCTTTTGGTGAAGGTTAGAGACAGACTCTGCACAGCTTTTTTCTGAAAGGTGATCTTGCCTGAGAGAAATGCTAATGACTGAAATAAAAGGTCTCTTTCCCATCTCTTGTGTGCCCTCAGCACATTTTAATCCTAATTACAGAAGAAGTCCAAGAGAGCCTTTCACAGAAAGAGCCGATTATAACCACAGCCCCATATGGAACACATTGAGGGCTATAGTCGCAGCTGTTGAGCATTATAGCGTGAGACACACACTGGAAATGTCTCTTATGAAGCATATGTTTAAAAGTGGTTTATTAAACTCAGCTGTATGGGAGTCCTTTGGTGTTTTTAATACCAGGGGACAGGTTTTTGTTTTTTGGGTTTTTTTTTTTTTTGAATACCAGGAGGCCCCTCATATTTCTTTAAGCTTTGGTTATGCAATTTTTATGCATATATTGCATGAAACCATTTGGATTGTTTAGAATGCCCTGGATCTATCCCTAGCAGAAGGCATAGGACTCAGTTTCAGATTGTTATCTTCGGGCACTGGCTTTGGCTTATTTTTGACTGTAGGGAAATTAGAAAATAGTAATTCAGTGGCTTCTAGGTTACATATTTCTGGGGGCTGGTGAAGTGCATGATAAGGGCAAGAGGTGAAAGGGTCTTGGGGATGAGCCTATGCATCATTGAAGCTTTACCCCAGAACAAGATGGTGTGCTAACTGGCATTCACAGCAGAGAGGTCATGACCAGGGAAGACAAGAGATCTGTTTGTTATTTCAAAACTGAAATAAGGTTTTGGTGTTGTCTTGGTGGCAATATTATGAGTATCTTAGTGGTTAAGTTTTTTTCTCTTCTTACCAGTTGTACACAATTTTGCACTAGTAGTAATCAAACAGAGTAAAAACCAAAACCATAACAAACAGGAGAGAAAAAACACATATCACTGGAATTTAAAGATAATCTCACATTCCATTTTAGCTAATATTTCCTATTCTCATCTTCATTCAACTCAACTCTTTTAAGCTGTACAGTAATAAGTGTTAGTCACAACTCCAAGGTAAAGACAAGTGTGCAGGTAAAGTGAAATAGCCAATATGCTGAACATGCTGCATTTCCCCTGGCTACTCAGTGTGCTAGTAGATTCAAAAGGGAGAGAGGACACCCATACATGAATGGTCAGGACCAGGAGAACGTCCTAGCACAGAGGATATGCGTAGGGAAACATTTTATTTTTCTTTGAGGCTTTGGACCTTAAAGCCATTGTAGTCTCTAGGTGAATTTGGCAGCTGGGAATGTCATGATGGATTTGCTCAGACGAGGCAGGTCCCAGTGATACAAATGATGCCACTTTCCTACGCTACCTATTCCCCACATGTCACTCTTCGATAGGAAGGGTCATATGAAAGCTTCCCAAGTACAAGGTGATGTCCTAATTATAGGTTAGGACATCTCCAAGGAGTCTTGCAGTGTATTGTTATCTTTAGTTTACAGAGTCAAGGCTGGGAAACATCTGAGAATGGCGTGGGGTGGGCATCCAAGACCCCATAACAGTTGTGCCTATGGCCCAGAATATTTTGATGCCACCGATTTTCAAAACATGAAAAGCTGAGCTTATATGGCAATTCAGAGACCTTACTTTAATTGATGAGAAAATTATAGTGTTTTATTTTGGTGATAGTTATATATGGTAAGGCAGGGAGATAATTTTTAAACAGGTATCAAACAGTTAAATTAATGATAGAGATTCTAGTCCAAAAAGTCTTCTGGCTTTGAGGAGGAGGTCATAATGGGCTTGGATTGTCAGAATGGCTAAAATTAACAACTCACTAAACAACAGACGTTGGTGAGGATGCAGAGAAAGGGGAAACCTCCTTACACTGTTGGTGGGAATGCAAGCCAATGCAGGCACTCCAGTAAACAGGATGGAGGCTCCTCAGATCCACACTACAATAGCACTTGCATTTAGTCAAAGGATATAAACATAGTGATTTGAAGGAGCACATGCCCCCACGAGGTTTATAGGGGATAGCAATGTACACAATTGCTAAAATACAGAAGAGAGACCATATGTCTATCAACAGATGGATGGATAAGGAGGTTGTGGTACACGCACACACATGAGCACACACATTGGAATATTACTCAGCCCTCCAAAAGAATGGAATCTTGCCATTTTCAATGATGTGGATAGAACTAGAGAGTATACTAAGTGAAATAAGTCAGTCAGAGAAAGACAAATACCATATGTTCTCACACATATGTGGAATTTAAGAAACAAAACAGACAAACATAGAGGAAAGAAAGGAAAAATAAAATAAGAAAAAAACAAAGAAGGAAGTAAGCTATAAGAGCCTTTTAACTACAGGGAACAAACTGAGAGCTGCTGGAAGGGAGATAGGTGTGAAGGTGCAGTAACTGAGTGATGGGCATTAAGAAGGGCACTTGAAGTAATGAGCCCTGGCTATTATATACAACTGATGAATCACTGAATTCAATCTCTGAAACTAATAATACAGCATATGTTAATTAAATTGGACTTAAATTTAAAAAATACAAACATTTGTGCTTTTATGAAGTTAAATTTGTGAGACTAATACATGTAAAAGTAAGTGAATTCTGAAATATGATAGAGGGCAATGAATGCTACAGAAACAAATAAAGCAAAACAATGGAGTTTGGAATGTAAGCGGGAGCAGATCAGGGTGCTAGGGTTGTTGGGTTCTGGTGAGAGTCCTCTTCCTGACTTGCAAACAGCTTTGCCTTTGTATATCTTCACATGGTAGAGAAGAGTAAATTAGCCATATCCATTCTTGTAAGCCATATCCCTTCCCCACCCTCATGACTTCATCCAAAACTAACTACCCCTCAAAAGCTGACCTCCAAATGCCATCACGTTGGGAGTTAAGGTTTCAACAGGGCATTTTGGGAAGACACAAAAGCTTAGCCCATTGTAAGGGGATATGCCTAATTTTGGATGAAGACATGATTCCTCATTTAAATTGGGAAATAGAATGGGAGTGATTCTAGAAGTAAAGGAGGAAGCCTCTTCAGCAAGTACAGTGATACACCATTTAGATGACTCATCCCACTGGTAGGCAGTCCTTCATTGTGCACTATTTGCATGCGAGTGGCTTGAACCACCTACTGGCATAATGAACCCCACACTGATATTCTTCTCATTGTACCATCTGAGTGTATATTGGGGAACTGTGATTCTAGATCTTTTCCTTTGTGTCTCAGCACTACTTGTTTGAGATTAACAAAATAGTGATACTTTCTTAAATCTACTAAGCCAGAACATATGAGGATAAAACCATTTATAAATACTTTATATGATTCCGATGCATATCCAGGTTTAGGAAACATGAGATTTTACTTGGTGTAGCCTTGGAGTAAATATCACTGAAATAGTTATCTTGAACCATTTCAGAGACTTCTGGAAGCAATGTCGAAGAAATGTTTTCAGGATACTCAAGGAGACCGATTAAATCCATAGCAAGGATTAGAGAAGTGACTGAGAAAGATAAACTTTTAGTATGTCATTGATCTCTAGTATCACTTGTTAATACATAGGAATATTCAGACAACACTAAATTAAATGTTATCTTTATTCTGTAATTTATTTAACCTGTTAAAATTTGTTCTTAATTCATCTGTGTTTGGAAACTTAAAAATTGAAGTACTGAGTAAAACTATGAGTCTTTTACAAAAAATGAATATTATGTTGGAATAAAAAATAAGAATTACAAAGTACTTAAAGAAAAATATATTCTCTATAATTTGGTAATTTAAAACTTTATAAAATGACTGTTTTAAGTATATCTTTGATATGATCATTGACATTATTTTTCCCCCGTAACATAAAAAACTAGTTAAGCATTACATTCAGTTTTAAAAATATATTATTTAGTGAAATGTATTTCTAAAACATCTGATGATATTTTGTTTTCAATTCATTTGAACAAATATAAGAAAGAAAAATCATTCTGTTAGGGTTCTTTGGAGAAGCCTAACAAGCCTAACAAGTCTTTGGAGAAGATAAATGTGTGCATTTATTTGTTTGTTGGTTTATTGATTATGACATACTGGTTTACACAGCTATGCAAGCTGAGAAGTCCCACAAGGTGGCTATCTGCAGTCTGGAGAACCAGGAAAGCTTGTGGTATAATTCAGCCAAAGCCCTAAGCCCAAAGGCCTGAGGGACTCGGGAGGCAGTGATGTAACTCCCAGTCCCAGGGCAGGAGAGGACAAGATGAGATGTCTTGGCTCAAGCTGTGAGTCAGGAAAAAGGGATGAATTGTTCCTTCCTCTGACTGTTGTTCTATCTCAGTTGCCAATAGGTTGGGTGATGCACACCTACCTTGGGAAGGGTGATCTGCTTTCCTAAGATTGTGCTAATCTTGTCTGGAAATATCCTCACAGATAGACCCAGAAATGTTTAATCTGAATACCCCAAGGCCAGTCAGGTTGACATATAAAATTAACCATCACAGCCATACTTGTGAAAAACCTCTTTAAAACATTTTATTCTTTGGGCACCTGGGTGGCTCAGTTGGTTAAGCACTGCCTTCGGGTCAGGTCACAATCCCAGAGTCTCAGAATTGAGTCCCACATCAGGCTCCCAGCTCCATGAGGAGTCTGCTTCTCCCTCTGACCTTCTCCCCTCTCATGCTCTCTCTCACTCTCTCTCTCAAATAAATAAATAAAATCTTTATTTTATTTATATATAATCTTATGTGTAAGATATATATATATATATATATATATATATATATATATCTAAGATATAAAATCTTTAAAAATTTTGATTCTTTGAATTATATGCTCAATATATTTCAAATGAGAAGACATAAGAAGAAAACAGAACCCTTCACATCAGAGATACTAAAATATTCATTTGTGCATATCTAAGTTATAAATAACTAAATAACTAGAGAATGGTGAATTTTCATAAGGATAAATCACTTCCATTTTAATAAAAACTTCAGTTGTAATTGACCAATATCATGATACAATATCAACATAATAGTAATGTTCATTGAAAGTCATGATTATTTATTTATTTGTTTGTTTATTTATTTATTTCTAAATATTTAGTTATTTGTTTGAGAGAAAGCAAGTTGTGGGGAGGTACATAGGGAGAGAAACTTCAAGCAGACTCCCCATTCACCAGGAAGCCTGAGACAGGACTTGATCTCACGACCCATGAGATCATGACCTGAGCTGAAACCAAGAGTCAGATGCTCAACCAACTGAGCCACCCAGGCTCACTGAAAGTCATGACTTTATAACACAATCCAATAGTATAAATATAATTGCTATTATAGTTGACCAGTTGCTGTCTAAAAGGGGGGGCTACAGTTTAGTTAACTATATTTTCTATATTGAAACAACAACAACAAAACTAAAATCTACTGGCTGAGCAAAATGAATGTTTTTGCTCCTGTAAAAGTGAGGGTTGGTGTTCATAGTCAGGAAGCAGCTTTTTCCAGGTGATGATTCAGGCACTGGAGCTCTTCCAATTTTGAGGTCCCAACATCCCACACGGTCTTCAGTCTTCCTCTGGCTGCTGGAGAAGGAACAGGCAGTATAGAACCACCCCGGTTGGTACTGGTGTACATTCATGGATAATATCTTACCACAAAGTCACACCTACTCTGTGTATATCTACAGAGTCTTCTGCAAACCTGTCTCTCCACTTCAACTCTTTACTTTAAAAAAGAGAGCCTAAATGCCTATGGAATCTGGTCTCTCTGTTGCTGCTTGACCTATCTGGTTCATCAATGTTAAATCAGAACATTTGTCATAAAGCATACCTTTCATGCTGTAGTTAGCATAATGCACTTTGTCAATATGAGTAATTGCCCTCCTGAGAAAGATTTACAAATATATTGCTTAGGAAGAAATAAGCTTAATTAAAAACAATAAAAACAAAATGAAAATCCTTCAATAAAAATTCTAATCTAAAATGTGACTAGGGGGGCGCCTGGGTGGCTCAGTGGGTTAAGCCGCTGCCTTCGGCTCAGGTCATGATCTCAGGGTCCTGGGATCGAGTCCCACATCGGGCTCTCTGCTTAGCAGGGAGCCTGCTTCCTCCTCTCTCTCTCTCTCTCTGCCTGCCTCTCTGCCTACTTGTGATCTCTCTCTGTCAAATAAATAAAATCTTTAAAAAAATAAAATAAAATAAAATGTGACTAGGGATTATGTTTCATTTTACTTTCGGGGAGGTAAGGTTGTTTTGTTTCATTCTTTTTTTCTTGGTTCTACACCAAATGTTTATACACACACACACACACACACACACACATATGTATATAATATTACATATATATTGATCCATTATATACCCATATATTATATATATTATAATATATATTATTTTATATATCCATTATAAATATTGCATTTATATTAAGGAATTCTTTAGGAATAATAATGATGTATTTTATGTAGAGAATTAGCAAATTTCACCATAAATAATAATTAAAATTGTGCATGAGTAATTAGTTTACTACAGTTTTACTGTGTGTTGGGCATATGACTGAGAAAATGATTCGTGTTGTTTCATGGCCATTTATAGGCATACTAGTAATAGTCTAGCAAGTATTTTTCAAACAGAAACTTTCAACATCTTCTGGCAATGTGATATTTACATTCACAAGAAGTTTGGTAATGGGTTCCTACATGCCACAGGTTAGGTATCCCTCTTTTGAAATCAGCTCCCACAATAAGAATGCCAAGAGACTGACATGAAAGTAGGGAAATTATATTTTGCTTCCATTTTCTTCTTTTAGTTGCAAAATAGTTAAGGGGAAAGGCAATGAATTATGGGAATACCTATGGTTGTTCTATAATTGTGGCAAAGCGATCCCTAGGTCTTGAGAGCTCTTAGAAATTTTAAATACATCAGTGGGATTTCCATCACCTGTATGGTGCAGGAAAGTTCATTTGCTATTTTGTCTAACCTAAATGGGTTTGTTTTTTCTCCACATACCTAAATAAACCCAGCATAAAGATGGTCATTCTTATTCATTCATTCAGGTAAGCTTTTCCTTTATCTGGGCACCAAAGGGATATGTGAAAGAATGTTAAGAATAATTTTTTAGAAGATAAAATCAAAATGGACAAAAGACCTCATTTCAAGCTTTACTACAAAGCTGTGATCACCAAGACAGCATGGTACTGGCATAAAAACAGACACATAGACCAGTGGAACAGAGTAAAGAGCCCAGATATGGACTCTCAAATCTATGGTCAAATAATCTTTGACAAAACAGGAAAAAATATACAGTGGAAAAAAGACAGTTTCTTCAATAAATGGTGTTGGGAAAACTGGGCAGCTATATGTAGAAGAATGAAACTCGACCATTCTCTTATACTGTACACAAAGATAAACTCAAAATGGATAAAAGACCTCAACATGACAGGAATCCATCAGAATCCTAGAGGAGAACATAGGCAGTAATCTTTTCGATATCAGCCACAGCAACTTCTTTCAAGATATGTCTCCAAAGGCAAAGGAAACAAAAATGAAGATAAACTTTTGGGACTTCATCAAGATCAAAAGCTTCTGCACAGCAAAGGAAACAGTCAAGAAAACAAAGAGGCAACCCACGGAATGGGAGAAGATATTTGCAAATGACAGTACACACAAAAGGTTGATATCCAGGATCTATAATGAACTCCTCAAACTCAACACACACAAAACGGAAAATCATATCAAAAATGGGCAGAAGATATAAACAGACACTTCTCCAATGAGGACATACAAATGGCTATCAGACACATGAAAAAACGTTCATCATCACAGGCCATCAGGGAGATTCAAATTAAAACCACATAGAGATATCACCTTACACCAGTTAGAATGGCCAAAATTAGCAAGACAGGAAATAACATGTGTTGGAGGGGATGTGGAGAAAGGGGAACCCTCTTCCACTGTTGGTGGGAATGCAAGTTGGTGCAGCCACTTTGGAGAACAGTGTGGAGATTCCTCAAGAAATTAAAAATAGAACTTCCCTATGACCCTGCAATTGCACTACTGGGCATTTACCCGAAAGATACAGATGTAGTGAAAAGAAGGGCTATCTGTACCCCAATGTTTATAGCAGCAATGGCCACGGTCGCCAAACTGCGGAAAGAACCAAGATGCCCTTCAACGGGCGAATGGATAAGGAAGATGTGATCCATATACACTATGGAGTATTATGCCTCCATAAGAAAGTATGAATACCCAACTTTTGTAGCAACATGGATGGGACTGGAAGAGATTATGCTGAGTGAAATAAGTCAAGCAGAGAGAGTCAATTATCATATGGTTTCACTTATTTGTGGAGCATAACAAATAGCATGGAGGACATGGGGAGATAGGAGAAGGGAGTTGGGGGAAATTGGAAGGGGAGGTGAACCATAAGAGACTATGGACTCTGAAAAACAATATGAGGGTTTCGAAGGGGCGGGGGGTGGGAGGTTGGGGCACCAGGTGGTGGGTATTATAGAGGGCATGGATTGCATGGAGCACTGGGTGTGGTACAAAAATAATGAATAGTGTTATGCTGAAAATAAATTTAAAAAAATTAAAAAAAAACACATTGAGATACCACCTTACACCAGTTAGAATGGCCAAAATTAGCAAGACAGGAAAT
Source organism: Mustela nivalis (assembly GCF_964662115.1). Lineage (NCBI taxonomy): Eukaryota > Metazoa > Chordata > Mammalia > Carnivora > Mustelidae > Mustela > Mustela nivalis. The sequence continues at coordinate 317,612 of NW_028135969.1, forward strand.
AACATGTGTTGGAGAGGATGTGGAGAAAGGGGAACCCTCTTCTACTGTTGGTGGGAATGCAAGTTGGTGCAGCCACTTTGGAGAACAGTGTGGAGATTCCTCAAGATATTAAAAATAGAGCTTCCCCATGACCCTGCAATTGCACTACTAGGTATTTACCCCAAAGATACAGATGTAGTGAAAAGAAGGGCCATCTGTACCCCAATATTTATAGCAGCATTTGCCACGGTCGCCAAACTGTGGAAAGAACCAAGATGCCCTTCAACGGATGAATGGATAAGGAAGATGTGGTCCATATACACTATGGAGTATTATGCCTCCATCAGAAAGGATGAATACCCAACTTTTGTAGCAACATGGATGGGACTGGAAGAGATTATGCTGAGTGAAATAAGTCAAGCATAGAGAGTCAATTATGGTTTCACTTATTTGTGGAGCATAACAAATAGCATGGAGGACAAGGGGAGATGGAGAGGAGAAGGGAGTTGAGGGAAATTAGAAGGGGAGGGAACCATAAGAGACTATGGACTCTGAAAAACAATCTGAGGGTTTTGAAGGGGTGGGGGGTTGGAGGTTGGCGGCACCAGGTGGTGGGTATTAGAGAGGGTAATGATTGGATGGAGCACTGTTTGGGGGCACTAAGTGGTGGGTATTAGAGAGGGCACGGATTGCATGGAGCACTGGGTGTGTTGCAAAAACAATGAGTACTGCTACGCTGAAAAGGAACAAAAAATTTAAAAATTAAAAAAAAATTTTAAAATTTCAAAGAATTTTAAAAAATTTAAAAAAAAAAAAAAAAGCTGGGGAGGAATCAAGATGGCGGAGAAGTCGCAGGCTGAGACTACTTCAGCTAGCCGGAGATCAGCTAGATAGCTTATCTAAAGATTGCAAACACATGCAAATCCATCGGCAGAATGAAGAGAAGAAGAACAGCAATTCTGGAAACAGAAAAACAACCACTTTTTGAAAGATAGGATTGGCGGAGACGTGAATCCAAAGTGATGGGAAGATAGACCCCGGGGGAGGGGCCGGCTCCTGGCAAGTGGCGGAGCAACGGAGCACAAAATCAGGACTTTTAAAGTCTGTTCCACTGAGGGACATTGCTCCAGAGGCTAAACCGGGGCAAAGCCCACACGGGGTCAGCGTGGCCTCAAGTCCCGCAGGGTCACTAAGGATTGGGGGTGTCTGAGTGTCACAGAGCCTGCGGGCATTGGAACAGGAAAGCCGGCTACAGAGACAGAGTGGACAGTAAGCTCACAGCTCTGTCTTACCTTGAACCGGTCGCAGGCTCGGTGAGCTCGGAGCGCGGCCGGAGGTCAGGAAGACGGAAGTAACTGGGCGCTGTTCTCTGAGGGCGCACTGAGGAGTGGGGCCCCAGGCTCTCAGCTCCTACTGGCCGGAGACCAGGAGGCCGCCATTTGTATTCCTGTCCTCCGGAACTCTTGGGAAGCTCTCAGGGAACAAAAGCTCCTGATAGCAAACCTGAGGGGATTACCAGCACGGCCCCTGGTAAGGGCGGTGCAATTCAGCCTGGAGCAAAGACACTTGAGAATCACTACACCAGGCCATTCCCCCAGAAGATCAACAAGAAATCCCACTGAGACCAAGTTGACCTGCCAAGGAGTGTGGTTTCAATACAAAGGAGAGCAGCAGAATTCCAGAGGAGGAGAACGCAAAGCACGGAACTCATGGCTTTCTCCCTGTGATTTTTTTCAGTCTTGCAGTTCATTTAATTTTTTTCTTTTTCATTTTTTGTTTTTTTTCTCGCCTCCTGGTAAAAATTTTTTTTTCCTTTTACCCTTTTCTTTTTTAACGTTTTTTAACTAGTTTATCTTATACAAATATTTTTTCTTTTTTATATTTCTCTTTTTCATTTCTTTTTTCTTAATTCTTTTCTTTTCTTTTTTTTCTTTCTTTCTTCCTTTTTGAACCTCTTTTTATCCCCTTTCTCCCCCCTCACGATATGGGATCTCTTCTGATTTGGTTAAAGCATATTTTCCTGGGGTTGTTGCCACCCTTTTAGTATTTTACTTGCTCCTTCATATACTCCTATCTGGACAAAATGACAAGACGGAAAAATTCACCACAAAAAAAAGAACAAGAAGCAGTACCGAAGGCTAGGGACCTAATCAATACAGACATTGGTAATATGTCAGATCTAGAGTTCAGAATGACAATTCTCAAGGTTCTAGCCAGGCTCGAAAAAGGCATGGAAGATATTAGAGAAAACCTCTCGGGAGATATAAAAGCCCTTTCTGGAGATATAAAAGAACTAAAATCTAACCAAGTTGAAATCAAAAAAGCTATTAATGAGGTGCAATCAAAAATGGAGGCTCTCACTGCTAGGATAAATGAGGCAGAAGAAAGAATTAGTGATATAAAAGACCAAATGACAGAGAATAAAGAAGCTGAGCAAAAGAGGGACAAACAGCTACTGGACCACGAGGGGAGAAATCGAGAGCTAGGTAACACCATAAGACGAAACAACATTAGAATAATTGGTATTCCAGAAGAAGAAGAAAGAGAGAGGGGAGCAGAAGGTATACTGGAGAGAATTATTGGGGAGAATTTCCCCAATATGGCAAAGGGAATGAGCATCAAAATTCAGGAGGTTCAGAGAACGCCCCTCAAAATCAATAAGAATAGGCCCACACTCCGTCACCTAATAGTAAAATTTACAATTCTCAGTGACAAAGAGAAAATCCTGAAAGCAGCCCAGGAAAAGAAGTCTGTAACATACAAAGGTAAAAATATTAGATTGGCAGCTGACTTATCCACAGAGACCTGGCAGGCCAGAAAGAGCTGGCATGATATTTTCAGAGGAGTAAACGAGAAAAACATGCAGCCAAGAATACTATATCCAGCTAGGCTATCATTGAAAAAAGAAGGAGAGATTAAAAGCTTCCAGGACAAACAAAAACTGAAAGAATTTGCAAACACCAAACCAGCTCTACTGGAAATATTGAAAGGGATCCTCTAAGCAAAGAGAGAGCCTACAAGTGGTAGATCAGAAAGGAACAGAGACCATATACAGTAACAGTCACCTTACAGGCAATACAATGGCACTAAATTCATATCTCTCAATAGTTACCCTGAATGTTAATGGGCTAAATGCCCCTGTCAAAAGACACAGGGTATCAGAATGGATAAAAAAACAAAACCCATCTATATGTTGCCTCCAAGAAACTCATTTTAAGCCCGAAGACACCTCCAGATTTAAAGTGAGGGGGTGGAAACAATTTACCATGCTAATGGACATCAGAAGAAAGCAGGAGTGGCAATCCTTATATCAGATCAATTATATTTTAAGCCAAAGACTATAATAAGAGATGAGGAAGGACACTATATCATACTCAAAGGGTCTGTCCAACAAGAAGATTTAACAATTTTAAATATCTATGCCCCCAACGTGGGAGCAGCCAACTATATAAACCAATTAATAACAAAATCAAAGAAACACATCAACAATAATACAATAATAGTAGGGGACTTTAACACTCCCCTCACTGAAATGGACAGATCATCCAAGCAAAAGATCAGCAAGGAAATAGAGGCCTTAAACGACACACTGGACAGGATGGACATCACAGATATATTCAGAACATTTCATCCCAAAGCAACAGAATACACATTCTTCTCTAGTGCACATAGACCATTCTCCAGAATAGATCACATCCTCGGTCCTAAATCAGGACTCAACCGGTATCAAAAGATTGGGATCATTCCCTGCATATTTTCAGACCACAATGCTCTAAAGCTAGAACTCAACCACAAAAGGAAGTTTGGAAAGAACCCAAATACATGGAGACTAAACAGCATCCTTCTAAAGAATGAATGGGTCAACCGGGAAATTAAAGAAGAATTGAAAAAAATCATGGAAACAAATGATAATGAAAATACAATGGTTCAAAATCTGTGGGACACAACAAAGGCAGTCCTGAGAGGAAAATATATACTGGTACAAGCCTTTCTCAAGAAACAAGAAAGGTCTCAGGTACACAACCAAACCCTACACCTAAAGGAGTGGGAGAAAGAACAAGAAAGAAACCCTAGGCCAGCAGGAGAAGAGAAATCATAAAGATCAGGGCAGAAATCAATGAAATAGAAACCAAAGAAACAATAGAACAAATCAATGAAACTAGGAGCTGGTTTTTTGAAAGAATTAATAAAATTGATAAACCCCTGGCCCGACTTATCAAAAAGAAAAGAGAAAGGGCCCAAATAAATAAAATCATGAATGAAAGAGGAGAGATCACAACTAGCACCAAAGAAATACAAACTATTATAAGAACATACTATGAGTGACTCTACGCCAACAAATTTGACAATCTGGAAGAAATGGATGCATTCCTAGAAACATATAAACTACCACAACTGAACCAGGAAGAAACAGAAAGCCTGAACAGACCCATAACCAGTAAGGAGATTGAAACAGTCATTAAAAATCTCCAAACAAACAAAAGCCCAGTGCCAGATGGCTTCCCAGGGGAATTCTACCAAACATTTAAAGAAGAACTAATTCCTGTTCTCCTGAAACTGTTCCAAAAAATAGAAATGGAAGGAGAACTTCCAAACTGATTTTATGAGGCCAGCATCACCTTTATCCCCAAACCAGACAAGGATCCCATCAAAAAAGAGAGCTATAGACCAATATCCTTGATGAACACATTTGCAAAAATTCTCAACAAAATACTAGCCAATAGGATTCAACAGTACATTAAAAGGATTATTCACCACGACCAAGTGGGATTTATTCCAGGGCTGCAAGGTTGGTTCAACATATGTAAATCAGTCAATCTGATACAACACATCAATAAAAGAAAGAACAAGAACCATATGATACTCTCAATAGATGCTGAAAAAGCATTTGACAAAGTACAGCATCCCTTCCTGATCAAAACTCTTCAAAGTGTAGGGATAGAGGGCACACACCTCAATATCATCAAAGCCATCTATGAAAAACCCACCGCAAATATCATTCTCAATGGAGAAAAACTGAAAGCTTTTCCGCTAAGGTCAGGAACACGGCAGGGATGTCCATTATCACCACTGCTATTCAACATAGTACTAGAGGTCCTAGCCTCAGCAATCAGACAACAAAAGGAAATTAAAGGCATCCAAATCAGCAAAGAAGTCAAATTATCACTCTTCGCAGATGATATGATACTATATGTGGAAAACCCAAAAGACTCCACTCCAAAACTGCTAGAACTTGTACAGGAATTTAGTAAAGTGTCAGGATATAAAATCAATGCAAAGAAATCAGTTGCATTTCTTTACACCAACAACAAGACAGAAGAAAGAGAAATTAAGGAGTCGATCCCATTTACAATTGCACCCAAAGCCATAAGATACCTAGGAATAAACCTAACCAAAGAGGCACAGAATCTATACTCAGAAAACTACAAAGTACTCATGAAAGAAATTGAGGAAGACACAAAGAAATGGAAAAAATGTTCCATGCTCCTGGATTGGAAGAATAAACTGTAAAATGTCTATGCTACCTAAAGCAATCTACACATTTAATGCAATTCCTATCAAAGTACCATCCATCTTTTTCAAAGAAATGGAATAATTCTAAAATTTATATGGAACCAGAAAAGACCTCGAATAGCCAAAGGGATATTGAAAAAGAAAGCCAACGTTGGTGGCATCACAATTCTGGACTTCAAGCTCTATTACAAAGCTGTCATTTCAAGACAGCATGGTACTGGCACAAAAACAGACACATAGATCAATGGAACAGAATAGAGAGCCCAGAAATAGACCCTCAACTCTATGGTCAACTAATCTTCGACAAAGCAGGAAAGAATGTCCAATGGAAAAAAGACAGCCTCTTCAATAAATGGTGCTGGGAAAATTGGACAGCCACATGCAGAAAAATGAAATTGGACCATTTCCTTACACCACACACAAAAATAGACTCAAAATTGATGAAGGACCTCAATGTGCAAAAGGAATCCATCAAAATCCTTGAGGAGAACACAGGGAGCAACCTCTTCGACATCAGCTGCAGCAACATCTTCCTAGGAACAACACCAAAGGCAAGGGAAGCAAGGGCAAAAATGAACTATTGGGATTTCATCAAGATCAAAAGCTTTTGCACAGCAAAGGAAACAGTTAACAAAATCAAAAGACAACTGACAGAATGGGAGAAGATATTTGCAAACGACATATCAGATAAAGGACTAGTGTCCAGAATCTATAAAGAACTTAGCAAACTCAACACCCAAAGAACAAATAATCCAATCAAGAAATGGGCAGAGGACATGAACAGACATTTCTGCAAAGAAGACATCCAGATGGCCAACAGACACATGAAAAAGTGTTCCATATCACTGGGCATCAGGGAAATACAAATCAAAACCACAATGAGGTATCACCTCACACCAGTCAGAATGGCTAAAATCAACAAGTCAGGAAATGACAGATGCTGGCGAGGATGTGGAGAAAGGGGAACCCTCCTGCACTGTTGGTGGGAATGCAAGCTGGTGCAGCCACTCTGGAAAACAGCATGGAGGTTCCTCAAAATGTTGAAAATAGAACTGCCCTATGACCCAGCAATTGCACTACTGGGTATTTACCCTAAAGATACAAACGTAGTGATCCAAAGGGTAACGTGCACCCGAATGTTTATAGCAGCAATGTCCACAATAGCCAAACTATGGAAAGAACCTAGATGTCCATCAACAGATAAATGGATCAAGAAGATGTGGTATATATACACAATGGAATACTATGCAGCCATCAAAAGAAATGAAATCTTGCCATTTGCGACAACATGGATGGAACTAGAGCGTATCATGCTTAGCGAAATAAGTCAAGCAGAGAAAGACAACTATCATGTGATCTCCCTGATATGAGGAAGTGGTGATGCAACATGGGGGCTTAAGTGGGTAGAAGAAGAATCAATGAAACAAGATGGAATTGGGAGGGAGACAAACCATAAGTGACTCTTTATCTCACAAAACAAACTGAGGGTTGCTGGGGGGAGGGTGTTTGGGAGTAGGGGGTGGGATTATGGAAATTGGGGAGGGTATGTGCTTTGGTGAGTGCTGTGAAGTGTGTAAACCTGGTGATTCACAGACCTGTAGCCCTGGGGATAAAAATATATGTTTATAAAAAAATAAAAAATTAAAAAATAAAAAGCTGAAATCACAAGTATGAGGCTTATCGGACTGAGTCACCCAGGTGCCCCTAGGCTGTGTATATTAATAATGTGTGTGGCCCATACTTTTATTCATATTGTGATCTGTAGGATATATTTTATTGATGTTGCTCAAAATCTTCAACTACTGGTTGTATGGGAGTGTTTGGCATTTTTAGGCTACAGTTTGACATTAAATTTCAGACAAGTTTCTGTCACCTTAAATAAAGAAATATCCTTGTTAAAAAAAAAAAAAAGAAGAATTTTATTACGGTGCCTTGGTGTCTCAGTTGGTTAAACATCAGACTTCTTATTTTAGCTCAGGTCAGGATCTCAGGGTCTGGTGGTGAAACCCTATATCAGGCTTCCCTCTTTCTTACCCTCTGTGGGGGTCTGCTTCCCCTCTTTCTTTCCCTCTGCTCCTACCCCACCTGAGGGCAATCTCCCTCTTCCCCTCTTTCTTAAATTAAAAAAAAAATTTTTTTTAAAGAATATTTTTGTTAGTGCCTTCAACTAGGGATCATTTAGTTTAATTTCTTATAAGAAAGCTTGAATGAAACAAATATTATCATATTTTGTCAAGAAAAATTACTCTGATCATGATTTTTTTTAGTCACAAAACTATACACACATATATAGTACCTGAATTAACAACAGATACGATATCTGGGTGATATTCAAGTCACGTATTAGTTCAGAAAATTAAGAATACAAATGGAGCAAGATCTCTAGAATTATTTAGGAATAATAGTGATGCATTGTGTATAAAGAATCAACAAACTACACCACAAATAATGCTAATAATTAAAATTATGCATGACAGAATTGTGCTCCGTTTGTGTTGTAAATTTCCTATACTAATACGTGACGGGGGTGTCACTCAGATATTGTACCTGTTGCTATTTCAGGTACCATATGTGTGTATACGGTTTCATGAGTTTGGTCAGTTTGTCTCTTCAGGAGAAGCAACTTCTAGAGATGAAGAATGAATGAATCTTTCAATGAATGACCTCACATATAAAAAGAGGATGTATAAATAAATGATGTGGATAACAGAAAGGGAGTAGAATCAGATCATGGAGGACTGAGAAACTGAGAAAAGCTTTATACCAGTGCTTAGGTCTCCAGGTTTTGCACTTATTCTTTTTTTTTATTAATTTTTTATTTTTTATAAACATATATTTTTATCCCCAGGGGTACAGGTCTGTGAATCACCAGGTTTACACACTTCACAGCACTCACCAAAGCACATACCTTCCCCAATGTCCATAATCCCACCCCCTTCTCCCAAACCCCCTCCCCCCAGCAACCCTCCTTTTGAAGAATGTGAAGAATCTGCATATCTGAAAGGGCCAAGCAGAGGTAATGGCCCAAACCTGAAGATCAGAGGACCAACAGAAGAAAAGGTACAGAACTAATAATGTGCATGATAAATTGCCTATAGCATGGAAAATACTTTTTAAAAAACATGATAGTATGTGCTCAACCATATATGGGCTTAGAAGTGACTTGGGTGCTAGTTTGCAATCTCTGAGTCAGAAGTGGAATGCAGGCTGCAGTTTTGTTTGCTCTTTACATGTAAAATCTTAAAAAAAAACTTGATAAATCAGTAAAATATTTGTGTTTTTTTTTAAAGATTTTATTTATTTATTTGAAAGACGGAGATCACAAGTAGGCAGAGAGGCAGGCAGAGAGAGAGAGAGGGAAGCAGGCTTCCTGCGGAGCAGGGAGCCCGATGCGGGGCTCGATCCCAGGACCCTGAGATCATGACCCGAGCCAAAGGCAGCAGCCCAAACCACTGAGCCACCCAGGCGCCCCGATCAGTAAAATATTTGAATTGAGGGGCACCTGGGTGACTCTGTGGGTTAAAGCCTCTGTGTTTGGCTCAGGTCATGATCCCAAGGTCCCGAGATCCAGCCTCACATTGGGCTCTCTATTCTGTGGGGAGCCTTCTTCCTCCCCTCTCTCTGCCTGCCCCTCTGCCTACTTGTGATCTCTGTCTGTCAAATAAATAAATAAAATCTTAAAAAAAAAAGATTTGAATTGCATTGGGAAGGAAGTGCCTCGATTATAAATGATAATGATGGTGAATATTAGACATTGTTGGGAGACAGTATACATGACAACTTTGAGCACCAGTTAATTTTACTCAAGAAGATAAGGGATAGATGAAATGACAGACTGGGATGAATTTTAGACAAAGAAAGTTAGAAGGAAAAAAGTCAGCTGGGGTTAAGCAGTAGAAATCAGAGGGTGGGTCTGGAATGACAGGAAAAAAGGTTACTGTTATTGGAAGAAGTATGATTCCTTGATTAGGTAGAATATGAGTGATAAAATCAGATTAAACTGATTTTTATTATAATTATGTTTAAAATTTAGAACTCATCAGTTTAGTTTATATGCACATACACATACATACACACTTATATAATTTACATTATAGATATACAATTCACATGATATAAATGATATAACTTTTGTTGATACTTAATCCCAAAAGAATCAATTTGCTTTGGAGAAATCAGAACTCTGTCCCTTTCCCCCTTACATAAAGACTAGAAAGTACTTACTGCTTTTTCTTCCTCAGGTTCATTCTGGTCTTATGGAATATACATTTTCAGTTTTATTTCAACAGAGCATCTATGGATAGCTTACATTTCTATTTCTTTATCTTTGTCAACTTTTTTATTTCCCCAGTGGACATTTCTGCAGAATCCATTTTTACTTCTATGTGATCCCAGGAACTCTACTGGTCAAATTCAATAACGTCCTTGGTGTAATTTCAGGAGGAAATTCCAGAGAGCACTTCAGGTTTACCACTTTCTTGGAAGGTAAATATTAACACCCTCACCTCTTGCTCCCAATATAAGATTCTGGGTAGGAGTGAGTTACTCATTTTCTGAAGAAGGATTAACTCTTTTAGACCTCTCCAGTCACTTAGTAAATTACTTCTTTTCTTGTCCAGAACAGAGATTTCAAGGACTCAGAGATTTCAAGGACTAAATGCTTCAAAAGTAGAAAAATGCTAAGAAACCCATTATATAAGTGGTTCCCTTCAAATTTTATTTTAAAAAAGTGTTTCTTATATAAGGACATGTACATATAGATTTATGTATGAGTGTATGTATGCATTTGTATTTATACAAAAGGATATTGGGGCTTTTAGTTATATATTTGTATTATTAGCTAAGCTACAGGTTTTCTGGCTATAATAGAAATCCAACAAAATAGTGGCTTACTCTAGATCAGGATTTCTCAACTTTGGCACTGTTGACATTTTAGACTATATAATTCTTGGAAATGAGAGCTTTCTTGTGTATTGTAGGATGTTTAGCCACATCACTGAGTTCTACCCACAGATGCCAGAAGTAACCACACTGTCCCAGTTAATGATAACCAAAAATGTCTCCTAAATGTCCTCTGAGGGTCAGGGGGGCCACGTTGGCCCCTACTGAGAATCACTGAGCTGGATATAAATATGTGACTCACCTGGAGAGCCTAAGTGGACACAATGGCTTTGTTCCGCATTAGGACCCCTTGTTTTCTCATCTCTGGGACCTGCCCTCATGATACAGGCCCACAGATCTTACTCAAGTATCCTGATTCTAGGAAAGCAAGGAAAACAGTGCTGGTAAACTTATTCTGTGTATATAAAAAAAAAAAAAAAAAAAGTCCCCAGCTGGGGGATATTGGCTCTGATTGGATTAATGGATTTCCATGTGGTAAACACTTTTCTCATGGCTGATATTAAACTACCAACAGTTTAATAACTGGCTTGCTAGAGTCTTGAATGTTTAACAGTCAACTTTTGTAAGGTGGTTTTGGTAGGAAGAAGCATACCACAGACAGAAAAAAGGGGAAGAGGAAGGAAAAGGTACAGCCTTCTGTTTAATGGTAAAGTGAGGTTTCATTTCTGTTCATGACCATGTTCATCCTAGCTGCAAGGAGGCTGAAATGCTGTGTTTCTTCTGGTCAGCATACAGCTGCCAAAGAATCAGACAATCGATCTCTAAGAGACATAAAGAATATTTATTGGTGGGGGGGGACTGCCCCTTCTATACTATTATAGCAAAAAATCAACCAGGAATCTCAGTGAATTTTATTTAAGAGGTTATTAGAAATCTCAGCAGATGAGATACATCACAGACCTGCCTACTCCAACAGTCAAAGTTTCCTCACACAGCTAATATCAGAGGTTGCTGGGTAAATGTTCTTGCAATTTCTTAAACTGAAGGTACACGTGTCTCTAAAATTCTAAACTTTTAGCTCAGTTTGTTTGAGTTTGAAGTTGGTTACCTATGTTCTCCAGGAATAAATATTGGAGGATTTTGGAATTAGAAGAAGCTTAATAATGATAATGATAGCAGTTTTAATAGATAACCTATATAATACCATGTGTCAGTCACTATCTAAATATTTTACATATTTTTATGTTAATTTAATCTTCACAACAACTCAACTAAGGCTGAAATGGGGTAAGTAGGACAATTCCAAGGCCATAAAAAGCCAGATCTAGCATAAAACTGTATTAGCAGTTTTAGTGATAGAGTAGAAAGCTGGATTGGGGTCTTAAAGATTTTTAAAAATTTATTTATTTTGAGAGAGGTTGAGAGAGAGAGAGAGGTGGAGAGAGAGTGCACACGTAGGGGAGGAATAGAGGGAGAGAATCTCAAACAGACTCCCACCTGAACACAGAGCCAAATGTGGGGCTCAATCCAAGGACACTGAGGTCATGACCTGAGCCAAAACTAAGAATTGGATGCTTAACTGCCTGAGCCACCCAGGCAACCCTGGGTTTGAGTTTTAGACTTAGGATTGCTACTTGCTGGTTCTGGAAACTTGGTAGGTTTTTGTTTTGTTTTGTTTTTACAATTTCCTCATTTGTAAGATGGAGATAATAACCTTTCCTTTTTAGGATTGTTGTGAAGATGGAATGATTTATCAGGGAGTTGCTTTGGTGCTAATGACAGATCCAAAATAATAGTTGATTAAACAAGATGGACATTTGTTTCTCTATACTGCAAAAGTCCCAATACACAGTTCAGGCTTGGGTTGCAGCTCTCTGATCTTCAGAATCCAGGCTCCTACCCTGTTGCTTAACATTTATCAATATTTAGTACTCAGTAGTGCTCTAAGATGCCTATTCCCACATCCTAGCAGTGAGAGCTGGGCGAAAGGGAAGTAATCAGTGTGTCCTTCCTTTAAGGACAAGACCCGGAAGCTGTGCACATCATTCCACTCATGCCCCCTTGTCTGGCAATTAGACTTATTTTCATACTTTTTTTTTTTTTATTTTGGTGGGTGCAAGGCAAGATTTATTAAAGGCACTCTCTGGTGATGTTTCAGGGCTCAGGAGAAGGGGAGCCAGGAAAGTTGCGTAGGGAGGAGATGGACACCCTCAGGCGAGGTTCCTCGACTCCGGAAAGGGGAGTGGAGGAAGCTGCACTCTATTTTCACACTTTTGATGCAAGCGTCATCTTTAAATTGCAGCCATCAGCTAGGCAGTTATGGTCTAAACATTTTTAACTCAAAGCTTGGGAAGACGGCAGAGTAGGAGGACCCTGAGCTCACCCTGTGCCATGTTTATACCTAGGTATCATCAGCATCCAAATCAATAAACTGGAGCGTGATCCAAAGACTGGCAGAACAAACTCCACAATGAAACAGAGAGAAGTTGGATCTGAAAGATTACGAAGGTCAGAAAGGGAGAGGGAGGCTGCCGGCAGGAACAAAGAAGCTGTGTAGACAGAGAGGTCTGAGAAATGAGCCCTGGCACTGGGGAGCTCACACAGGGAAAACTAATCACCATAGCATTTGGCTTTAAAACCTAGAGGGGTTGATTACATGTGTGTGTAAAATCAGTGGGACTTAGAGCCTGAAGCTTTAAAAGTCAGCTGACTCAGTGCTTCGTGAGCTGGGAAGGCAAGGGATAGCTGGGGCACCACACTCAAAGAGACAACAGCCTGCATGAACAGGCAATAAAAACAGTAGTTACACACGGCCCAGGGCAAATGGGAGATAGATCTGTTCATACTGATTTCAGAGCACATTGGGGAACTTCTCTAAAAATGAGGGATCTGGCAAGGGCCATTTTCCTCCTTCATCCCAAAACATAAACACAGAGCTAGCTACAGGAGGCAAGGCTGCACAGACACTTGCTACCTAACCTGCAAGCAGTGCACCATACTCACAAGGTGTCCTGAGGCCTTGTCTACTCAAAGCCTCCTAGCCTCCACCCAGAGCTCAGGCTAAACTCTGTTAAAGTTGTGTGCACACCTCACATGGCTATTGGGTGCACCTGCTGCCACACCCCATGCCTAGCCTTGTGCCCCCAACCACTGTCATTTGCTTCCCCCAGCCTCATGCCTCTGACTGCCCTAACATGCAGCCTCCAGCCATCAAGGGCTTTGGGGGATCTGGCATAGGACTAGTGGCCCAACACAAATTTGATAACACAGGTGCTCCACTCCCAAGTTCCCCAGAAGACACAATGGCTCAGAACTGGCCTGTGTCCCACTAACACCACAGAGAACAAGCACAGCCCACAGCAGGCAGAGTCAGGAAAGACAACCCACTGAAAGGACAACTGACCCAGACACAACAGTAGAGTGTAAGCATCACACACAGGGTCCCCTCCTGAAGTGCCAGGCTCTGGGGAACAGGGCACCGCAGGGCACTCCAGGACCTACTCTTCATAAAGCCACTACTTGCAAGAGCAGAAGCCATAGCTGACTTTCTTCACACATAGAAACAGACACAGAGAGGCAGATAAAATGAGAAGACAGAGAAAATTTATTACAAATGAAAGAACAGGACAAGGCCATGGCTAGAGGTTGAAGCAAAACAGACATAAGTACATACCTGATAGAGATTAAGCAAGGATCATGAGGATATTCACTGGACTTGAGAAAGAGTAGAACACAAAAGTGAGGCCCTTAACACAGAGATGAAGGATAATGCAGCAGAAATAAAGTTCTCAATAAAATGAGAAACACGTGATGGGATGAATAGCAGGTTGGAAGAAGAAGAGGAATGAGTTAGTGACCTAGATGACAGGGTAATGGAAAGTAATCAAAGTGAACAAAAGAGAGAAAGAAGAATTACACAGAGTGCGAATAGACTTACAGAACTCAGTGGCTTCAAACATAATAGCATTTGTATTATAGGATTTCCAGAAGAAGAGAGAAAAATGGGCAGGAAATTTATCTGAAGAAAATATAGCTGAAAACTTGCCCAATCTGGGGAAGGAAACGGATATCCAGACCCAGGAGGTACAGAGAACCCCTATCAAAATCAACAAAAACAGGTCCGTACCAGAACATAGCATAATTGAGTTGGCAAAATAGAGTGATAAAGAAAACATTTTAAAAGCATCAAGACAAAAGAAGTCAGTAACTAACAAGGGATAACCCATAAGGTTAGCAGGAGATTTTTCATAGAAACCTTACAAGCCAAAATAGAGTGGTGTGATATATCCAAAATGCTAATCGGGAAGAATGTGCAGCTGAAAATACTCTATCCAGCAGGACTACCATTCAAAAAAAGGAGAGATAAAGAGCTTTCCAGACAAACAAAAACTAAGGAGTTTATGACCAGTAAACCAGGCCTTCAAGAGATACTAAAGGGGACTCGTTGAATGGGAAGGAGAGACCCAAAGTGACGGTATAGAACTCAAGAACACAAACACAGAAAAAATAAATACTTCTCTTAAAAATATCAGTCAAGAAACTCACTAAGAGGGCATAAAATATAATAAAAGATGCCTAAAGTACAAGGAGGAGAAAAGAACTGAGCTCAAACTTCACTGATCAACGTTTATTGACTGCTATATTCAAAGAGATTATATACAAACCTAATGATAACCATGTATCCCAAATCACTAAAGAATATGCAAAGAATAAAGAGAAAGAAAGCCAAATACATCACTAAAGGAAACCAAATCAGCAAAACATGGAAGACAAGAAAGGATCAGAGAAAATATTCAGAAACAACAACAAAACAAGTAATAAAATGGCACTACTGAATATACATCTATCAATCATTACTTTGAATGTCACTAGGGGATGGGGACTAAGGAGGGCACTTGTTATGATGGACACGAGGTGATGTATGGAAGTGTTGGATCACCAGATTGTACACCTGAAATTAATAAGACTGTAAGTTAACTAACTGGAATGAAAATAAAAACTTGAAAAATGTTTATCTTTATTACTAATAGTATGTAAGAAAGCTATTGTGGCTGTATGGGATGACTAGAGTCTCTGCCCCAGATGGGATAACATAGGCTAAGCGCTTGGTACATGTGCAGTAATAATACACAGTAATATTAACATCCTCTTTTTTATTGACTTAGGGTCTCTTATCTCCCAGAGATAATGTTATTTCAGATTTCCGTTGTAAAGGTAATGGTTTGGAATTGTGTTATCCGAACACTTTAGGAAGTACTATTTGTCTCTGAATCAAGCTTGTGAAATAGATCTTGAACCACATGCTAAGAGGAAATGTTATTGTCCTTATAAAATGATTTTTTTTGCTCATATATTCCCTTGCAGAGAAATAATAATAATTAATGACATTTTGGAAACTTATTGGGATGTTATACACACTTCAAGCTTTATGGCAGTTCCAGGTGACATATTTGCTTTTGCAGAATACTGAAATCCTCAATGCGGCTGGTGGCTGTAAGATTGTTTTAATTATTCTTTTCAAACAGTGAGTTCTGGAGTTAGCAAAAGACCTGATCAGTAGAACATTGTCAGTTTGGTTGAGGGGCCTGGGAACTTATCCAAGAAGACCTTTTATATCCCACAATTCTAACTTTAATTAGTGAGAAGAGAAGAGGGCAATCATGGGCACTGGAATGGAGTGGGCCTTGGAAAAATTGTGTCACAAGCAAGCTTGCCTTCAACATTTGCCCACATTCCTTTTTAAGTTTCCTTCTTCCCTCCCATGGCAGTGCCCAGCCCATTAGGCTCCTGCCAGGTGTATCTCATTTTACTATCTTGTTAAAAGAGCTGAATACTGACTATTACTCTCACTTTGCAGGTGAAGCAAACTTTTATCTCAAAGACACGACGCCCAAAAGCCTGAGTAAAGGGTTCCAGAGGTATTTGGAAAGATTTTCTTTGTACCCATAAACTCACACCATGTTGGCGGCGACTCCGCACATACAGAAGTTGCACCTGGTTAGATTTGCTGGAAGTTAAGCCTTTCTAATTTGGGGGCAAAATTAGCATGTTATTATACAGATAAGTAACTATGCAAGGGTCATTTAGCCTGCTTACTGAGACTATCAAAATATTACATAAAGTTTGGAGTGGATCCTGGATTATAATTTTTTTAAAGATTTTATTTATTTATTTGACAGACAGAAATCACAAGTAGAGGGAGAGGCAGGCAGAGAGAGAGGAGGAAGCAGGCTCCCTGCTGAGCAGAGAACCCAATGTGGGCCTCCAACCCAGGACCCTGAGATCATGACGTGAGCCGAAGGCAGAGGCTTTAACCCACTAAGCCACCCAGGCGCCCCTGGATTATAATTGTTAATACTGTTATTCTTGATCAGAGCAGAAAGAGGAGTAGCTATTCCTCTTTGAGAGTTTTCTATTTCTGCCTCTGATCATACCACATGGAGATGTTCAAAGTGGCCTGCCTAGAGAAATGACAGAAGTCACAAAAGATATTTAAATACCCTCCTCTGCTTCCTATAGGACTTCTGCTCTCTGTAAGTGAGGTCAGGGGTGATTTCTCTGTCCTCAACACTTGAAGCAATGACTGGAGAACTAACAGCTGATTGCAGATTCCATTTTTGGGGTAGTTTTGGAATCCCTCAGCTGCATCTTAGGCCACACAACTCATGTTTAATTTTGTGCTTTAAATTCCACATTTTTTCATTTAAAAATCTGCTTTAGAAACTAAAAGCTGCTGAATATTAAAAAACCATAAAATCCTCCATGTTTATCTTGTATGTAACTCTCTCTCTCTCTACATGTCTTTTTTTCTAAAAGGTCTTATTCATTTATTTTAGAGAAAGGGTGAGAGAAAGAGCAGTGGGAGGAGCAGAGGGAGAAGAAGATAATCTTCAGCAGACTCCATGGCACTGAGAGCAGAGCCCCATGTGGGCCTCAGTACCAGGACCCTGAGATTTATGACCTGAGCCAAAACCAAGAATTGGATACTTAAACCAACTGAGCCATCCAGGTGCCCCTCTCTACATGTCTTTTTATCCCATTGTTTAGCTTTGGAAGCCCAACTATTGATCCAGGGCAAGTAAAATAGAGAAGATGTGTCAATAAAAGATATGCTCAAGATGTTTTGAAGTTGGCAAGTGTGACTATAAGAAGAAAAAGAAATCCTCTAACAGTGAATTCTAGACCTTTGTTACATTAAATGGGCCAGCAGATGTGGCTCTGTAACTTATAAGATTTAAAAAGAAGATAGGGTGCCTGGGTGGCTCAGTCATTAGACATCTGCCTTTGGCTCAGGCACTGATCCCAGGGTCCTGGGATCAAGGCCTGCATTGGGCTCCCTGCTTGGTAGGAAGCCTGTTTCTCCCTCTCCCAGCCCCCTGCTTATGTTCTCTCTCTCATCGTCTCTCTCTGTCAAATAAATAAATAAAATCTTTTAAAAAGAAGCTAAAACTAGCAGTCAACATTTAAAAAGAAACAGAAAAGGGCGAAATTCATATTTGTAGCAAGAGGTCCTAATTAGAATTCAGTTCCTAAAATCAACCAATGAACTAAATGAACATAACATTCTGTTGATGGTAGAAGCTACAGCAAATTCTGACTTCAAATGTGCCTGCGAATGATTTCTATCTAGCAAGAAAGAAAAACTTGAATTCAGACTGTGCTTGTGTTTTTATGAACAACAGATTATTTACCCAAATATTAATAATTCACTCCATGATTCTTAAGGAAAATTGTAAAGTGATTAAAATGCAGACGTGTAAGATTAAAAACCTGCGTGTTTACTTGGTAATGTGAACTCCTTCCATTTTTAGCTAGGGTGCCATTCTTGGAGATTTTAATTCTTTGGGAAATATTGCTCTTCTCAAAGATTTAGCCTGGGTGTATGGGACCCACAATGTGGAGATGTGTGTGTAAGCAGTCACCTTAGGGAAACAAGGCCGTACACAGGCAGGAAATTCACCTCACCCTGGAGGAAATTCGCTCATAATCTTCTGGGTAAACAGCTTGGGATTATGTTTGAGAGAGTTCCCTGCAACAAAAAATTATCTGGCCTAAAAATGTCTATAGTGCCATGACACCCTGTTATAGATGAAGAAACTCTGCCTAGACAGGCTAAGAAATGTGTCCAAAGACCCACAGCCAGCAGGTGACTGCGTATCACTTGGCACCTAGAGGGCTCTGAACCAAGAGTCTTGGTCCAGTCTGGAGTGAAGGCTTCAGGGTACCTGACTCATGACAATGCACATAAATTTGTTTTTTTTCCCCTTTAAACTAAGCAATCTTAATTTTTCCCTACTAAAATTGAGTTCAGCTGTCATAAAGAGCATAAAGAGCTTTGCTCATTTTTCCCCCAGTATAATTTCATTTAAGCATTGAAATTGGACTCATTTTTATTCTATTTTTGGCCCAGGATTGAGGTGCCTTAGGTGATTCTTAGATTAGCTCCGTCTAATTAAGGGTTGGTGCATTGTGTTCTAGACTGTCTTCCATCATTGTGGCATGCTAGTGTTGTATCCTAGGTGTCTAGCAGTGTCCCTTGTCATCTTTCTCCTATTAACTCCTCCCCCCACCCGATTTTATTTCAGTGATTTGTAATGGTCCACAAATAATGCTTTTTAAATTACCAAAATAGCCTAGAAAGGTACAGAATGTATTTGAGAAGGCAAAATTCAGGTCTGATTACATATTGGACAAATAAGTAACAAAATGGAATACAGAATGATACCCAATGAGAAAGAATAAATAAGCAAATATGAATAACACCTTTTGTATTAATAATATGTAGCCATATTCCAATTAGCAATTTTACTTCTATACATTTTTCACCTGAGAAAGGATTTGATATGATTTATAAAATACTCACTTTACAGAATTTGTAAATCTGGAAAATAAATGTTAAATTTCTTAAGATGCATTTCATTAGATTTATGATCTTTTTGGCTTTGCATTTCTCAGCATCTCATGTTTGGAATACCCCCAATCCTCTTAACATGTTTACCTGCTGCTAATGAAACGTCCCTCACATTTTTCCCCCATCAGGGTACACCTTCTAAAATTTAAATTTGATCATATCATTATTCTGCTTAAAATTCTTCAACTGTTTCCATAAATATTCTAAGCACCTGTTGAAATATGTGAAGACCTCCCACCCACCAAACTCCCTTTCCTTCCAGGCTGCCCTAATGCAGGCCAAATGTAGTTTCTTGTACAAGCCGGGCTTTTCGGTGCCTGGCTCCATTTGCATTTTGAGTAGGCTCACTGCAGACTGTGTACCCAACAAACTCACATTTTTTAAAATGCAAATAATCCCCTTCTGTAAAATGTCCCATAATAAGCCATACATTCCTCTATTACAATATTGAACTATATTGTATTTTAATTAATCTATTTACCCATCTGACTTGTCCACTAAATGTTGAACTCCTCCTCGGCAAGTCCTTCCTGATCATGTTTGAACACTCTGCATTTTACATTCTGGTATATAGTAGATCCTCAATGAATATTTTTAGAGGAAGAGAGTGAGTAAGTAAATGATGAATATATCAAATTACACTAGAGTCCAATTTAATCAGTCAATTTCAAGAGCTCTTCTTTATCTCTTAATCTTTTTGTTAAAGCATTCTGTAAAGAGTTTTATCTCAAAGTTTGGTTATAGCATATTTAAAATGTAATTGAGGATATTATTATAGGCTAACCAGACAATTGCCCATACTCATTACTGCGAAGATTGAAGGACTATTTTGATAAGCAAATAGAATATAGAACTGCATTCAAAATAAAGTCAAATAGAATGACTTCAAGTGCTGTGTTATCACAAAATTTCATTAGACTGCAAACATATTTCCAGTATTCATAAATCCAGTGATGAATTACTGCTAGAACAATATTTTCAAATCCCACTTCTAAAGAAGTATTTTATCAGCTAGAAGGAGGCTAGTTTCTGCTGAATGATTTCATATTTTATGTGTATATTTAGAGGACTAAATTGAGCTTAGCTTTAGTCATGCTTACTTTAAAGAGAAAAAAAAAACAATAATTTTCTTCCAGAAAGGTCCTTCTGGTCATTATCTTTTCCATGTAATTAGTAACCTGTGAGAGTCCTGTTATTTAGTTAGTATTCATCATAATTTCCTGCCCTGAAAAAAAATCTCATACATTAAGTTCCCAATTTTGCACAATGTTTGTTGTATAATGTTCACCAAAAAAATGAGGAAGAAAATTACCTTATGAGGAACAGCTGTACTGTGAGAGTTTTTTGTTTTTTGTTTTGACAACAGAAAATGTTACAGAAATGGAGGCAGTAAGAAATTGGGTAGCCACGAAAGGACAGATAATATTTCATCAAACTAATTTTTTTTTCTAATTTGATAAAGAGAGAGAGTGAGGGAGAGAGCCTAAGCAGGGTTGGGGGTGGAGAGAGGGGCAAAGGGAGAAGCAGACTCCCTGCTGATCAGGAAGCCCATCACAAAGCTCTATCCTAGGACCCTGGGATCATGACCCAAGCAGAAGGCAGACACTTCAAACCAAATTCTGATGGAACAAGTCAAATTACAGTATGCTGGATGTCGTGTGACTTTCCAGTTATCAGAACTGGAAATGGGAGCATCTCAGTATTACTCTCAACTTTAGCAGTGATTTGTGACTTTGTTTGTAAAATGAGAAGAAATGGTTGCTTGCCCTGTAGTATCAAGGCAGCTTAAAGGAACTATGTGAGCTTCTTCTGACAAGTATAAAGCCAACCCTCTTTTGCCCAGAGTGAATTCAGAAGTAGTAGTAGGCTGAGGGACCGCTAAAAACATGGGCCAAAACAGAAATAAACCAATACTATGGCAAACTCCTAAGGGGGAGCCAAGCTCTGGAGGAAATAAATAAGTACTTTACCTTGACATCAGATAATTTTAAAACAAGCTGATTTCAAAAAATAGTTTTGAGGATTATCATCTAGTATTTTCAAATGCATTTTAAACTTTATGTCAAAGATCTAATATCCCATTGAAAAGAAAGCTTATGCATAGGTTATTTGAAATAATGTTCTGAGGAACGCTATTCTTACAGAAATTCACTAGAGGGCAGTATATAGCAAGCGTTATTCCTGATTGCCTGGAATATTGATTTGTTTCAGAGAATATAACCTGAATATCATATTACAGCTTAATTTTTTAAAATGACATACAGTTCTACTGTTTTAAAGTTTAAAAAGATTTCCCACATTAGGTGCCGGGATAAGTCTACGCATTTCCATTTGTTGTGAAGAATGATGGGGTTGATTATATGTTGAAAGCATTTCTGTCTTCCTGACAAATCAAAGTGTGAAGAATTCGTTTCTGTACTCAGTTGAGCAGTGATGCATTTCAATCTGGCTAGACTTTAATTTATACTCTCTACCTTAGGAAAGAAACCAGGTTTCCAGAGACAGCTGTCCTTAATTGCAGTTAGGTCACACTGCCTCACACGCCTTGACCCCAGAACATGGAGTGCAGTGGTCTTGATCCTATCAGCTGCCTGTGTAGCACACGCTTCCTTGAAGAAATGTATTTAATTTGATTTCTGAGAGTAAATGACACATCTGTGAGATAGAGTTTAGAATTCAAATTGCTCATTTAACTGTAAGGAAATACTACAGTTGATGAAAACTAGGCATCTTTTGCTTATAATAATACCTGCCTCCTCACCTATAGTTTCTTCCTTCCTCCCAAAATCCACCCATTCACCATCTTCCATTAACTTACTCAATATTTATTATTCTTTTACAATGTATGTGCCATGTAAGCCCTGAGGTTAAAGGTGAGCATGAAATTTCAGTTCATTAGAACGGATAAACTTTTCTCAGAATATTAGGACATGGTGAGCCTTAGATGTTCCTCAAATAAGAATAGCAGATGTATGTATAGCCTTCTGAACCAGGCAATTGTTCTGAGCTCCTTTAACAATATCTTTGGGAGGTAGGTTCCATCATTATCGTCACCATGACCATCTTCCTCCTCCTTCTCCTCCTCATCACTATCATTATCATCATCATCAACATTCCAATTACTATCACCTCCATGATCATCCCCCTTCTCATCCCCATTTATGGATAGGTACATTAAGTCACAAGAAGATCAAGTCCCTTGCCCGTGGTCATACAGTATGAATGGCAGAGCCAAAATTTGAGACTTGCTCCAGACTCCATGCTCTAAACAGCTGATCAAGCTATACTTCTCCTTCAGAGCAAGAGTTTCAGGTGAAGCAAAAATCAGCTTGGAAAACAGGTAATTTAAGGACGGTGTTTTGCTTTTGTGAAAGAATGTACTAGACAATTAAGGAAATGTTTTATCTAGGCTATTGCAGTAGGGAGAATGTTCATTAATGAATGTCTCAAAGAAGAGGGAGAGAACTTAGTGGGCCAGACAGCCATAAGGAACTCTGAAGCTGTTTCCCTCACTTCCCACCCCTGTGCATTTAATTTAGCTTTTTTCATGTGTGTAGAACAGTGGGCTTCCAAATGGGGGAAATAATGCAAAAAGCTCGACTCAGAAGTATCACCCTCTGCCACATCCTTCCACCCGGTCACTGGGTCATTCCCCTACCCAGATGCCCCTATTTGTGTAGTAAAATGACATCCTGGTGCCCTACCTTGTTTATCCTGTGTTTCTTTATGTAAAGACAAGCAGATGTATGACTCTTTTCTTTAATCTTCCAAATATTACAACCTTGGGGGTAGTCTTTCCATTTTACTGATGACGAAACAGGCTCTTCGTCTGGATGGCTACAAACTCTTGTGCCTTGTTAATAACCTGTCTTGAGTGCTCTATAGTTTGGACAAAGCGATTAAAATGCCTAAGTCCCCAAACACGCAGGTTGTGGCATGCAGCTTTTAATCCCAAAGTTTGCCTTTTGGGAAGACTGCGTTTTCATCTGTGTTTTAAGTCCAGGTTATCTTTTCAGACTGGAATTTGCAGTGTTCCTAGCATATCACCAAGTGACACGCTGGATGTGGGACGTGGCTTGGAGGTTTTCTTGTTTTGTTTCTGTTTAATTTAGGTGAAATGCACACAAAATAAAATTAACATTTGCAGCATGTACAATCCAGGGGTATTTATTATGTTTATGATGTTGTGCGACCACTGCCTCTATCTAGTTCCCAAACCTTTTTAGCATCCCCAAAAGAGAACCTGTACTCATGAAGCAGTCCCTTTCCCTCTTCCTTGCTTCCCTTAGTACCTTGAAACCACTGATCTGCTTTCCATCTCTCTAGGAGGTATCTGTTTTGGATCATTCATATAAATGGAATCATATATTGTGTGACCTTTTTGGTTTAACTTCTTTCATTTGGCCCTCCTGTTATCACAGGCCATCCACGTCGTAGCATGTAGCAATACCCCATTCCTTTTTATGGCTGTACAGTATTCCTTTGCATAGACAGACCACATTTTGTTTCTCCACTGGCCATCTGATGGACACCTGGAAGGCTTGGTGGGGCGGGAAGGTGGGGAGAAGAGTAGTCTGTACCCTGACCTGTGCTGTGCTACTTAAGAGCCGTGCGACCATGAACCAGCTACTGACCAGCTTCTGCTTTCCTTTATTTGTTAAATGAAAACTGATAATAACATCTAACTTTTCAAGTGGTTGAAAGATTGAATAAAATAAGTTCATAGTAACATACCTGCCAAATAGCAGGCCCACCTAAATGCTGGCTGTTGTACAGTAGGATCTTATGAGGGGGATGAGTAGGGGGAGAGAAAGCACGAGCTTGTGTTACAGTAGGTTTTTTAGTATGTGTTTGTTCTGTTACGGATGCTCAGGCCTTTATGCTGCTGCTGCTGCTGCTGCTGCTGCTGCTGCTGCTGCTGCTGCTGCTGCTTCTTCTTCTTCTCCTTCTTCTTCACTTTTAACGCCTACATGTTTTCTCTGCTTTGTTGTTTGGTGATTTTTTCGCCCTCCCTCCCCAACAAACTACCCTCACAACCCCTCCCTCCCAAACTCACTGAACACAGGATTTTACATTTAGAAGCAGGGCCCTAGACAGAATGTCTGTAGTGGAATGTTACATAATTCATATTTAGATCTGAAGAGCTCATTATAAAAACCTGACACACTTCAGGAATATTAAATTATTGCAGACTGTGTGGAGCAAAGAAACATTATTGAAGCATTTCACAATTCTAGGTGAGCCTGAATTTAACTGATAGGGTTTCACAGCTTTTACTGAGGGAAAATGATTTCAGTTGTTACATGGTTCCTGGCCCTTGGGGGACTTTAATCTCCTTAATTACAAAGAAACAAATTTCCTAAATAATTTGGAGTTACTTCACAGCATTTTCCCAACCTCTGGCTTTTGGAAAATTAAAGGGGATGCCAAGACCCGGGCTGTGGTAACTTCTCTCCTTACTGTGGCTTCCTTATCAAAGTTTTTATTTGAAATAATGTTGGTTTCCTTTCCTTATGGATATCCAGGTGTTCTTCAGAAATGCACAAGCAGTGTTTTATAACACTTGAACACAGTACCAGTTTGTTGAAGAAGCAGTGTTGGAGATACCCACGGAATAGGGAGAGGTGTTATGTGGTGCTTTATGAAGTTGAAGAGGAAAACACGGCCCAGTTCCCATCCAGTTTTATGTAGGAACTTCTTTAAAAATATATATATATATTTTATTTATTTATTTGACAGAGATCACAAGTAGGCAGAGAGGCAGGCAGAGAGGCAGAGAGAGAGGAGGAAGCAGGCTCCCTGCCGAGGAGCCAAGCAGAGAGCCCAATGCGGGACTTGATTCCAGGGCCCTGGGATCATGACCTGAGCCGAAGTTTAACCCACTGAGCCACCCAGGCACCCCATATGGGAACTTTTAGGAAGCCTTGAAATTGGGTAAAATCTATATATTTCAGCTCATTCTGTTATTTATGTTAGGTACCTGTTGTGTGCAAAACAGCACGATGGAAATATCTTAGATTCTATCTCTTCCTGCCATGTCTTTACAAGGAA
This sequence comes from Mustela nivalis, assembly GCF_964662115.1. Taxonomy (NCBI): domain Eukaryota; kingdom Metazoa; phylum Chordata; class Mammalia; order Carnivora; family Mustelidae; genus Mustela; species Mustela nivalis. Next base: position 342,909 of record NW_028135969.1, read on the forward strand.
AACTTAACCTGCTTTAGTTTCCTCTTCTGTAAAGGGAGAATAAGAGTATGGACCGGAGGTCACTCACTGCCACGTGACATTGAGCTATTAACACAGGAAATGATTGGCACCTCATCTTTTTTAAGCACTTTTTTAAGCACAGGTACTCTTCCAAGCATGTGACATGTGTGGTCACACTTCATTTCCACAATGGCTCCCTGTTACCGCCATTACAGAGATGGAGACACTGAGGCAAGGAGGGGCTGAGTAACTTCCTCAATATCACATTGCATATCGGTGGCTGAAGCTAGGCACCTGGCCAAAAAGCAGATTGTAGCATAAGTAGGGAGAAATCCCATTGAATAGAGATCAGAAAACCTTTCTGCATACAATACTTTGAACTCAACCTTGAAGGGTCAGTAGAATGTCAAGGCAGACACGAGAAGAAAGATTGAAGAGAAAGGTAGCATGCAAGTTACAACTGGAGATGTGAGGAGGCACATCGCCTCCTTACCAGACTTAGATTTCCTTTTCTTAGTTTGGCTGTTTGTTGCCAGTCTTTGTGCCTTTGCACAGCTGATCCTTCTGCCAGAAACAACCGTTCATTCATTTATTATACATGGACTTACTGAGTGCCTGTTGGTCTTCTCTTATCCAGTTAGCATAAGAATCATTCTTTGAGACCCCACAGTATAGGGCTCCTCCTCTGAGAAGGGTTTTTGTTTTTTTTTTTAAGATTTGATTTATTTATTTGACAGACAGAGATCACAAGTAGGCAGAGAGACAGGCAGAGAGAGGGGGAAGAAGCAGGCTTCCTGCTGAGCAGAGAGCCAGATACGGGGCTCAATCCCAGGACCCTGAGATCATGACCTGAGCTGAAGGCAGAGGCTCAACCCACTGAGCCACCCAGGCGTCTCACCTCTGAGAAGTTTTAGTGATTCTTCCAAGTAAAGGAGAGTCCTTGCTCCTTTGTGTCCCAGTATACCTGGTGTCTGCGTGTGTGTGTGTTCTGGTTGTCCCTGGAGGGACAACCCTGCAGTCCCTGCAGTCCCTTACCTGCCTTACATCCTCATTAGACTGAGCACCTGTGAAGACAGGAATAAAGAGTCCGCACTCTTAGCCAGGGTGGCTGCACGGTAGCTGACTCTTGACGTGAATGAGCCGGCATTTGGGCCTGGCCTGTCATAGGTTCTTCGTCACTGGCTGTGGCCATGAGATGATCAGTATTATTAAAAAATTTAATTATGTACATGTAGGGCTTTGTGACTCTGTCATCTCCTGTGGGATGTTGTCTTCTGTCAGGGGGAGAGGTTGGTAAGTGGGGGTGAGGGCTAGTAGCATGGTGCAGCTAGATGGCACAAGGGTGGCAGGGAAGGTTCCCATTTTCTGTGTTTGATTTCATGGACCCCATTCTAGGAAGACAGTTTTGCATTCTCCTTAGTTGTAGCTTTGGTTCCTATCGTTGAGACATCATTCGGGGCCAGCATTGTTTTAAAAAAATAATAATAATCGCTTTTTAACAAATAAATTAACCAAGTATCTTTGGCTAAGGTGAGAATTTCCCTATTATCAGGGCTTCCTATAATTTTACTAATTTTATTGTCTTTTTATTTAAGTATAAACACATAGTGTTCTGTTAGTTTCAGGTGTACAGTAGAGTCACTCAGCTGTTCTCAGGGCTCATCACAGTTAAGTGTACTCTTAATCCCTTCACCTGTTTCACCCATGCCCCCCCAACAGCTCCCCTCTGGTAACCCCTGGTTTGTTCTCTGCAAATTAAAGTGTGTTTGTTTGCCTCTCTTCGTCTTTGTTTTGTTTCTTAAATTCCACATATGTCTTTCTCTGACATAGTTCACCCAGCATTATACCCTCTCACCATTTGTAACAACATGGACGAAGCTAGAATGCACAAAGTCTTCCTATAGTTTTATGTGGCTTTTACATTAGACCTAGTTAAGCCCTCCTTAGTTGTCATGATTAAGAGGTTTGGTTTACTGTTCTTTTTGAGCAGAAACTGGCATTCAGAATCTGCCTTTCTGGATTCAACCATTCTGGGTCTGTGGGATGAGCTCAGAATTGGCTTGCTCAGTTTAAAGAACCATTTCCAGCAGCTTTATCTTCATTTTCTTTAAAAATGGGATAACTAGGGGCGCCTGGGTAGCTCAGTGGGTTAAGCCAGTGCCTTCGGCTCAGGTCATGATCTCAGGGTCCTGGGATCGAGCCCCTCTTCAGGCTCTCTCCTCAGTGGGGAGTCTGCTTCCCTTCCTCTCTCTGCCTGCCTTTCTGCCTGCTTGTGATCTCTGTCAAATAAATAAATTTTTAAAAAAAAAATCTTTAAAAAAAATGGGATAACTAGTGAAATGTTTATTTTCAACTGAACTCTCCGATGTAACTTTCAGATAGATGGTCACTGGGAAAGATTATTAACTCGACACAGGGGATACATTCATTCAATTTAACTGAAATCAAATGAGATAATGTATGTGAACCCGTAGCTGAGGGCAAAGTATAGAGTAAATGCATAGTAAATATTAGCTGTAATTGAAGTGGTTGTATTATCATTATCATTATCTTCTCTTCCCAGCATAGAGTCTGGACTTAATAGTACCTAGTAATGTGTGATGTGTATTTATTAAAAAAGAAAGAACAGAATGAGTGGCTGCCTGCTTCTTCTCTTTTGCTCTCCACATTAAATGCTTGTCTGCTCTTACAGCTGAGGAAAAAGCTGACATAAAAATTGGCTGGCTGGAAAGTTTCTCAGCCCCATTTGTCACCTGACCCTTGGAGCCCAATTGTATGTTAACTCTATGTCCCTGCTGATGCCTGTCAGTGAAGGAGAGACCACAGGTCACTTCCCTATGATCTGCCTTAGCCAGCATGGCTCTGATCAAGCTTGGCTGATGGATGGGTGCCCTGTTGGAAATGTCTCCACAGGGTTGCTCAGGAAATACTCCTTTGCTGTATTTTCTGGGTGGCATCTACTGCTTGAAAGCAAGACATGTGGAAAACAAGGAGTTGGGTTTTGTCCTTCTTAGAAATCCAGAGTTTTAAAGAGATAGGTGTCTAGTTATGTATCTAGGTTAAGAGACCATGTTTCAGGTAGACCTGTCATTCCCTTTGCTACAAACCCTGTCAGTGGCTTGATGACATCAAGGGAGCAGTTTGTACACAAAGACCAAAGTTTTCCTGGTTTTGTGTGTTTGACAGTCTGTTTTGCCACCCCCCGACTAATTTCTGTTGAACCTCACAAGGGTGATGATTCTAAACATTCTCTTGGCTTGATTCGCAGCGCTCAGGAGTGAATGAGATGTGCAGCTCGGAGCATTGTTTCTGAAGGGAGGAGTTGTTGTCTTGAAGAGGAGTCCTCCATGAGCCTGGCCAAGGCTCGGAATCTGTGTGAAGTGGACTAAGGCTTGGTAGGATATCAACTGAGACAGAACTTCAAGGAGCTGTGAAAATCAGTGCCAAGAAAGACTCCAGAAAGAAAGGTTGGGCTGATTTGTTCCTTTCTTACTGGCTATTTATCTGTGCAGTGTTTTATCTCTGGAATGATTTATAGCACTGTCTTTGTGATGGCATTTTTTTTTTGTTTTTTTGTTTTTTGGGGTTTTTTTTTAAGATTTTTATTTATTTATTTGACAGTGGGAGTGATCACAACTAGGCAGAGAGGCAGGCAGAGAGAAAGGAGGAAGCAGGCTCCCTGCTGAGCAGAGAGCCCAATATGGAGCTGGATCCCAGGACTCTGAGATCATGACCTAAGCCAAAGGCAGAGGCTTAACCCACTGAGCCACCAGGTGCCCCTGTTTTTTTTTTTTTTTAAGATTTTTATTTATTTATTTGACAGATATCACAAGTAGGCAGAGAGGCAGGCAGGGAGAGAGGGGAAAGCAGGCTTCCCGCTGAGGAGAGAGCCCGATGTGAGGCTCGATCCCAGGACTCTGGGATCATGACCTGAGCTGAAGGCAGAGGCTTAACCCACTAAGCCAACCAGGTGCCCCATGGCATATGTTTTTTAATGGGTGCTAGCATTATTTGTTGTTTTCTGTACTCGTAGTGTATATTTTAATGGCTCTCCATTATGCCTTGGGTAAAATCCAAAATTATTTTCATAACATATAAAACCCTTCCTGGTATGCCTTCCTCCCATCCCTCCAGTGAGCAACGTCTCTGCCTAATCCTCCCACCCCCATTATCCAACCTTGTTTGTCCTCCAGGCATTCTGTCTCTTGGGGTTCACTTTCGCAGGTTTCCAAAGTTCTCAAATTCCAGCAGCACCAGAACCACCTGGAAGGCTTGTTAAAACACAGATGCTGGGTCTCATCCCCAGAATTTTTGGTTTCAGGAGGTCTGGGGTAGGGCCCACACCCGCATTTGGAACAAATTCCGCAATCATACCAGTGCCATTGTTTTAGAGTCCAGACTTTGGGAACCACTGGACAATTAATCTAGCACGAAATCCTTTGTCACTCCCCGCTTGTTCCTAGGCTGGCTCCCACTTAATCTTCAGATCAGTCCTTTCCTTCCTCCCTGCACTGGGTTAGTTGTTTTTGTTTGTTTTGCTGCAGGAGCACTTTGTTAGAATCTCATTTTATTCAAAATTTCCCGTGTTTTTGTTTATCTGCTGGACCAAGCATTCCTGCAGAGCCGGACCTCTCATTCACCTCTCAATTTCAACACTTGGAATGTGCTTGACCCCGAGCAGGCACATAGATACCTGCTAATGATGACTGGCATGTGTAATATGATAATGAGGTAACTCTCACCCTCTCCATGTTTTCTGGAGAATTGGGTCCCATGGCTTTATGACCATGCCTTTCAGGATATTTCTCTCCAGGTTGCAATTAGGCATAAGCAACTTCGTGCTGTGTGTTGGCTTTCTCTCCCTCATCTTCTGAGGTGCACGGAGGAGGATTAACAGACTTCTCTTTCAGGTCTTGAAATCTGTCATTATGGTCTTGCAAACCAGGATGCACTCAGTAGTTTGTATAGGCAGTGATTCGTTTGAGACACTGCTGTGCCTGCCCCGTCATGTTTCATGATGTCATTAGTCTGACACTCTATAGGAAACAAGGGACATAAATGTAAAACACAGGCAGCTCCCAGACAGCCACAACCTCAGGAAGGATGGTAAATGTTGTTTTGGATGTTTATTTGAAACACAAACATTTTGGAAGCACTCTATTTTATTTGCTAAAACTTAATGTAAACCTTGTATTTCATGCATCATGGTCTAAGAATAATACAAGCAAAGCAAGTCAGTCAGAGAGCAGGTCTTGGGAGAACTGCTACATGGGGAAGAAAGATTGCAGAGCATGATAATGCACTAGAATTCAAATGCTTTTTCAGTGAAAACTGACAAGTTATATTTTTGCTTCAGATTTAACCTTTCCACTAAACTTGTGCTCTTGAATGCTTAATGCATTAAAAATTGTATCTTACTGAATATCTTTTCATTCTTAATTTTAACATCCAGAATCAGGAGCATTCTAAAATGAGGATTCAGGTTTTCAGAACATTGGCTTAGTTGAAGATTTGGGATGGGAATATGAAGGTGATTTTTTAGAACCTCCTCATCTTCATGTCTTACAGGACTCTAAAATCAGCACGATACATAATGCAAGGAATATCTCCTAGTGAGTGGCCAGGACCATGGAGTCTGGACAGGGAGACCTAGATTCAAATTCTAGCTATGCCCGCTCTTAATTGTGTGACCTTAGAATGTTACTTAACCTCTCTGAGCATCTGTTTTTTCTCCTATAAGTAAGGATATTATATTAAAGTTCAGAGGTTTACTATGAAGAATAATTGATATAAGACAGATTAAATACTTAGTATAGTACTTGGCATTTATTAAGGGATCAACAAAGAGCCTTTTTAAAAATGATTTTATTCATTAATTTCACAGAGAGAGAGAGAGTGGAGGGGGAGCAAGCACCAACAGGGGGAGAGAGAGAGGGAGAGGGAAAAGCAGGCTTCCCCCTGAGAAGGGAGCCTGACTCGGGGCTTGATATCAGGACCCTGGGATCGTGACCTGAGGTGAAGATTGATGTTTGAGGGATGCCTGGGTGGCTCAGTGGGTTAAAGCCTCTGCCTTCGACTCAGGTCATGATCCAAGGGTCCTGGGATTGAGCCCCGCATTGGGCTCTCTGCTCAGCAGGGAGCCTGCTTTCTCCTCTCTCTCTCTCTCTGCCTGCCTCTCTGCCTACTTGTGATTTCTGTCTGTCAAATAAATAAATAAAATCTTTAAAAAAAATAAAAAGATTGATGCTTGAGCCACACAAGTGCCCCAACAAAGAGCCTTTTTGTGTGTTTTTCTTTTTCCTTTTCTCTTTTTCCTTCCCTTTTCTCCTTATCCATCTCTCCTTACTACTTCTTATCTCCTTTCTTCCTGTCATCTCTATTTCCCTCCACTCTTCCTTTCTCTTTCTTTTCTCCCATTTCTGTACTCTTCTTTTTTTTAAAGAGTCTATTTATTTATTTGAGCTAGAGAGAGAGAGAGAGAGAGAGAGAGACCACAAGTTGGGGGGAGGGAGAAGGAGAATTAGACTCCCTGATGAGCAGGCAGCCCAATGCAGGACTTGATCTCCGGACCCTGCCAAAGGCTCCACTTAACCGTCTAAGCCAACCCACCCAGGTGCCGCTCTGTGCTTTTCTCCTCCTCTTCTTCATTTTCATCATCAGCATTATACTGTTTTCTCTTACCCATTCTAGAACCAAGGGGATCTTAAAAAGTGTATAGCTGATTTGTCCCAAAGTAAGATTTTACAATTGTTCTTAGCTATGTAGTAGTGATAAACAATATGCATTCTTGATAGACTTCTCTGGCTCAAGGCATTATGAAAGCACATACCTACATTCAAAAAGGGAGAGAATGTGCTCATAAGAGGATTAATTTATTTCTTACTCTACAGTCTTCCCTGTGGAACAGTAAGTATTCCATTAAGCAAATGTTGCTGACTGAGCCAAAATATGTAGAATTTTAAAAGGAAATGTTAACAGTTTATTTATTGATCTTGAATCTTGAATATAATAACATTACTAAAGTTTGTTACTAATTCTTCCAATTCCTCTTTGATTTCCTATGGAAGCAACATAGAACCTCATGAGTAGGTTTATGTCTTCCTCTCTGATCCTTAAGTAATTGTTTTTCTTGTCTTATTGCATTGGCTGGGTCTGTCAGTACAATATTTAGTAATAGGAGGTATTCTTAACTTGATCTTCAATTAATGGAAGTGCTTCTAAGTTTCCTGTAACTGTGATATTAAAATTTTTACTATATCTTTTTTTTTCTTCATTTATTGTTTTGGAAGTGTTGTTGCTTTTTAATAAATCCTGAATTTGGACATTGAATTTTGTCATATGCTCTTTCTATATTTATTTCAATGATTATACATATTTTTCCTCTCAGTTTATATTGCAGTGGATTTTACTGATAGATTTTTCTAAACTCCATTTCTAAGGTAAATATTACTCTTTCATGATATATTATTTTCTATATATGGATTTGATTTTTTGATATTTTACTTAGGATTTTGATAACTATATTCATCAGCACGATTGGCATATAATTTTCTTTTCTAAGAACCTTTGTGCCTGGTATTTGTTAAAGTTTTTAATTTCATACAGTGATTTTTTTTGGTGCTCAGGAAATACTGAATGATATTTAAGCCCTTTTCTGAAAAAATGATTTTCTTTTTTAAGAAGAAAATCTTTTTAGAAGGCATATATTCTCTTAACTGAAAATTAAAACAGAAAATTAAGCATGCCTAATCCCATTATTCAAAAATAATTGCTCTTGGGGCGCCTGGGTGGCTCAGTGGGTTAAGCTGCTGCCTTCGGCTCAGGTCATGATCTCAGGGTCCTGGGATCGAATCCCGCATCGGGCTCTCTGCTCAGCAGGGAGCCTGCTTCCCTCTCTCTCTCTCTCTCTCTCTCTGCCTGCCTCTCCATCTACTTGTGATTTCTCTCTGTCAAATAAATAAATAAAATTAAAAAAAAATAATTGCTCTGGACTGTTTTCAGGATATGTGTTTGAGATCAAACTAATTCGTACAGTTTCATATCCTGCTTTGTTATTTGACATTATATCATAAGTACATTTCTCATATTATTACATGATATTATAGACTAGAGGGGGTGTTTTTGCCCCTTTGGCAAGATTTAGATGGTTCCTGGGGCAGATATTTTATTTCCTAGAAGAGAATACCTGACAGTACAGGTCATTTATCAAGATTGAGAGTGGCATAAAGAAAAGTTTAGAGGCCCTTTAGAATTTCTCACAAAACGTATCACCCGCTTCTTTAACCCAGGCTATTGAAAGGAAGTCAGAGAGTTTCCAACACAAGTCACCCAGGGGCATATTTCACCATAAAATGCATTTCTAGACAGACCCTTTAGGAGACATAACTGGAGTATTCACAATTCAAATAAGGAAGACTTGAACGTAGTAAGAAATAAAGTTGTTTTCTTCATTTCATTTTTATTGGATTGTGTTACTACACATGCAGCTTGTCCAATAGTGCCTATTCCAGGAGTGGAGTTGATGGAGGATGGGAATGTAGATTTTCAGGTCAAGTTACCTGCCATCAAAGGGGGAGAACATCTGCTGTGATTTTGGTTATTTATAAACCCGGCACCAGGCCACCCAGTGGAAGACTGTGAGAGAGGAAGGGTCCCAGGTGAGCAGGTGCAGGAGTCTTTGGGGACAGTGCCCAGGGATTTCAGTCAGCACCACCTAGCAGCCAAGGGTGGTAGAAAGAGCACTCACTTTGGAGCCAGACCTGGTTTTGAATTCTAATTATTTTCCCTCTTACTGTGTAACCAGAGCTGGCCTCTTAGAACCCTGTCTCAATGAGTGTGTGTGTGTGCATGTGTGCAAATAATACTTACCAGAAGGCGGGGCAGGGAGCATTGTGGGTGAAGGTTCAGCGTGGGAGCCACAGCGTGACAGCTACCTGCTTAGCATTAGTTTTTCTGCCCTTTTCCTTCTAAGATCACAGTTCAGCACTGTTTCCTGATCTTCTAGAAACACCTACAAATAAACTTACTCACTTTCCATATATTAGAGTTATGTCCAAGGATCATTAGTTAGCAAAACAATAATGACAATAAAATGCTACCTTACTTGCTCCCTAAAAGATCCAGCCCCGAGCATCAGAGCCCTGATGGGTCTAGGAGAAGTTGGTGGTCTTATGGCACATGCATTTACTTTGGAGCCCCAGCAAGCTGAGTTTTAACCCTGGCTGTGTGCCTTAGTAGCTGTGTGAACTATTTAGAAGTTTCTTTTTTTCTTCTTCTTCATCTTTTTTTTTTTAAATCTTTTTATTTTAAAATTTTATTTATTCATTTCAGGGAGAGAGAGAGAGAGCGAGCAAGCAGGGGGAGTGGCAAGCAGAGAGAGAAGCAGGCCCTCCACTGAGCAGGAAGCCCTATTCAGGACTCGATTCTAGGACCCTAGGATCATGACCTGAGCCAAAGGCAGCCGCTTATCTGACTGAACCATCCAGGCATCCCTATAGGGAGATGTCTTAAAAATTTTTGTTAGTTTTGGTTAAGGAAGTGTTTTAGTAATGCCATTGGGGTTCTCATCCTTCACTTGGTCAGTTAGCCCTGGGAACTATCCTATTAACTAGGGTTTCCCCCTGAGGAGCTTGTAAAGTGCCATCACATTCATCATCTGATTGGATCCTTGGGACTGGGGTAATTAATTAAAAAAATTCTTATGACACCTGTGGTGCAGAGCTGCTGTTTCCCTGCCTCTGCCTGCTGCTCTTGCCCTACAGGGAGGCTGCCTGCCATCTGTCAAGACCTTAGCCCCGGGCTCCTACCTCAGGCCACTTCCGCTTTTCCAACTTCTGTTTCCTCAGGCACCAGAGGCGCAAATTAGATCTGGGTGACCAAATCTGAAACCTAGAGGAAGCCTTAACGAATGAATGAAGTCCTTTGTCCACAAGGATTTATCCAGCTCCGGTGTGAGCCCTTCCAGAAGTCAGTGTTCTCTGGGGAGAGAGAAGTTTCTGGAAAGGAGACCCTGACTGCAGGCACCTCATGTAGTTGAAGACCTTCCACCTCAGGAGGCCCGTCTGATTTTTTATAGTCTCATCCTTCCTTGAAAAGACCTGTTCTCCGCTTTGCAACTTTGACTCATTCTCATCCTATTACTACTCAAAAGTTAATATTTTATTTTTACCCCACACTCATATTTGTTCCTTAAAATATGGCACATTCCTCATAATAAAAATACTCTTAAATTCTTTTCATGGCTTTTCTGACTTAAAAGCAAGTGAGTTTTCATCTTCATAAACACACTTCATAAACACATCTTCATAAACACTTACTTTCTAGAGTAAGTTCTCTAGAAATGGAGAAACAGAAAGGGTTCTAAGGAATTTACATTTGGAGGCTAGCTGGAGCCTCTTGCTCACAGATGAGCTTCTCGAAAGAAAGACTTGCCACTGGTCACTTCTTTGGATAGTGGCAGAGTCAGGGCTGGAGGCCAGGAATGGCTCCCATGCTTGGTGCTCCTCCAGCTCCTCAGACTACAGACAACTTAACCTACTTGGGATTGCCCTTTTGGTGTGTTTGCTCCCTCTTCTTTACACTGAAGACTCCTGGAAGAGGTCATGCCTTAGAAGCAGATGAACTTAAGTTTGATTTAAGACTTGACACGACGTCTGCTTGAATGTCTCAGGCTAGCTACTCTAACTTTCTAAGGCTCAGCTTCTTCATCCATAAAACAGGGACAAGAGCACCTATCGCAAAGTGTTGTCATGGAGATTACGTGAGTGACTAGACCTACAACACCCAGCACGATTCTCTGCACATAGACCCAGGATGAGGAACTTTCCCTTTCCCTCCAGCGCCCCAGCTCCTCACTAAGCCCCGAGAGGCAGCATGTCTCTTAGTGCTGTACGACATCAGTGAATAGTATAAGGTGCCCTTTCCTCCAGAGGCACCTGGGGGCATCCCTGAGAAGAAGGAACTGGTTCATCTTCCAAGGGATGCTTGTTTCAAGAATAATGGGCAAGGCAGACAGGAAATACAAAGGAGAATGGACTGTGTTGTTAAGCTATATATGTTTATTAATAGCTATCATTTGTATTGTGCTTCCTGTGTGCAAACCATTTTAGATAAATTGTCCACAAGGAGCCCAAATCTTACATCGCCCCATGGAACACATGAGAAAATAACATTCAGAAAGATCAAGAGACTTGCTCTGGGTCATGTGATTTGTCTGCATAAGCTGGAAAGCCCTAGGTCTGCCAGACATTAACGTCTGTGTGGTCTTCCCTGAAAACATGTTCTGGGTTTGCCCTGTGCCTTGATGCTGGAGGCTGGTGGTTCCGACAGAATTACAGGGGGGCTGCATTCTTTTTGGCAGGTGAGGCACAGAAACCGATGAGGCACATCACAGATTTATGGCACCATTCTCTCTTGGCAGGGTTTGGATCTTGGTATGCTAATTGTTCTCTCCTGACTCTGTGATTTGCAAGCTTTGGAAATTCAAAATCCAGGATTTAATTACATGATGACATCAGTTTCTCTGAGGTTGATCCATAAAGCTCTGGGGCTGAAGGGCTTGGAGGGAGGAAATACTGTTTTGGGTCAAGAAGTCCAGTCCTTTATTGTAGGACAGGCTGTCAGATCATATGATGTGTGGTGGGGAGAGAATTCTGTACTCTCTTCGAGCACATGGTCTTGAATTTATTTTAGGACACATCACTCACTGTAGCCATTCCCTGAAGATAAACTCATTTCAGGTTTTATTGGTGACTTAGTTCTGGGCTTCACTTTAACTGGTTCCTTTATAAGAAGTCAGGCTTTCTCCAAGCCCTCCTTCACATCCCTTTCTTCCCTGAATGTGTTGTATAACCCCAGCAGCATACCAAAGAGGATAACCCCCCAAGCAAGCCCTCTGAGTTTTGGTCCCCATGTCTTTGTCACTTGGCCTTCCTTACCCGGAGCCACACCAGGCTTCAGTTTCCAGAACTCACCTCTGTGACATCTGTGTGTCAGCTACTTCTACCTGGGTCATCTTTCTCACCCTGTCTATTCACTTGGCCAACTCATGGTCAGGACCCAACAACCATTTCTCTGAGCCACGATACTTGACGTTTTGGGCTTCATAAGATTCTCAATTAATTGCTGACTGCCAGCCCCTATGACCTCCCAAATGCCTTCCAAAGCTGTCCATGCTCTCTCTCCTCACATCTCCTCTCCCAAGGACAGTCCAGGCTGCCTTCACCTGCCATCTGGATTGTTCTCACGCCCCTCCTAAGGGATTCTCAGGTTTTCAGTCTTTTTCATCTCCAAGCTGTTCGGGACACTTGGAGATCTGATCACGTCTCCCCTCTGCTTCAGACCCTTCAGTGAGCAGCTCCGAGTGCCCCCAGGGTGACATCCACACTGCTTCTCATGGTGTCCCAGAGGCCACACCTGGTCTGATGCCTCCTTATCTCTCTGGTCACATCTCTCCATGCTGTTCTGCAGTAATAGTCCATTCTATGGCACAACTGAATTAATTTCAGTTCCCTGATCATACCATATGATTGTTCTTATTAGGGATTTTGCAAGTCCTGTTTCTTCTCCAAAGAATACATTTTCCTTTATTTCTTTTCAGAGCTTACTCCACATATCCTTTAGTTTCAAGTTCAGTATTACTGTCCTCGGAAATGTTTTGGAGTCCCATTATAGCCCACACCCCTGACCCCCAGCTGCAGGTCATGACTCTTTTGTGTGCTCTCAGATGTCTCATGTTGCTCACTGTTAAATATTTTTAGTCGTCTTTTTGTTCCTCTATGTCACTCATTAGGCTGGGAGCCCTGTGACAGCAGGGACCGTGCCTGTCTTGTTAATAACCATGTCACTTCTACCACTGAGCACGGTGCTGAGAGATGTAGGTATGCAGCAATGTGGGCGAATGAATAAGCAGGTGAATGAATGAATTTATGACAGAGATAAGCCTCCTTCAGCTGGATTTGTGAAGGATTCCCTAGCACCCTGCACGTACTCAAATCACCACACTTGCCATGGTTCTCCTATCAGTTTTGGCTTATTTTTCTGTCTCTACCATTAGCCCTGAGTTCCTAGCACAGCACTCAGAACATGGTGAGTACATGTTGAATTGGTGATCACGTGGTGGGGCTGGGTTAGGGGGATGATCTGCACAAGGAGAAAGAAAATGACAAAACACAAGCATATCCCGGAAGTGCTGGCTCTTGAGATTCTTATTATGTCGCCTTGAAAATTCCTACCACTCTGTGAACTACTTCTCCTTTTGTGATGTGTGTCCTGTCACGTCTGGTGCCATAATTTAGTGTGATGTGAGCCATATTGGTAGTAAAGCTATACGATTTGCCATATTAGTTCATCCCACTGCTTCATTAAGCTCAGTATGCTGCCCTTGGCCATGGCTGGGCTTGAATTTTGATGTTGGGAAGAACAAAGCCCTTTACATTATCCCTCCAAGTCCCGTGAGTCAGGTAAGGGCACATGTGGAGCTGGAGATTGTTCATCTTTGCAGATAATCAGCACATGCCCTGGAGCTTGGGGTTTTCTTATCCGCATGGTTTGCTGAGTGAACAGACGATGTTCCAAGGTGTGCTAGGATTTCAGCAACCCCCTCCTATTTCTGTAAAGCCTCTGGGTTGGTCAGAGTGCGTATGTTGCAGGATTGAACAATTCTGCACAACCCATCAAGAGAGTACATGGAGATAAAAGACAGAGAAAAGGATGAATACCCAACTTTTGTAGCAACATGGACGGGACTCGAAGAGATTATGCTGAGTGAAATAAGTCAAGCAGAGAGAGTCAATTATCTTATGGTTTCACTTATTTGTGGAGCATAACAAAAAGCATGGAGGACATGGGGAGTTAGAGAGGAGAAGGAAGTTGGGATAAATTGGAAGGGGAAGTGAATCATGAGAGACTATGGACTCTGAAAAACAATCTGAGGGGTTTGAAGTGGTGGGGGGGTGGGACGTTGGGGTACCAGGTGGTGGGTATTATAGAGGGCACGGATTGCATGGAGCACTGGGTGTGGTGAAAAAATAATGAATACTGTTATGCTGAAAATAAATAAATTAATTTTAAAAGAACAATTATATATTCCTGATACAGAGTTTTAAAATGCAGAATGGAAGGAAATATCACATATTATTTATACAATTTGAAAAATACTCCCCTGAAAATTCTGCCAATAAAGCTTGCATTAGATGTTAAAAAAAAAAAATACAGAGGAGAAGTTTGCTGGGGGTGAAATGTTGTTTCATTTAAGCTTGAAAACAATCTTTGGACAAGTGTCCCCATGTTAGAGGAGAGGTGACTGAGGCTCAGAGAGATGAACAGCTTGCCTGAAGTCCATGCAACGAGGAGGTAAAGAAACCCATTTGTGGCTAGTTCGCTCTGATCCCAGGTCCTGTCTACATGCTTCACACTAGACTAAGCTACTCCCTACTGAACAATGTGTCTTCTTAGCAAATATCAGTAAGGCTTACACTGAAAGACATCATCTGGCAGAGTCCAGCAGAAACACTCTTAGGTTGCCATGGCCATACCGAGAGGAAGGAAGGAGGGCAGAATATGTGATACAATAAGGAGGGGAGTTGGAAAGGTAGAGGAAAGGCAGAATATGTGATACAATAAGGAGGGGAGTTGGAAAGGCAGAGGAAGGTCTTCACTCCCCTCCTCTGGCAGGTGGGAGGTTGCCATACACAAGGGTTCCCGGTGATTGACTAGGAACATTTCCCTTTCTAAGGAGAATGCCAGTTATTCTGTGTTTTCCAGATATAAAAAGGTAAAGACTAGGTGAACTTGAGGGACTTTGTGTGCATTCATTAGAATGCAATTCTAGCTCATAATTGGGAACAAGCACTCCAATTTTGCAAATGCCTCCAAATCGATGAGTTGTCCCATTAACCCATTTCACCTCCCAGTGGGCTTCCCTGCATCAGAAATAATCATGACAACGCTGGTGAGGAAGGTAGCTACTGCCTGTCCGCAGTTAGAAATTGTCAGGCATTGCATTTGAACGCTTACATGTATTTTCTCCTGAACAAGACCCTGAGGGAGCTCCTCTATTTAAAACTCCAAGTTTACAGAGAAGGAAATGGAAATTAAGGAGGCAGGACAGAGTTCATGGCATTACTCCTGACCTTATACTCTGAAGAGACCTGTAGTTTTGCCTCTCTCATGCATCCAACAGGCATCACATGTGCCTTTTGTGCATGTGGACCTTCTGAACACATTGACTTGGTTGGCCCTTCCTGCACATGCATGAGTTTTTTCCAGCTCATTTTCTTCTCTCTCCCTGGGGGGGGGGGGGGAATCACCCTAATCTCTTAGCTCACTGCCAAGGCCTGCCTCATCCTCTGAGACCCAGCTCAGAGAGCACGTCCATGAAGCTCTTTCTCAGCATTCTCTTTCCCCATGAAGCCTTCATTCCTCCTATGATTTTCAGCATGTTGGCTTTTTACAAAATTTTTCACCCAGAGAAAGCCTTTCTGTCTTTCTTCCATCAACCCGAAATGCACTTAAATACCTCTCTTCCTTACTGGATTGTGTTGTTAAGTAGAGACGTGATGGGAGGGACTGTTGTCTTGGGCATCGTTGTGCCCTCTCAGAGCTGGGATGAGAATTTACTGAAGAGTTGTTAGTGTGCAAGATGGGAAATGACATTAATTGCCCAACTACTCAGTGCAAACAGAAAGTACGGTCAACAAAGAGTTGATGAGGTCGGTAAAACTCCTATTTTACAAGATGAGGAAACATACTCAACTTAGTTCAGAATATGTCCAAGGTCACCCATCACATGAGTTTTTAAACTTTGCTCTCAGTGATCCAAAGCCCAGACCCTTTATGCCATATGCCATATTCGCTGTTTCCCAGCAGTGGTTGTCAAATAAAACCTCAGTGAAAAGCTCAGTTCCTGGGAGTCTGTGTCCTGTTGGTATGTGGCAGAAAGATTTGCAATTTACTATTTTTTACAAAGAAAGAATTTATATATCATCATTGTAGATTCACTTCCCTTGGATTGGGGACTGTCATCACTTGAGTTTTTTGGTTCCCCTGACTGGTGATACCGCTCTAGGGAGAGCTTGCATTCCGATTATTAAACCAGAGGCAGGAAAAGCCACACAGGAACTCTCTACACTGGAAGGAGCCCAGCAGATGATGAATAGCAGACCTGAATCTTATCATGTATTTCAGGATGATGTATGGGACTGTTGGAAACTGTCTTTGACAAATGTGCACGGGAAGGGGAATTATCTCCAACAATGAAAAATGTTCTTATTATGTGATCCTAAAAAGGATCAGGACCCCTATCATTGGGAAAATGATCATCCCCGTATCCCTTATTAACAGCGATATGGAAGCATGTGCTAAAGACATTGGACATTGGGCTGAAGCTGTGATGGATAACTGTGAGTGCTGGATCACGTTGGACTTATGAAAGGTAGTGTTATGCTTGATAGCAGGTGGGAAATGTGCAACTCGCTAAGGTCGCTTTTAGCCCTTGCTTCGTGAGGCTCTGTAGGACTTGTTCCTGCTATCTTAGCCAAGTACCCAGCGGCTTTTGGTCAGGCCCAAAGCTATGAATCAAGAGTAGGAGGTATGCAATACACATTTGTAGGAAATAAAGCCATTTCCATAAGGAGGAGAAGACAGGCATTTTAAATATTTAATCTTACTTTATTTTCACATTTCACATGCTTATGTGGAAACCTGGAGTCATAGAGATTCACCAGCCTCCCTGAGGCTAGAAACCAGCAGAGTGCAGATTTGAACCTGAACAGTTTAATTTCAAAGTCTATATGCTTTGCAGACCATGGTAGTTTTCAATAAATAAGCTCCTGGTTGGAGTTCAGAATAATAGAAATAGAAACAACCGAATGTGTATGTGAAGTGCGTACTGCAGGCCCTGGCACAGGGTAGATGTTGAAGAGATGCGAGTCTTCCTGCCTTTCCTCCTTCCCTCTTTCCCTCCTTCTTTTCTTCATTCCATTTTTGAGTGTTTGAGTGTTTTCCAAAACCAGGCAGAGTGTTGGCCACAGAAGATTATAAACAAGTCCTGGGCTTAGGGAACTTGAGATCTCTCCCAAAGACAGACAACTAAGAAGCAATTAGAGTTCATTACAGTAAGTTGAAATCCCAGAGCAGAGATAAGCAACCACCCAAGGGCCTCCTGGAGGTTGTGCCATTTAAATAAAGATTCTTGGAGTGCAGATTTATTACTTTTTTCAGTTCAATGGGTGCTTTGTGAAATGTCTTCTATTATTATAGACACTGTCTACCCATTAGATTTAAATCCCTAGTTGTGGAAAATAAATCCTACATTGTCCTCTAGTTAAAGGAAGATCAACAGATCAGAAATCTTGCTGGGCTAGCTACAGGCTCCCCCTGACTTGACTTCTAGAGTAAAAGGCCTCTCAAGTTGTACACATATTTTATTCATTTCCTATTACATGTAGGATCAGGAACATATGTGCTTAATGTGTTCATTAAGCATTTGTAGAATAATCGAGTAGCCTATATTAGATAGGTAATTCTTTGGCCTTTGGCCTGCATTTTTCTAGAATTTATATTTCATTAGTTTTCCTTTGATGTTTTAAAGTAATGATTACTCTAGCTTCTCCTCCTGCTCTCAAAGTTATAGATTACAAATAGATTTTTGTGTCATTTGCGATTTAATGGCTGCTTGAAGCACTGTGTGGGGGTTTCTAAAGTCATACCCTGGCTCTGAGCAAGAACTGTTAACATTCAGGCATATTTTCTTTCAATCTTTTATTTACTTTGTTTTTTATGCACATGAGTGTGTGTACACAAACATGCAAACACATGCATTCTACTACAACGATCCTACTGGATATTTAATTCTGCATTACTTTTCCACTAAACCTTACCATCTAAGCTGTTCTCATGTCATTATAAATTGTGCAATTATCAAATTATAATAAGGGAGGCGATCTCATTTCCCTGAGCTTTTACTCACAAGCCCTGCTTCCAGACCCTTATGTCATTGTTGAGTTTTTTTCAGTGGTTCATTCCTAAATTTGTCAGATCTCACTTGAGCTGTGGCACACAGAATTGATTTCAGTGGTTGATGATTCATTTTTCTCTTTTCACCCTTGGACTGATGCAAATGTTTGTCTTCAATATTTGTAGCTGAGGGATGATGCTAACTTGTTTCCCCACAGCAAGAAGAAAAGGAGACCTTGGGAGTGGGCTCCCCTCTACGGGTGTGTCCCCAGCAGGGGCTGCCACTCCAGGAAAGCCTTGAAATCAGATTTGCCAATGGATGCCTCTGGATGCCAGTGATTCTTGCAGTTCACCTCTTTTAACCTCAGCTTTATCAACTTTAATATGTTGTCCTGGTGCCTTGATTTTTTGGCTCATCTGTTTTAATGTGATGAAATGTAAAGATGGAGCTCAATCACAGCGACTGTAGGGGTTTTCAGCTGATCGCCTATCCTCCGTCTGTTAAGGATTCGAATTTTAAGCAGCCAAAAATACATTTTCCTGGTATCTGTCATCAAGTGATTAGTGCAACTATTTAGTTCTGGTCATCTTTCCTATTCTTGGTAGATTTGTTTTCTCTTCTTAGAATTCTACTGCTGCCCTCTCTGTCTGGGAGACTGGAGCTGTCATTTAAACATTGCTTATTAGGATTCCAGTATTTGTCTCTCATATACAGTCAGCTAAATCAAAAAGTCATACAGCGTTTTTAAATTGCAAATTTAAATGACAATTTATAGACCAGGTCCGCTGGAAATTTTCTGTCCGTGGCATCCATCACTGCTTTTGTGTACATAGTTTTATGCTCCTCTCTTTCTCTCTCTTTTTATCTTCTTGAGAGCACAGCACACATATCCATCAGAAGGATCAGAACTGCTTGCAATCCAATAAAAATGCAATAAAGATCTTGAAAGGAAATGAAGACAGACACTGTATCCCAGACCTTCCTTAGATACTCCTTCTCTTCCTCCTTCCCCCTACCCCTTCCTCTTGAAGAGGAAACTTTCATTAGTCACTTTTTTAAAAAAGTATTGAAGCTCCTGGTTTAGTTTCAAATAAAATAAACATTCACCAAAGGCCTGAAAAAACGCCAAATATTGTTACCTCAATTAATTTGCATGATAAACCAATGATAATGGCACTATTATTAAGAATGGTGTCATAGCTGATATTTACTGAGCACTTACTATGTACCAGGCACCGTTCTATGTGTTTCCGGTGCTGTTACTCACTTAAGGTAATAAGATGTTGATTTCTAAAAGAGAAGACTGAAATGCATGGGAGCCGGCTTTCCCAGGGCCCAAAACTTGACTGACTGGTGGAGCTCCAGCTTCTGATGGAGAACTCTGTCCACCACACTAGCTTCTATCTTTATCTTCAGTGAGAAAACTTGGGGCCTGCTTAGTATCTCTATTTTGTAAGAATGACAGATTGAAAAGTCATCACACCATGCTTTACTGAGTTTTAATTTTTAACAGATTGGGTTAGAAGTGGGGAAGGGGGCGGTAAACCTTAAAATCATCTTCTACCGGTCCATTTTCCCTGGGATCAGAGTAGATTGGCAAAACATTATGATCTTCCATTTCAGAGCTGAAGGATTATCCATCTCGATGGGGGAAATCATCTCTAAAATCCTTCTGAAACCAGCTGCTGCAGAGGTTGGTATATTTCAGAAAATGTCTGCGGTACCCAGTAACTTCGGTGATGAAAATGAACAGAGTCAAGTCTGCATCTGGAGGCCCATATTGAGTATATGCTCCCCACCCCCCACATCCCTGCTGTGTCCTGTGTCTCCTCTTGTAACAGAACCAGGAGGTCTGCCTTTCAGCCTGTGCTCACCAGGCTCCAAAGTCAGCAGCAGTTAGGGTTGTCAGGGTTGGTGGGGTTCCAGTCAGACAGAGGAGGTGATGATAGGAAGAGATGAAAGGACTTTGTCTTGCCTATGAGAAGACATGGGGAAGGAGCCAGAGTAGGCTAGGGGAGCCATCAGACCAGAGTGCAGGTTTGGTCCTGAGTGGAAGAGGGAAGGAGGGAGGGAGGGAGGGAGGGAGGGAAGGAAGGGAGGGAGGGAGGAAGGAAGGAAGGAAGGAAGGAAGGAAGGAAGGAAAAGTAGAAGGAACATCTCAGACTTCAGTAAGGTCATTGTGGAGTCCTTGAGCCAGAGTCACGCATCAGAAGAGGCCCCACCTCCTGGGAATAGGCCTACTTGAGTATCCCTGCCTGCTCCATCATTGGCTGGGAGCAGCCTGTAGGAAACACAGTCTTGCCGTAGACATGGAATGGATTTATGAGTGCAGGAGTTGGGGCTCTTTCCCTTCTTTGCAGCTAGAAGTCTACCAGATGCATTCTCATTCCAACCCCCACACACACACACTCCACACCAAACTGATAGTCAAGGTACCTAAGTCATTCAGCCCTTCTGACTTCTTCAGTTAGGTGGTGTGATGAGCAGTTCAGATTCGTCCCCCGTGTTACCCCATATTGGACACATGTGGGTTTAAAGGAGGTGCTGATTGAGATTGCAGCCCTGGATTCTCTGGCCAGTTTATACAGCAGTCCTCAGAACATTTTGTCCTTTCACAGCCTGTGAGGCCTGAAAAGAGGGGATTGAAAGCAGCTGTTGGGTTGGTAGCCTGAGAAGGAAGCCCTCTTTGTACCTGGTGATATCCCCACACCTCTTTTTGTGTCACAGGCAAAAGGGGAATGTCCATCCCCTCATGCTGCTGCATCCCCACCAATGTGAGAAAGGCCAAAGTGCCATTTCTGGAACATCTTCCTGATGGCCAGCATGCATAGGGTCTTATTTGAGTAGATTCCATGAAAATGACCAGTAAGGCCCATATTCTTTGGAGCATAGCCTAGTGATTGTGTCACTGTCTTCAGAATTCCAAACTGACCCATCACAGCTCTACCATTTATCAATGGCAGTTACCATGGGAACTTCAAGTCCTATAAGTCTTCATTTCCTTACCTGTAGAATGGAAGTGATGGGACTGATCTCTAAGGGTGAGAATGCAGACGAGATGTAGTCATCTGTATAAGGGCTCCAGATGGTGTTAGACATACTGTACTAGCTGCTGCCCTTCTGACTATGGGAGAACCAAAGTCCATGTATTATGGCTGGTTCCTGGAACCTTAAGGCTCATGGGAGGTGGGCTGGATGAGCCCATGTGCATGCATCCACCCCTGCCTAGCTCTGTGCTATAGGTGATGGAGGATGAGTGGGGGCACTGCACCTGCCCCTTTCATGCCTTCTGGAAGGTTACAGCTTAGCACTCAGTGTTACTCGTTGGCCCTCAAGCATTCTGTGCTACTTTATGCTTCCCTGCTCAACCTTCACATTGGCCTTCCTCCAGAATAATTTGTTGCTTGGAGCAGACCCCACTCATAAAAGAGGCAATCTGGAAGGCTGGGCATTCTGAGAGCCTTGAGCAGAGCTCTGAAAAGCCAGGCACTCACATATCTTCCTCTCATCTCTCCAGAGCTACTTTGCTTTTTCCAGACTGGCTTCTTGTTTCTCCCTCTCTGCAGTCAGGCTCACCTTGGTCACTGTGCTGCTCATGGCCAGCTTTACTGGCTTCTGCATTCAAAATCTCAATGAAGACTGAGTTGCAGGGTCCCCATTCCAGATCTTGGGCAGGGAAAATCTGTAGGCTCATCCCCCCTGACAGTGGGCTGTTCAAGAATTAGAGACCTATGACGGACAGTAGGTGCTAGAGCCCAAGCTATGAGCAGTGGGAGGGGATCACTATGCAAAGTAGTGAAGTGTGGTCTGAACAGACACAACCACCAAGAAGATTAAGATTAGATGTTACTTCCTCCAGGAAGTCTTCCTCGACCCATCTGAACAAGGATAGATCGGCCCTCTCCTGGGATGTTCTGATTCTGGGCACTGGCCTCTGTTGTGCTCTACTTCCCTTAGCCCCACATCTGTCTTCAAACCCGGTGGTGCATCCTGAAGGTAGGGATGGGATCTACTTGGTCTTTTCAGACACTGCCAGTGTCCAAAATGCCTGCCACCAAGCAGGTACTCCATAAATAGTTTGGAGACCTAAGTATCATCTGGGAAACTGACAAATAATTGTACTGCAGAAGAAGTACTTCCCAGTAACAGCACGAAGCATCTGCTTTGGCAGAAAAACAGTTGTCCTCTCTGCCCCACCCTCATGCCCGCCTCCAAGGTGCAGTAAACATCCACGGGACAGAAGCAGGGCTCCGGTGACTGCCTTTCATGTCATGCTCTCTGTCTTTGATCCTGATCTCCTTTAGGTATTGAATCCTGAAGAGCCTGCTGCAGCTCCCCACGGAACAGCCATCCGGCATCCCATGTATTAATGCCAACTAGCATTATGCTAAGTGCTTACTTAGCCCAGTGTCTGGCACATAGTAAGTAGTTGTTCTTTTATTATTGACGGAGTACTTTAAATAAAGTGCTGCATACCCACATCTCAGTGCCTTCATTTATACAATGAAAATGCTTCTCTGTGCTGTACGGGTTTGTATGAGGAATAATTTGATACTGTGAACAGAGCACAGCCAGGTCTGGGCTCAGGGCTCCATAGATGAGAGGTGATGCCAGCCCCATCAGGAGAAGGCTCAATGGGCTCAGGCAGTGACCGCCCCCCCCCCCCCCCAGCTCCCAGAGCCATGCACAGGAGGAAGGGGACAGGTTTGGAGAGGGGCTCTTCTGTAGCTCCATTTGCATGGTTAGACACACAGGGCTCTGGTCTTTTGCCTTTCACCTTGAAAAAACTCAGGCTTTTCAAAGAGATTCTAGACTATATTATCAGACTTTCACCTAGCATGCTGTTCTTTTCAGCAGACTGACTTTTATAATTCTCATGACCAAATGCCAACCCTTCTTTACCCAAACCCCCTTAATCCTTTGACCTTGTCTCAGTCACAAGAAATGATTGTCTGCTACATCTTGCCATACATGATTTAGGGAGGATTACTGACCAACCGCAGTCCATCCTTCACCTTCCCCTCCCCCACCAGCCATCATTTCCTCCTGTGAAATCCTCCTAGGGGCCCCAGACCCCAGGAAATATGCTTGGAAAGAAAAGAGCTAGGCAGGGCAGCTGGGGCAGAGGCACAAAGCATCTCAGGGTAAGAGGTTGAAGGGAACATTCCAGAGGAAGGGAGGACAGGTGTGAGTGTGGACATACTGTTTTGTCAAGTGAAAGAAAGCCTGTTCTTGTGGCTCAAGGTAAGCAGATGTTCACCCTGGCCTCGTCACCCTGTCACCCTGCATGTCATTTGGCATGACTCTCCAGTGAGGTCTCTGAGGAGGCGGGCCTGCCACAACAACTCCTGGGTGCTCTTCCAGAACAGAACAACAGGACCTGTGTGGGTTGCCTGTAGTCACAGGGTGAGCGACGGCCTCTTCCAAGACTAGACCCTAGCTGCCAACAGCAGATCCGCTCAGCAAGACACAGGGCTAAAACGTTCAGTCCGGTCCGGTTCTGTGCCTGTTGCTGTCAGAGTCATTCTCTACCTGGACACGGCAGAGTGTCCTCTGTTACCCAGGGAGCTGTGCCTTGCAATCCCATTCTCCCCTAGGCTCTCCTGACATTGGGCATCAGGCAGGGCTCAGCCCGTGGGAGGCACTGTGGAGGGCTTGGGAAAAGTGGGACAAAGGGGGATGTGGGGGACTCTTCTCTTCCTCCCTCTCCTTCTGGTTGTGGTTCTGGCAGTAGCTACATCCTGGGGATCCAGGTCCTGCAGGATGGCTCTTGTCTTGACGGCTGCAACCCTCCAGGACAACCTTGCGTCATTCCAGCCACCTCTCCACAGTCCTGTCTCTCTGCTCTGGGGACTGCACCTCCTCCTTTTGTGGGTCTGTTCCCAGGGCTGGTGGCAGCTTCCTGCACTCACTAATCCTTGGATCACTTCCTTTTCCCCTGGCTTTTCAGCTCTTCCAACACCATTGTAAGGGTTCCCTGCACTAAATTCCCTCTTGGAATAGCTGGCAAGGGCTCACTTTGTCTGATGGGTCCTTGACTGATCCTTTGTTTGAAAACTGGCTCCCCTATTATGTGAGAACTAGAACTTTGGACCAGCTTCTTAACCTGCAGAGCCTCTTCAGTCTCCTATGAAAGAGATTTTAGATTTAGAGGTTATGTGTGTATAGAAGCTAACTGAGGGCTTGGCGCATTGTAGGTGTTTAATGAGTGGTAACTCTTATTCCAAGTCACTGAGGAAGAGAGTAAGGCCCTGTCAGGAAGGAAGCTGGCCTTTTAATTTTCAACTCCTAGCAGGATGCCCCACATTTAATAAAGTAAGTAAACTTAATAAAGATATATATATACATATATATGTGTGTGTGTGTATAGAGAGAGACATTAGAGTGCCTCCATGGACTAGTTTCCTGAGGGTGCTATAACACATTACCACAAACTTGGTGACCAAAAACAAAACCGGAAGGTTGCCTGGGTGGCTTAGGTAGTAACATCTGCCTTCAGCTCAGGGCATGATCCCAGGCTCCTGAGATTGAGTCGTGTGTCTGGCTTCTTGCTCAGTGGGGACTCCGCTCTCTCTCGCTCTCTCTCGTCCTGCTGCTCCCTCTGGTTGTGCTGTTTCTGTCTCTGACAAATAAAATCTTAAAACAAAACAAAACAAAAACCAGAAATCCACTCTCTCACAGTTCTCACATTCTCTCTGAAAGTCCAAAATTTAGGTGGGTCAGCAGGGCTGCTCCCCCTGTGAAAGCTCCAGAGGAGAATCCTTGTCTTTCCTCTTCCAGCTTCTCATGGTTGCTAGTTGGTGCTTTTGGTCTGTGGTCACGTCTCTCTCTGCCAGTCTCCTCATCTCCCTGAGTGTGGGTCTTTCTGTCTTCAAATAGCATTCTCTTCTGTGTGTCTCTTGTAAGGACGCTTGTTACTAGATTTTCCTTAACTTATTTATGTCTCAAAGATCTCCCCCCCCCCAAATATGGCCATACTCACAGGATCCATGGATAAGGATACAACAGTATCTTTTCAGGGCTACTGTTTAGCCCACTCGAGTATCTCAAGGGCTGATGGTGATGTGACCGACAACAGCTCTCATGGGCTGGTACCCATGCCCTAAGTTTACTTTAGAACAAGTCTACTTTGTGTGGTTAGGGGGATCATTGAAATCATATGCCCGCAGAAGCTTATTTTATTAACATTTACAAGGTATTGATACATATTACTCATTGTTTATTTGAACATTTTTCATTCACTATTCATTCCTGTGAACAACAGTTTATTAGAGTATCTATCTATAATAGGCCAGTCACTAGGCAGGCCCTGAGGATTTAATTAGATAGATGAATGGATGGAAGGATAGATTTCTTGAGACATGAACTGGATATGAAGATAAACGGGGAATCTACTATAGTCCAGTGTGACCAGGCCTTCAGTGGATATATTTGCCCAAGATTAGAAGAGCCAGAAATGTGCCCAGGAGATTAGAGGAAGCTTCACAGAAGAGGTACCATGCAAGCTAGATCATACGAGTTGAAAGGAGTTTATTTATTTTTTTATATAGATTTTATTTATTTATTTGACAGACAGAAATCACAGATAGGCAGAGAGGCAGGCAGAGAGAGAGGAAGCAGGCTTCCCACTGAGCAGAGAGCCTGATGATGCAGGGCTCGATCCCAGGACCATGGGATCATGACCTGAGACAAAGGCAGAGGCTTTAACCCACTGAGCCACCCAGCCGCCCCTGAAAGGAGTTTATTAAACAAGAGGAAGACATGCAGGCAACACCTGAGATGCTCCATGTATTCAAGCATAAGAGATTGTAGTGTTTTGGAAGAATGGTGAGAAAGTTAGTGTCCTGGAGCTGCAGGGTTCTCATAAGGAAGCAGTGGAAGTGAGACAGCTGTAGGAACCAGAAGCCAGCTTTTATTTAATACCCACAAAGGGGAAAATCGTATTAATCCCATTTTACTGGGAAATGAAGAGAAATTAGCATCACATACCTAGTTAAAAGGGGGACTTGTGCCCCGTTTTCTGCCTTCCCTTGTATCAGAGAGCAGCAGGCAGATATCCCTCAGTGTTCTTCTCCCGTGGTCTGCATGTTCTCCTTTGCTTGTGTCTTATTCCTCCAATATTGGGAGCCCTTTGATTTCTAGGAGGCCTGCCTTGTGCCTAGCATGTGCCCGTGGCCTGCCTTATACCTGGCGCCCCACAGGCATCGAGGAAATCTTTGCTAACTGAGTTTTATCACAGGAGAAATCCTGGATCAAGCAGGAGAGCCGGATAAAATTCTTCCTGAAGTCCTCTCTGACCTCAAGCTTCCAGACTGAGCTTGCTTTCATGGGAGGCTGAGATTTTCTTCTGGAGTCAAAATACATGGATACCGCCCGAAACCTATTGTTACTTATTTCTCTGGGGGCAGGGACGTATTTCCACACACAGCCCGCTCTCCATCTGTCACATGCTTTTTTATTGGTTTACACGATTACATCTATTTACGTTTGCCATTCACATGAATGCTGCTTTTTCATAATTCATAGAAACGTCGCACAAACTTAATCTGCAGTGAGAACTCAAACTTGACTAAAGCCAAGCGCCCTACCTGCGAATGTCTTTGTTCCTGATAGCATATCCTTTGGAGCCCTTTTCGGTGTCACATAGGTTCCAAATTCTCCTTTAAGGAGAGCCAGATTGAGGAAATCACTAATCTCTGACAGTTGTATAGATATAATTAAAGATGTACAAATTTAAAAATACCTGCTATCTCAAATTACTCTCTAAAAGAACAGGGAGGGGAGAGAGAGAGTTCTATTTAAAATGTCAGATACAGATGCATTAGGCCGGGTAGTCAAAGCACTGTATGTCTGTCACTCATGAAAACTGGCCATTAGGTCCATAAGTAGATTTTACAGGCTTCCACACAAGAACACATCCCACACATTTCAGCCACATAAAGATGAGGAGCCTGGATGGCAGCCGCTGACTCACTGGAAGGGAGCAGCCATTGGGAGGTGATAGTGAATGAGATGTTTGGAGTAAATCCACTGCACCTGGAGGCTGGATGTGGGGCTCAGGGAAGGGAGCACTCAGCAAGGTGGGAGAAGGGCGTAGCATTCCATCACAGCTCTGCCACGCAGCATCTACCTGAACTCTGGCCAGTCTCCTCATCTCCCTGAGTGTGGGTCCGTTTCCCCATCTGCAAAATGAAATAAGTAACAATCGTCTCAGCTGTTTCTACTTGCATGGGTGGTTGGGGGAGCAGATGAGGTTTACATACGTAAGCTGTTGATCTGTTGCTTGACATAGTCAAATGTATACCAGGAAGAGACAGCGCAGGTGATCGGAAAGCACGTTAAGAGTGCATCAGTGAGTGGTTTAGGCCTCTGCCTTTGGCCCAGGTCATGATTTCAGGATCCTGGGATCGAGCCCCACATTGGGTTCTCTGCTCAGCGGGGAGCCTGCTTTCCCCCTCTCTCTCTGCCTGCCTCTCTGCCTACTTGTGATCTGTCAAATGGGTAAATAAAATCTTTAAAAAAAAAAAAAAAAGACTGCATCAGGGAAGCACACAGAAAATGCCTGAGAGTAAAGCTGGACTTGGCCTCAGCTTTGATAGCGGAAAATCCAGCCAGGTGAGCAAGAGCCTGGGAGGTGGTGGGGACAGGGCTGGGAGGTAGATCCATTGTAAGACCTGCTCTCAAGATCTGAGCTCCATGCTTTGGGGTCCTCACTCTCTAGATTGAACCCTATTCAAGCACTTGGCATCTCTGATCCTCAGTCTCCCTCTCCACAAAATAGGTAAGATGATTCTATAATTACTTTCCCCACAGGACTGATGCAACATCAGCTAAAATCACATTTAAGTGTATGGAAATGGTGGTGTCAGCGTGAAGTTTATGATTGAAAATATCATGATCCCTTTGGAAAGGATCAGAGAGGCAGGTCTGGGTACCCATCCTCTCTTCTATTATTCATTCATTCATCCACTTACCTTATTCCATATTCCTTTTCAATTTACTTATTTCCTATGCTTCTTGTTTATTATTTGTCTTTCATCGATGGCATGTTCCAGGTAGGCAGAAATTTTGGGGTCTGTTCTGATCATTGAAATGTCCTAAGTGTCCAGAAGAGCTCCCATCACCTAGTAGGTGAACAATAGATATTTGGTGAGTTAGGTATGTTGTGGTTTAGGCATTATAATGGGAACAGGTACTGTGGTACCGAGGAAAGACTCTTTTCTTCAAAAAGTTCATAGTTTGTTTGGGGGTTTAGAGGGGAGACATAGGAACCGATGGGTCTAATGTAAAATGTTAAACACAGAGTGATATGTAGAGAAGTATGCTCCCCAGCTCTTTTATAATGTATGAAGAGGGTTTTCTCCCAGGTGGGGATTAGCCAGGGTTGGTGCACTCAGGGAGCTGGTGTTCCTGGTAGCTACAGTTGGCCCCTGGAGGTATAGGGCAGTAATCATAGTATTGGAATGAAGCACACTTGAGTTTGAACACAGACCCTACCACCATCACACAGCTGTGATCTTGAGTAAGTAATCACTCTGAGTCCCCCTTCCTTCTCCTGAAAAGCTTTGTGAAGATTCAGTAAGAAAAAAAAAATGTAACAAAAACCATGGACACAAAAGCCGGCTCTTCTTGAATGGCTTCCAGTCCACCCACCATTCCTTTGCCTTTCTCTCCAAACCTGAAAGAAATACAGCTTTTCCAGGTATTTCATTTGTGAGATAGTTTTTTTTTCTCGGTCTCTCATATTACCAGTGAGGTCTAGCATCTTTTTTCCTTCTCCTACTGTGGCTGTTCCCACCATCCCTACTTCTCCTAGAACACCCCCACCATGGCCACTGTCGCTCCTGTGCCTTCCCTGTCCTCAGCTTCCCCTGGGAGCAGCCCCGCGCCCTTCTATGATTACCACCTCCTGTCCCTGCCACGATCAGCCCTTGTTAATGAGCACTTAACTAGTTAGGCATTGCACAAAGCATTTTGTATTAATCATTTAATCATCACAACACTTGAGGAAAAAAGGTGTTATGTCTCATTCGACAGATGATGAACCTTAGACTCAGTGAGTTCACTCATTTCCCAGGTCACAATGCTTTTGAGAGATGGATGCCAGCGAGAACCACTCTCTAGTCCGTGATCTCCTTGAAGGAAAAGAAGCCTCACACTGGCACATGGTGGAGCTCACAAAATTCTTACTGCCTGGACAAGGGCACCATGCTCAAGTCTGTGGTGTTGAGACACCTGGGAGGTGGTACCTGTATTTCTAGGATCAGAGAGAACGCCATCCCAGGGACCTCCCCTCTTACACTCTGGCTGGGAGCAGAGGTGTGAGGGTGGTGGGTTCCTGCCCACTGCAGCCAGAAGAGGCTCTGGGTCCTCTTGATCCCATTTTACATTATGGGTTCAATACCTTACCATGGGGGAAGCCTTGCCCCCGGTGGTCAGACTAGATGCAAATGAGCCTCTTAGAGATGCAAATGAATTTCCTACAGAGAGCTCTGGATAAGAGCTGAAAAGATGTGTGTGACTAAAAGCAGGGACTCCTGGAAAAAAAAAAAGGAAAAATTCCTTTTGGGACTTGCCGGCTAATTAGCTATAGCAGCCCTCCTTGGTGGCCAACCTGCTGATGTGGGCAAACCTGTGGGTTTGGTGCTTAGTCTTCATCCTCATGGCCAGCTCTGGGGAGAAGCATCTGAGGCAGGAGCACAGGCCCTGGGCTCAGAGGTTCTTAGTCACCTGTAAGAGGGTTGGTAAGAGTTCTAGACGAGAAGCAAAACTTTTCTGGGACTGCTTTGCCTAATTGTTGTATCTGACGTGATTCCAACCCAACATGCTTGCTTCAGATGTGGTTCTGCCACATAAAGCTGTGTGACCTTGGGTAGATCATTTTAATCTGTCTGGGCCTCAGTTTCCTGATTGGTGTGATGGGAATAATAATCTTCATGACAAGAGTGGTCCTGAATATTGACGAATAGAAGCTGTGTGTTGACATCCTTTTCTCCCCTCTCTGACAGCTGTTCTTGGATTCCATCTGTTTTAATGGTTCCTTCCTCTGTTTACCTGCTGAAAAACAACCCTCACCCCCAAATCATTCTCTCTTCCTCCCCCAACCAGTAAACCCGCTTGAGGGTAGTGGTGATGCCTCTTTGATTTCCATTTGCTCAGTGCATGAACTAGATAGGTGAGAGATGGCTAATGAATGAGTTGACTGTTGGTGTCCCCGCCATTCCATACTTAAAGGCCATGATAACATTTCTGTACCATGCTTCTGTTCGGAAAAGTATTTTTAACGCCCACTCGTTATGTAATTGGCATAAGCATCTGTGATAATTTTACCACTTTGCAGGTGAGGAAGTTCCAGTTTCCTGAGGTGGGTGGCATGGCTTGTCCAAGGTGACCCTCCTGGTACCTGGCATGGCTCACACTTCATTCACTAGTCAGCAAGTATTCACCGGGCACTTCCTGGTGGCCAGTGATCTGGGTCTTTCCTTTTTTTTTTTTTTTTTAAGATTTTATGTATTTGATAGAGAGAGAGAGATCACAAGTAGGCAGAGAGGCAGGAAGAGAGAGAGGGGGAAGCAGGCTCCCTGCATGATTCCAGGACCCTGAGATCATGACCTGAGCCAAAGCAGAGGTTTAACCCACTGAGCCACCCAGGTGCCCCAAGGTGGTGCCTTTCTTATTCTCTTCCTTTCTTCCCCAGGGTAGCCACATTCTTCTGGGACCAACACTTCAGTGAGCAGTTCCCAGCTGCTTGGGACCCCCAGTTGTAGATGGGGGCCGCTACCTTCATGGAGCTGATGTTCTGTAGTGGAAGCAGAGAGCAGACAGAAATAGTACATTTGTTAAATAAGTAAATTATTGAGAATTTTAGAAGGTAATCACTGATATGGGGGCGGGGGAGGGAAAGGGCTCTGAGACCTTTGGAAGAACTCTTCATTTCTAATGTCTCTTACTAGAAAAAGAAAGTTACTTTGTCATTGATTGTGTCCCTCTCCACACTCTGAGAAAATGTATGCCTGGTCCCCAAGGATTTCAAGATGAAGAATTATGTCTGTAGGCTGACTGTTCCTTGCAGAGTTAGAGGGGGCTGGTGGAGGCCGCAGCAAACTACAAGAGGGCCAGAATTTACCAGTGTGTATGAACAGATTAGGAGGGTAGGAACAGTAATCTTAAATACAGCTAACAGTTATTAAGCACTTACTACATACCAGCCACTGATCCAAATTCCTTATATATAGCAACTCATTGAATCCTCACAGTAAGCCCTTCTGGTAGTGCTTATCATGGCCCTATTTCATGGAGGGGGAGACTATGGCACAGAGAAGCTAATAACTTGCCCAAGTTCACACAGCAGAAGATAGCCGAGCAAGCCCAAGGTGGTTGTTTCTTGGCTCTTTTAACCATGCTACTATGCTGCAGGGTGGAAACCAGCCCCCTTTAAACAAAGGAGCTGGCATGGTGTGGCCTGAGAACTGCCAGGGTCCTACTGAGCAGACAGGCCATGGAGTGATGGGGGGTAGATGTGCAGTGAAGTCAGCTCAGATATGAGAAAAACCAAGAGCACTGGATATCTTGAATCATACTTTTGGCCTATACTTCCCTGTGCCTTGGTTTCCTTATCTGCACCATGGAAAGGGATTAGCTTAGAGGATCATCTAGAGGCCCTTTGCCATGGAGCCTCCGGAACTAGGAGGGCTGTGCCATCTCGTCAGCTCTGGACCGTCAGGTCATAAGCCCTGAGTGCAGACCAACTTAGTTTGAATTGGTGGCTCTCCCTTTTGCTAGGGCAGGGCACATGGCTTGAATAAATAGCTTACCTTGAACAATTCGAGCTTCAGTTTCATCATCTGTTAGATGGGTGCACTGAAAGAGCCCTGGCCACAGGGTTGTTATGAAGATAAAATGATGTCATGTGAGGGGACTCTGTACTGTACTGCCTTGCTCTCAGGCCCTGGTGGCTTGATCTCATCATAACATTGTGAGGACTCTGAGGGCCAGCCACTGGCAGGACAACAATTAGCAGAGAAAAGAGTTTCTCTTAAAACCGGCTAATAGTTTTCTTTACTACTTCTTGCACACTAATTTCACTGTGAGACCCAAGTACATTACAAACTACAGCACCTTCCCACATGGGTGCTCTGCCTCTGCTCACCAGGAACAGGCAGGGCCTCAGACCTCCTAGAACTTTCCCCTGGCTTCTCACTCTTTAGGTCTGTGTACATGTCATTTGCTCAGCCTGTAATGTTTTCTGCATCTTTCAAGGTCAACTTAGTCCTGCTACTCATTCTGGAATCAGATGTTCTGATGGCTTACCCCAGTTGAATTAGTCACTTTGTTCTCTTCTCTCCTAGGGTATTCTGCTTCCCTCCCCATAGTCCTCATTTCACTGTGCTTTAATCACCTCTTTACTGCTTTGCCTGTTGTCTAAACTGTGAATCTCCTGAGAACAAGGACTGGCTCTGTGTTCATTATCTCTGCAGCCGGTGCTTAATATGTTTTATTGGCTGAATGGTCCACAAACTGAAAGAGGTCACACCAGGGATGGGATGCAAAGAGCACCCTAAGCAGGGAAGGCAGAGACCAAAGGACAGAGAGGTGGCACAGGGAGTTTTGACTCTAGCCTCTGTTAAGCAACAGCTGAATGTGTACCATCCTCCAGATGCCCATTATCTGTGCTGTGTCGCTCTCCGAGGTGCTGAACCAGAATCACACAAACATCTTGTGAATCTCACAAACACCTTCTAAGGAAGTGAGAAAGTAGAATTCATTTTTTGTAGCATGAGAAAATGAGACATCAAAGGTGCTGAACCTGCATGTTTGGGGGTTGATATAGTTCGCTCCCCAGCTCCTAAGGAGTCAGTACAGAATATACCCGCCTCACCATGCCTGCACCTCCCCTTCTCTTCTGACATCCTTCTGACATGTCTCTGCCACCCCTGCCCCACCTCCCACCTTCCCACTCTCATCTACTTATGACTCGATGTGTCACATTCAGGTTTGCAGATGATTTTAGAAATGGAGAGTGAGCAAATCCAGTTGAACAATTTAACCAGATTCAAACGGATTTGGATCATTTGCGTAACTGGGCTAGCAGATGGCAAATGTACTTCAAAGTACAAAAATGTAGACTAATTGTAAGAGGAGAAAGCAAAGCAGTTTATGGGTGAGGGAAGAGATTTGGGAGACAAGCTCATTGAAATCATTACCTCAGTGTGTTAGGACAAGCAGCACAACTCTGGGTAACAGAGGCAGATCAAATAGAGTACTCTGGTGACTTCTTGCTGGATGGAATGCAGGAGAGAGGACCTGTCTTCTTGAAGTAAGAAAGGAAACAATTGATGGAGAGAAGGATCTAGGGAGGATGATGCTTGTCTGGGCAGAAAAGCCATCATGGTCACTTTATGGGTTCATGTTTCTCCTGTTCCTGTCTTACCTATGGCCCCTTGGTGAGAATCTGTTTCTCCCTGAGCCTCACTTTCCCTTACTGTAACATGAGCAGACTGGTGTATACTTTCCTGTTGCACTGAAGAATTTATGAGATCATGGATGTGAAAAATGCATGCAACTTGTTTGGAAACCTATGAAATTCACTCTTATGAATATAATTCTATGTTCACAATGCCCCTCCCCCAAATCCAGTGTTTTCAATGACTGGAAATTGGAAAGTGGTTGTGTGCTAGCATGATAGACCAAATGATGACCCCTCTCCCAAATATCCTTGTACTGATCCCAAGAGCCTGTGAGATGAGACATGGAAGATGGGATTAAATTAGGCATCTTGAGGTGCAGAGATTATCCTGAATTATCAAGGTGGGGCCAAAATGTTGTTACAAATGTCCTTTTAAGAGGAAGACTGAGGGCTTTTTGACTTAGAAGAAGGAGACTGGAGTGATGTGGCCACCAGCCAAGGAGTTCCAGTAGCCAGCAGAAGCTGGAAGAGGCAAGAATAGAATTCCCTCCCTCCAGAGCCTCTGGAGGCAGCAGAGCTTTGCTGATAACTTTGATTTTGGCCAAGTGAAACTGAATTTAGACTTCTGGCTTCCAGAACTCTAAGAGAATAAATTTTGGTTGTATTAAGACACCAAGTTTGAAGTAATATGTTATCACAACTGTAGGAAAAGGGAATTTGACCAATACAGAAGAGATCTGGATGAATCCAGGCTCTGGTTTTCCCTTCTGTGGAACCCTGGGTCATCTCTCTTGACTTGTTTTTCATCTTTAAACTGGAATAATAATAGTATATTCCTTTATATGGATTATTGGGAAGTTGCAAAATAGATAATGCATGTACCCTCTCCACCACAGATATATTTAAGAGAAAAAAAAAAAAAGCTAGGCATAGTTTTAGGTTTTGAATCAAGCAGTATTTATCAGCACTCAGAATTACAGAGAAGCTGACAGGGTACAATTTTGGAGCATGAAGGTAATACTCAGTATTAAAGAGGCAGCTGGAGTGTTGGTGACATCTTGACAGCGTGTCTATAGGAGGCAGGACCATGACCACCAAAAAGGGTGTCAAGTCCGGCTCCTGCCCTAGAGAAGGTTGGGGTTCTAGGAAAGGCAATCCAGCAGAACCTAAGGGCTAGCACCATAACTGAGAGACGGGGATATCTCAGGTTAGGAAAACAGGATTTTGGTTAAGGACTTCATCCTGGGTCTCAGGTGTGATTGCTAGTGAAGAAAACTCAGGGAAGACTGCTGGGCCCAGATCCTTAGTTTCTAAGGACATCGTAACACCAGGTCCTAAGATTCTGAATTCACTGGTATAAATTCTGCATCCATCAGAGTGGGTCTAGTCCAGGAACAGTGGCTGCTAGGATGCCAGGGATTACTCAAGGCTGCTTTAGAAATTAGGTCACCAAGTCAAAGAAATCTGAGCTGAACCTAGGTGCTTCCAAGGTGCTTTTCAGTATCTGAAAAGACCAATGACATCTAGAAAATTGAGTGCAAGATGGGTACAAATAAGAAGCTCTAGCTAAGATTGTGGATAGAGTCAGAGCCTGATGAACTTGGTGTTTACAAGTGTGGTGCTGACTATGGCACAGGGAGGCTCTGATGAATAAATATGAAAAATGCAGACCAGAAAGACTGAGCAACTTGCTTAAAGACTTGGCATATTAAGTACAGAACTGGATCTAGAAACTTTATCCTTTGCCAGATTCTTAAACTGATCAAATATGATTCTGTTTTAAGGTCTTACAAACTCTTTGCTCTTGAATTTAGAAAGATTTGTTCAAGATCCCATCTCTGTTGTAATCAGTATCCAACATTTAACAACTCCTGTGCTCTATGATTATATGGCAAGTTTTTTACCATCATTTAAGGAAAGAATGTTCAGGGAGAAAGGGAGGATTCTAGGAATAAAAAGTAATTAAACATAGTAAGTCTCTTGAGATTAGCCATTAATTTGGATGAGAAATGTAAAATTGCCTTTAAAGTAAGAAGGGATAATATCAAATGATTGTAATATCCAGCCTGGGAGGTATCATGCTGGTAACATTGCACAAGGCAGGATAATACATGTGGCAGTTCCCTGATTTTTGTAGGATAAATGATGTTGGTTTCATTTCACTGCTGAATTAAGATACACATTTCATAAACGGCACGTTAAGGCAAATGTATCAGAATTGCACCTAAAGAGCTGAATAGCCAGGAAATGGCAGCCCCAACTTCAGCGTGTCTGGTGTCTCTCTCCTCATCATCCCCAAGGCCCTTTGTTGGGTTTGGGTTCATACTGGGGAATCTCTGGGAGGGTTGGCTAATCACACCCCTTCTCCCCATGCATTTGGAGCCAAATACAAACCAGACACAGGGACCAGATAAAGATAAAATACCCTCATGTTGCTGGCCACGCTGGACTGGAGCATGTGGTTTGGCTGGAAGGCTGGAATCAGGCCGCCTTCTACCAGCCCCTCCTTGACTTGGAGACCTACTTGAGTCAAAATGAGGTCTGTAGAGCTGGAAGTCACCCAGCCCCCCACCCGTCAGAGAGATAAGGACAGCAGCCCCCTCCCATCCTCTCTGTGTTTCCTCTGCTAACACGCACAAGGAAAGGGCTTGCCCTGGTTGGCTGGACAGTAGTGTGCTCACACCCCTCTTGCAGATCCAGAAGTGGAAAAACCCCACATGGACTGAGCTCCAGTTCTCACAATTGTACCCAGTCTCCAGGATCCCATAACTCACTCCTCTTCTTAAGGGAAGCAGCAGGAGGGGTGGAGGAAAGAGACAATACCACCTTCCCATTGTTTGAAAGAGATGAGGGTCTCCATTTTGTATGGGCTGCCACCCTCCTCCCTTCAGACTCCATCCATCTGTCCATCTGCCTGGCCCTTGGCTGCCTGATTTCATGTGCCTAAAACACAATACTTGTCCTACCACTCCCCTGCTTCCCAGTCTTTCAGGTTGGCATGGTTTTAAGCTCTTTAGTGATATGCCTACAATCTGCTCCCCTATTTCATGGATACACCCCAGTCCTTGTCAACTATTGTTGATGGCTCCTTAAACAGAGGCTGCTCTCTCTCAGCCCTGATCCTTTGCCTCTAATGCAACCCCCCATTCTCCTGGTTAAGGTGCCCTTCAATTCAGAGACCAAACATCTGTATTACTCTCCACAGCATTTCCCCACTCAGTGTATTTCTCTGTCTCTTCAATTAGATATGTGAGGCCTCACATTTGGCATATAGTAGGTACTGGTGATTTTTGGTTGGCTACGTCAGTGAATGAACATTTGGAAAAAATAGAGCAATAAGCCTACCATTCTAAAGAAGGATCTCAACATGATTTTTAGGTTTGTTTTGTCTTTTTGTTTTCATGGAAATAAGTTTCTTAATGTCACTTTTCAGCATTTTTTAAATTTTTTTATTTGGGGGGGGAGAGAGCGAGCACAGGCAGACAGAACGGCAGGCAGAGGCAGAGGGAGAAGCAGGCTCCCTGCTGAGCAAGGAGCCCGATGTGGGACTCGATCCCAGGACGCTGGGATCATGACCTGAGCCGAAGGCAGCTGCTTAACCAACTGAGCCACCCAGGCATCCCTTTTCACCATTTTGAAGATTTCTTTAAAATAGTCATGAGTGTTTCCTTTGCTGTGCAAAAGCTTTTGATCTTGATGAAGTCCCAAAAGTTCATTTTCGCTTTGGTCTCCCTTGCCTTTGGAGACGTGTCTGTCAAAGAGGTTACTGCCTATGTTCTCCTCTAGGATTTTGATTGATTCCTGCCTCACCTTGAGGTCTTTTATCCATTTCGAGTTTATCTTTGTGTATGGTGTAAGAGAATGGTTGAGTTTCCTTCTTCTATACATAGCTGTCCAATTTTCCTAGCACCATTTATTAAAGAGACTGTCTTTTTTCCCACTGGATATTTTTTTCCTGCTTTGTCAAAGATTAGTTGGCCATAGAGTTGCAGGTCCATATGTGGCCTCTCTGTTCTACTGGTCTATGTGTCTGTTTTTGTGCCAGTACCGTGCTATCTTGGTGATCAAAGCTTTGTAGTAAAGCTTGAAATCAGGCAACATGATGCCCCCAGTTTTGTTTTTCTTTTACAACTTTTCCTTAGCAATTTTGGGTCTTTGCTAAAATTTCCATACAAATTTCAGGATTGTTTGTTTCCAGCACTTTGAAAAATGTCAGTAGAATTTTGATTGGAATGGCATTGAAAGTATAGATTGCTCTGGGCAGTATAGACATTTTAACAATGTTTATTTTTCTGATCCATGAGCATGGAATGCTCTTCCATCTTTTTGTGTCTTCTTCAACTTCTTTCATGAGTGTTCTGTAGTTCCTCAAGTACAGATCCTTTACCTCTCTGGTGAGGTTTATTTCAAGGTATCTTATGGTTCTTGGTGCTATAGTAAATGGAATTGATTCTCTAATTTCCCTTTATGCTGAGTGAAATAAGTCAAGCAGAGAGTCAGTTACCATATGATTTTTCTTACTTGTGGAGCTAAGGTCAACATGGAAGACACTGGGAGATGGAGAGGAGAAGGGAGTTGGGATAAATCAGAGGGGGAGACAAACCATGAGAGACTGTGGACTCTGAGAAACAAACTGAGGGTTTTGGAGGGGAGAGGGGTGGAGGGATGGGTGAGCCTGCTAGTGGGTATTAAGGAGGGCACATATTGCATGGAGCACTGGGTGTGGTGCATAAACAATGAATCTTGAAACACTGAAAAAATAAAGTTTACATATCCAAAAATTAAAGGAAAAAGGAAAATAGTTGTGAGTTTTTTTATGATTATCAGCGGAATCAAGTAGAATAAGAGCCCTCACTTCATCTAAGGTCCTTCATAGTAAGCTACGTGAGTTCTCAATCCAGTACTTAGAGTACGCAGACTGGTTTTACTCAGCTGTGACTGTATCCTCTCTGCGACAGAATCACATAGGGGACTGTGGGCCATGGGCCAGGTTTGCACAGATAATTAGTCAGCAGTGGATGGAAGTTTTTTTAAGTACAAGGGGAAGGACCAATGAATGTATCTTTATAACAGGGATAAATGGAATTTCTCCTTTTATTAAGTCTGCTCTTTTAAGTGATAGAGAACCCTTCTTTGAAGTCTTTGCCTCTCTGATACTGGGGAACAATGGCTGTGATTATCTTTAAGGACTTAAAGGGAAAGCAAGACTGCTTGAGTTGTGCCTCACTTTCATCTCCTCTCCTGACTGTCTGTCCCTTTCTGGGCAGGTTTGCATGGAGCCTGCAGGCTGCAGGGCTCCTAGGACCAAGGTCATTCCCTATTAGGGCCTCTGCATCAGCCTGCCCCTCCCAAATCCTCTGATCACATAGAATTCCAGCATTTTCTGTTTCTGAAATCATTGTCTACAAACAAAAAAAGAAAACTTCTCTCAGCAGGTTTTGTTGGGAAGAAAAGGGTTTCAGGGTCCAGAAGAAAAACATTTCCTTTTTATTTCAATAACCCAGTTAAGAGGGAAGGGTTTGTTTGTTTGTTTAAATTCTTTTGCTTTGGTTTCTGTTGAAACTGATCTGTTCAAAGTCCTGAAATGAGGAAATCCAGGGGGCTGTGGTTATAAGCAGTTGTCTAATGATATCTTTTTGTCTCCTCTTTGTGTTTACACTTCTTACTGGCTGCTGTATAAAATGCTAAACCTTTAGATTCTTCATTTATAAAGTTATTCAGCTCTAGCAGGCTGGATAGTTTTTAAATGTTGTACTAAAGGAGCCAGCTGGTTATAAGATGAAGGTATCTCCTCACAAAATAATTCCATAAATTTTGCTATTCCAATAGCTTCTAAGGACACTTTTGATTAATAGTGAGATCAAGGCAATATGGTGCCTGGCTTCTCAGGAATGACCATTTAAGCTGGCAGCCCCAAACCCATTTTTTTCTTCTTGCAACAAGACCTTTCACTCCCAAAGATGTTTCAAGTTTACACAAACATTTGACTGTTTAAGCTAGCATATTCTAGCAACTGTCATTCACAGTAAGATTTGGTGGCTTTCTTTGGTGGCCGGCCCATAGTGACTTATGGCCAACTGCACATCTCAAGGTCTTCATTTAAAATAATATATGATTTTTTCTTCATATATATATGATATATGATATATATATGATAATATAATGATAACACATTTTATTTTTCCAACCAACTAATGCTATCCCTTCTCTTGGCTCCCCACACATACACAGCGTCACCACACACACAACTTCTGAGCTCTGCTATGGTAAAAAGAGTGTGAACTTTGAAACCAGGAAGACCCACATTTAAATCCTGGGCCTGAAAAATGCTGCCTGGATGACTTTAGCCAAGTTACCTCACCTTTTTGGGTTTCAGATTTCTCATCTGTAAAATGAGGAATAGAAGTATTCTCCTTAAAGGGATAACATAAAATTATACATATAAAGCATGTCATAATTTATTGGAACAAAAAAATTAAATAAATGTATTTTCTAAAATAATGAATCAGTGAAGAACTGTTGACTGGTGCATGAATCTTAGCTTTGGACCTAATATTCTATAATGATGAACAAGTACAAGCTATAAAAAGCTATAGATTCTTAATAGAATGTAAGGAAAGAGAAAATCTTAGAAAGATTTGCTGGAATGAGTCTGTTTTAAGTGAACTTTATTGGAACCCAGCTTTTTGTGCCTGTGCAATAGGAAAGTCTCAGAAAGAACTCTCTGAATTTTCCCTTAAAAGATTTTAGAATATGATCAAAGGAAGAAGATAAATATTATAGTTTTTAATATATTTACTGGTCCCCCCAGGTCCTGACCTCCATACATTAAGTACTTCCTTTGTTTAAGAAATTTCATTTCTTAATAGTTGTAGCCTGAATGCAAAAGATATTAAAAGTTTATTGGCATAAATAATTACCCCACCAAACATAGAAAGATTGGTGTACTATATTCTGCCAGTTGAGGTGAGGGACTAACATTTGTCTCCATGCAAAATTCCTGCAAACCACATGGTCCAAGACGATGAATTTTATCTTAGCAAGGGCATGGATCTAGTTCAACTGTGCTACCAACTAGTTCTGTGGTCTTGAGCAAGCACTTTTATTTTGACGTCCTTTCCAGTTGAGTTCAGGACAGCAGAAGTTTCCTGTGTTATTGTGTGCCAGTCCTGATTCTGGGCACAAGACCTAAAGGCAAATAAAGTAAAGGCAAATATCTGTACATTCCCAATTATAACTTGCCAAATGCAAAAGAGAAAATTAATGCAAGGTATGGAAGAGTAGGATACGTTTTAGATTAAAACATAGATTATCAGAGCAGTGCAAATAGAAGAGGAAATGCCTGGGCACAATTTTGAATGGAGCCAGAAGTTGTCAGATGCAGAATGTGAGCTGGTGGAGGAGGAAGTGAAAAGAGCACAAGGACATTCTGGGTAGAAGGTTAATGTGTGCAAAGTAAGGAAAAGGCATGGTACATTCAAATCAAATCATAACTATTTGGTTAAGAGCTTCACAAGAGTGGGGAACTTTGTTTTGTACAGGGATATATTCCCATCTCCTAGCATAAGGCCCGAGACATGGTACTCAGTAAACAAATAAATAATGGAGTAAATAAATTGGCATATATTTTTCTCTATATATCCAAGGTCCTTATCAGAATTCAGTTACTCTGTTCCTTTGACGATTTGTCTAATTTTCCCAGCTAGACTGTCAGTTCCTCACCACAAAACTCTTGGAAGGCCTTCTCTAGACACCTGACAATTGAATAATTGATCCAAGCCTGAAGTGCTAATTGAAACCTTTGTGGAAGGTCTGACTTGGCAGTGCCCATATCTAGGGATCACGAACTTGACGTACCTCTCTTGTTTGAGGGAAAGCAGAAATCAGGTGGGTTAATTCTGAGAATTACCCTGGGAAGTACAATAGTGAAGCCAACACAGCATCTGTAAGAAATGCAACTGGGGGGTGCCTGGGTGGCTCAGTGGGTTAAGCTGCTGCCTTCGGCTCAGGTCATGATCTCAGGGTCCTGGGATCGAGTCCCGCATTGGGCTCTCTGCTCGGCAGGGAGCCTGCTTCCTCCTCTCTCTCTCTGCCTGCCTCTCTGCCTACTTGTAATCTCTTTCAAATAAATAAATAAATCTTTAAAAAAAAAAATGCAACTGGGTTTCCTAAGGAGGAAGAAAAGTGTTAGGGACTCGTTGGAGATTAAATAACATCCATTTGCCATAATGAGGGCCTGAGCAAGCGCAGAAACCTGTGGTTAAAGAAAATCACAGCTTCTCCACTCCCAGCACAACTGTGGGTGTAGGGGACCTTCCTGTTTCATTATTCTGAGGAAAAGCATTATCGGGGAATTGCCAAGACTTGAGCGTCTAAATCAATATGTGCTGAGAGTTACCAAGCAGGAAAGCCAGAAACTATAATACTTTGAACACTATTTTTAGAGTCAATTTTGAGAAAGTCCATGAATTCAAATTCAAGGACACATTTTCAGTGCTGGCACTCGTTAGCCGATACCATCACGCGTTTGTTCTTTTTTCTTTTTCTTTCTTTCCTTTTAGAAGTGTTTAACGAGTCTACACTATTTGCCAAGCACTGTCCTTGCTCTGTGGCATGCTCAGTATGTGGACCCTGCCCTAAAGGAGGGTAAATTCGTGTGAGGGGAATTCCAGCCACTCTCGAATGTGTAATCATTCAAGAAAAATTGGAGTTAACTTCCTGCTCATGTAATGGTCCTGGGCAAAGGAACCACTTGCTAAGCATTTTGTTTCTGTGTGGTCATTCAGGAATGCAGACCTAAGGAGGCTCTGCCGTTTTCTACAAGTAGGTCCAAGGGATCTTCCTGGGGCTGGTCTCCATTCCAGATGGTTAGAAGAGACAAAGGGAAGAAAAAAACATCCACCGGGGTCTTTCTGGGCCAGGTTCTAAGGCGGCACTCATCATCTTCACTTGGGTAGAATGCATCTGCCTGTGACAGAGGATGAGAAATGTGGTCTGGCTGTGCCCTGCGGACTGGTTAGGGGGTGCTGCAAGTCTCTGCCATCACGGTCTACTATAGAGAACAATAAGTCAGATTCCACGGCAATACAAGAGAAAGGAGAATCAGGTAGATTTACTGACTACGAGGTCAGCCGTTTGCTTCCCCATGAATTAGAGCATTCTGGCCCTCAAGGCAAAATTTCATGGGTTACATATCATTATCTTCACTTTACAGAAAAAGAAAGGGAGACTCAGAGTGTTGCAAGCAACTTTTGATAGTGCTCATTTGAAGCCATAGATGAAAAGTAAACAGAACATTTGCAGTCCCTGTGTCCCCAATTTGCAGGGAAATTAATAGTGTTCTCACTGGTCAAAAATAACAATGCAACAAATACTTCTCCAGACAGGGTTTTCAGCTAGTGATCACCGTTCTTGCTCTAACATTCCCTCTACCATGTTTTTGGTGATGTATGACTTCCCATAGAAGTTTACGTGGTGATACTCAGCTATAAAGCATGGACCAAAGACTCATCACTCTGTCATTTCTTTGCCCATCTATCCATCTTTCCTTCATTGGTTGGTCCATTCCTTTTTTTTCCCTCAACCACATCGAATATTTACTGTGCCCATTTTATGTGCCCAGTACTGTGGTGGGTGTTTGAAACACAAAGACAGAGACTATGGTGCCTTGTCATGGCAAGCTCACTGTCTAGTCGAGGAATCAGACATGAAAATGGATGATTAAAGTGTAAGGTTTTTAGAGGGTGTGGGACAGAAAATGCAATTGGACTAAGAGATGGGAGAACTGACTTTGCCAGAGAATACAGTCTAAGAGAGGACCCACAAAAAGGGAATAAACAGATTTGAGCAACTGGAAAGTTTTCCCAGGTTAAAGAATCAACAGTCAGAACATCCCAGGTTAAGGAATGAAATAATCTTTTGGGTAAATAAATAGAAAGAAAGAAGAAGAAACAGAGTTATGGGACTCCAGGCAGGGAAAATAGAGCAGGTGGCGCTTGTACTTTTCCTGAAATGCCTTTCTCTTTATACCTTTTTTTTAATGTCTAAATCGAATCTGTTCTTCAAGATCTATATATAATTCATCTTCACATTGACCCAAAGTGTTTTCCTTACACATGGTAAGTAACGACTTTAGAATAAATCTGGTTTTCAAATCTCATTCTACCCCTTAGAACCTATGTGTGTTTGAA
This sequence comes from Mustela nivalis, assembly GCF_964662115.1. Classification (NCBI taxonomy): domain Eukaryota; kingdom Metazoa; phylum Chordata; class Mammalia; order Carnivora; family Mustelidae; genus Mustela; species Mustela nivalis. Next base: position 386,461 of record NW_028135969.1, read on the forward strand.
CACTTTGGATAATCTTTGAACCTCTACTTCCTCCTCTGTAAAATGGGCATGAAGATTTGAAACTTACAAGGTTCTTGTTGGGATCAAAGCCCATTGTGCTTGAACAAATATTTCATAAACCATGAAGTACTAGTAAACACTAGTTATGTTAGTTATTATTCTTTTCTTACAGTATTTCTTATAGTTAGTAATATTAGAAATAGAAAAGTTATTATTTATTTGATATCAGAAAATTTATAACTGATGCCCTTGCTTAGTTAGTAGCAGAAAATTAGAGGGGCATTCCTAGATAGGAAGAAAATCTGCCTACTTTGCACAGAGCCCTGATACTGAAAAGAAGTAAACAAATACTTCCGGGTCATTCAGAAAGCCTCAGAAATGGTTTGTGTTTAATTGTAAAGCTTCCCCCAAGAGAAGATGAATTGCCTCTCTTTGTGGAAAGGTTATCTTTCATTTGGATAATGTCTGCTTCAGCTCAAAAGACCTTCCTTGAATCCGGTCCCAAGCCAGGTATGTCAGGTATACAGAGAAAAGACACAGTCCCTGTCCTCAGACAACTCAAATCGTGGGTGAACTCTTAGTAAATAGAGTGTCCAGAAATGTCTTCCCCCACCCCTGGGACTATCTCTTCTCAAAGGATTGGGAAGCTAGAGCACTGGAGAGGAGGATAAGAGAGGGATTATTTGAGCAAATTTTAACTCTGTCTTCTCTGAGAACTGTTGTCATTTGCCACATATGGCAGGCTTACATGTAAATTTAAATTTAAAATCCAGTTCCTCATTTGGAGGAGCCACATTTCCAGTGCTCTAGGGTTACTTGTGGCCAGTAGCTACTCTGTGAGCACAGAATCTTTCACCATCGTAGAGCATCCAGTGGGGTAGCCCTGGGAGTCTGGCTCCTGTGTGATCCCCAGGAGGACCTGAGGGTCTGGCAGAGAGGTTGAAGTCAGTCTCTTGCCAGCCCTCTGCCCCTGTAGTTTGACTCCTCCTACTCTGGGATCACAGAGATCTCTTCTATTCAAATATCAGGATTTCCCATTCTAAATAAAAACCAGTCTTTGGGGCACCTGGGTGGCTCAGTCTGTTAAGCATCTGCCTTCAGCTCAAGTCATGATCCCAGGGTTTTGGCATCAAGTCCCACATTGGGCTCCCTGATCAGTAGGAAGCCTGGTTCTCTGCCCCTCCCCATGCTCATACTTTCTCTCTCTCAAATAAATCAAAGATTTAAAAAAAAAAAAAGAAAGAAAGAAAAAAAAAAAAAAAAAGAAAAGAAAATCAGCCCTGGACTTCCTGTGCCCACCAGGAGCAAAAATAAACCCTAGCATGACATGAAAAGAGCATGGTTATTTATTCTTCCCATGCCACTCCTGTCCCAAGTCCCAGGTGTGTTTGTTCTCTGCAGATGGTCCCAGTCTATAGCAGTTCAATTTATGATACTCGTGCCGTGGTCCAAGAGTGATGCACATTCAGTAGAAATTCTGTGAGTTTAGTGTGAGGGGGATTAAAATGAAAGCCATGAAATTGTGCTTACAATGGTGGATGCAACAGATGTGACTCAGCCACGGACAGGGTGATTGTTTGAAACAAGATGGGATTGGGAGGGAGACAAACCATAAGAGACTCTTAATCTCACAAAACAAACTGAGGTTGCTGGGGGGAGGGGGGATGGGAGAACGGGGTGGGGTTATGGACATTAGGGAGGGTACTTGCTATGGTGAGTGCTGTGAAGTATGTAAACCTGGCGATTCACAGACCTGTACCCCTGGGGATAAAAATATATTATATGTTTATTAAAAAAAATAAAGTCTGGGGTAGAAACCATCCAACTAGGGGCTAAGACAGAGTAGTTGACCTTTGGCTCTGCTCTCATTTAATGAGAGGCACTGTGTTAAGTCCTTGAAACTTTGTTACCTGTAAAACACACGTAATAATAACTCACCTACCTGATCGGGATGCGGTGACATTTAAACAAGACGGCTCACCGCCATTTAACCCATAAACTCTGGGAAGAAAGGAGCTATATCAGGCACCTTCCATGGGCCAAAATCTCTTCAAGGCCCATTACATTCTTGTTATTTATTCCCCAACACCATCCTCAATATGTAGATGTGATCCTTACCACAAAAGAGCGTCTTTTGTTTCTAGACCCTACTATCCATTTCTGAGCAGACTACGTATCACACATTATTCTGGTTGGTTTTATAGGTGTAACTTCTGTAAATCTTTCTACCTACTAAACTAGGTAATAATGTCCTCCCTTTGACTTACCATGCTAGTGAGGCCCACAGGGGTTAAGTAACTTGCCTAGAGGCAAACAGGAAATAAATAGCAGAGAGGGAGTTTCACCCTTTAAGACTCTGAAAACTCTTTGTACTCATTTTGTTGGCTATAACTATGCTAGGCAGAATGTCTAAAGTGGGCCCCAAAAGAGGTTATGCCCTAATCCCTGAAATCTGTGACTATTATGAGGGGCCACACCAGTGATTACATTATGTTATACTCACAGTTTACATTAAGAAGGGAGATTACGCCACTGGGCTCAGTTGAATCACATAAGCCCTGAAAAGCAGAGAGAGTTCTCTGTCTGATGGCAGAAGTCGGAGGGATTTGAAGCACAAGGGAGATTCCTGGTGCTGTTGAGGCTTGAAGATGGAGGGCCCCCATAGAAGGGATCTGAGCAGCTCTAGGGGTGGTGAGCAGCCCCCACTAATCACTGCAACCACAAAACTGAATTTTGCCAACACAACCTGAATACACCAGGAAGTGGACTGTCCCCAGAGTCCCTGGGTGAGAGCGGTGCTGGCTGGCACCTTAACCTTGGTCTGGTGAGACCCTGAGCAGAGAAACCCACTGAGCCTGCTCATAGGCACCAAGCTGTGATCTGATCAGCAGGCATGTGTGTTCAGCTGCCGAATTTGCGATGATGTGTTACACAGCAAGAGAAAAAGAATGCAAAGGCTTTATATGAGTTTACATGTGTTAATAGCACCTACCTGACAAGATTATTTTATGGACTAAGTAGAAAACAACAACAAAAAACCCACAGCATTCAGCACAGTTGTTGACATTTAGGAAGCATGTAATAAATGGTCCGTTTTATTTGTGCCCATTGTACAGGTAGGAAGACTGAGGCTTCGATGGCTAAATAGCGTGCCCAGGGCCCTGGAAGAGGTGGGAGTCAGGATCAGTGTAGACACCAAGGGCTGCTGCTCTTCCTCCGTAGACCAGGCATTTAGACAGGAATGCACATTGGAATTACCTGCACAACTTGCTAAAATGGAGATTCTCATGTCCTGATCCCAGTGATTATGATTCAAAATCTTGGGTGATCTTGAGTAACTGTATATCTAAAGGTATTATGGATGCTTCTGATGTACACACCCACAGAGTGACTGTACTAGACTGTGAATTTCTTGAGCTAGGGGTGTTCTTGTATCTTGTTTGTGCCCACAACAGGGCCTGGGACCTACAGTAGAATATATCCATACTTCCAGTGGATTGTCCGACCTTTAGTGTTTCTGCTACAGCACCATTGACCTTGGAGTCATTGTTGGTGAACCTATATCCCTACCGTCCTCCCAACTCAATCTGCCATTTTGGTGGCTGGCAGTGAGCCCTGCATTTGTTCTGAGAGCTCCCAAAGCTATGAATCAGCTCCCCCGCACCCGCCCGGCCCGCTCACATCCAAGTATGTAGTTTCTCTGTCTTTTCTTAGTCCGCGGAGGAGGCATTGCCACTCACCTGACAGCAGCAGTTTTAAAATAAGTTGGTGAAGGATCGAAGCAGAGACTCGAAGCCACGTTGCTGAGTGGGGTGAGCCTTTCCTGAGTGGGCTTGAGAAAGGCAGATAAAAGGCCAGCATGGAGAAGGATCACGCTAACGCAAGTGATCTCATCTACTAAAATACCAAGCTTAGGAAAGTCTACATCTTTTTTTAAACCTTAGTCGTAGTTATTCCCTGTGGCTGTTTGGACATGTCAAGTGTTTTATTTTTTAAGCTGATAACAGTAACTTCAAAAGGTTTGGCTTGTGTCAGACAACTTTGGGAAAAGTGTTACTGTGTTGCCTTTCACCTTTCAACTTGGACACTCAGCTATGTTATAAAACTTTTATAGATTAACTGCACAGAAATAATCAGCACTGGTTATAATAAGTTAACTTGAATTCCCTTCCCTGGACAGGATTCTACATGCTTAGTGGACACTCTTTTACAACAACGAACTTTAGCACTAGAAATAGTAAAAGGAAGAAGTTTATGTTGCTTGAAAATTCCAGTATAGTGTAAAATATTTTGTTATAGCCTACTGCTGCTTAAAATGCATCTGGTACAAAAGGCTTAGAATGCATAACTTCTTACTCATAACTATTAATAAGGATAATACATCAGCAAATTTGACATTCCAATTCTAGCAACAATTCCTCCTTGATACCTGGGAAATGTGTATGACATATCTATTATTCATATATATCTCTATCCCAACAGGACCACAGTACTGAACTGTGCAACTCTAGGAGTACCATTCACTTTGAGGGGTATTAATGTTGACCCATTCCCAGGAGATCTGTAGGATATAATCTTCCACTTTTACACTGACAGCCTGGAATCTGCCAATACAATTCTTGCCTTAGCATTGGAAGTACTTACTGTTTCTCAATTCAGAATATCTTGAAGAGATTAAGATTTTGTCATCCATGAGTTGTGAGAATTATTATTGTTCAATGGCAGCTATTTTACTTACTCCTTCATATCACTCCTATTGGTGTCCATCTCTTTATTCACTTTCGAAGCACCATGTTATCTTGCTGTGTGAGTGAAAGGGAAGATGTCCTAGGGTTCATAAATGGAATATGAATACATTTTTCACTATACTGGTACAGTAGGTACCAAGGAACATTTTATAAGCTGTCTTGGAAATCTATCAGTAACACTGAATGTATGCAGAAACATTAAAAAAAAAGCCAACTCATAAGTGAATGTTTGGAGCACAGTCTGTACCTCAATATATGTATGTCTATATCATGCGCCTATATATGTATATATGTTATTTCTTGGGAGTTACTGTCCTTGTTCCACTAGGAAGAAATAATCAAATGCCCAAGGTGATGAATATCTAGGCAAAAGTGGATAACCACAAAGAAAACAATAAATCTTGACTATTTTACATAATATACAAAAATTCCATGAGGATTATAGTTCTAAATGAGAAGACAAGATTTTTTTGAAAAAAAAAAAAAAAAAAAAAAAAAAAAGAATGTCTTCAAATCCTCAGGATAGGCAAAAATTTCTAAAAACAATAAAAAAAAACAAAGAAAAGTTCTAGACAAAAAAATCTGATGAATTAGACTACTTTAAAATGAAGAAATTCTATTTATCAAAAGGTACAACAGAATGGGAGATGATATTTACAATTTTTTTTTACAAATTTTAATTATGACTACCATATATTTCCAATAAGATGTCATATCCAAAATACATAAAGGACTCCTACAACTCAAGGATAATCCAACAGAAATATGAGCAAAGGACTTAAATAAGCACTTTATGAAAAAAGACATTGAAAATGGCCAAACACACCAATGGCTCATCAGTAATCATCAGAGTAATGCAAATTAAAACTCAGTGCAGTACCACCACTGGTATGGCTCAAATTAAAGGCAAATAATACCACATACAGTTGACTCTTGAATAGCACAGAGGTGAGGCGCACTGACACCTACGTATTTGAAAATCCATGTGTAAATTTTGACTCCCCCCAAACCTAACTATTGTTGACTGGAAGCCCTACTGATAACACAAAGTCAGTTAACACATTTTGTATGTTACATGTATCATATATTGTATTCTTCCAACAAAGCATGCTGAAGAAAGTGTTAAGAAATCCTTGGAGAAAATGCATTTACAGTACTATTAAAAAAAAAATCCAGTATAGAAGTGGACTTGAGCAGTTCATACCCAAGTTTTTAAGGATCAACTATTAGCTAAGTTATGCAACAACTACAATGCTTGGTGATAAAAATGTACACTGCAACTTCTTAGGTGAAATTAGTATCTACCCAATGTTTCAGTAAGTTCTACCATATACCCAACAGGACTATACCCCTATGTTTACCAGAATACATAAAGGAATATTTATAGTAGTAATACTTGTCATAGTCCCAAACTGAAAACTCAATGTCTATCAACACCAGAATGGATACATTGAGATAAGAGAATGCATAAGAGAACACTGTACCATCATGCATGCACAAACATTGACACCTCTCCTGAACACAATGTTGAGTGAAAGAAACCCAGACCTGAAGAATAGGATTCAATTTACATAAAATTCAGACACAAGTAAAACTAAGTAACAGTGTTAAAAGTTACAATGGTGGTTAACCCTGAGGAGAGAAGCAAGGACTGTGAGGAACTCAAGAGAGATTCTAGGTGCTGGTAATTTTCAGTCTTTGGTTATCAAATACATAGGAGTGTTCACTTTCTGGAAAGTCATTCAACTGAACATGTATCGTTTGTGCATATTGTTTTGTGTGTTATTCTTGTGTATGAGGCCAACAGAAGTTCACATTAAAAAAAACAGCCTAAACACCCCCCAAAACAAAAGAATTTTATAGGTATTCTATTCATGAAAGCTTATTGATTAAAACACTGCTAAAAAAAAAAACAAAACAACAAACAACACTGCTTAGTGTTATCCTGCTTTTTATAGAAAGAACATTTTTGCTCAAACATATGTCTCTGTGTTAAAAACCTTACTTGATATTTGGAAGAGAAAACACTCGAGACAAAATGCTTCTAGGCATCTGTTTTGAATGGATTTCAATGCCTCTAAAAGTCATTTTATTGATAATGTGCTAAGCTAAACATTTTCAATTTCATATCATTGACTTGAGTACTACTATGTTTTTACTACTGAAAGATCAACAAATGCTTATGCTAATCAGCTTGATACTTGGGATGCCAGAATGGAAATTTCTTTGTCTACATAAAGTAGTCGAGCTGAAAAATACCCAGGGATATCCATAGCGGTCATGCTTTCAATGGATAGGAAGCTGCAAGCAAGCAAGAACTTCTTAGCCAACACCCTCACCAAATTCAGCAACATGCCACCAAGTTTTATTTGTTCTTGTGCAAATGGCTCTCTCTAAGAGAACATTTCCTTACATAGTTCAATCTAATATTAGGCTTAAATCCAAGGATGCTAAGACTTAATTATCTCATTTCCTCCATAAGTGATACAGCATGTTACTATTTGGCTATAATTGTTAATGGTGTTCCTAACACAGACTTGGAGGGGAGGTGTGCTAGGGACTGTGTATTGTTTTTGATGGTAGCCATGGATGATGAGGCATACCTATGCAAAATGACTTGCATGCAGGATTAGACTTAAAGCTATTCATTGATCTTTTCTAAATATTAGTATTAAAATGCATTTTTCCCAGGATTTCTAACTTTGTGTCACTCTGAACAAGAGGAATAGGTAAGGGTTGAGTATGCTGTTTCTCATTTAACCAAATGTAATTTAATTTAGACATTTGAGTGCTTGCTACTTCAAAGCAATGAAACATAAGCTTTTCACATGACTACACACATGAGCATACACAAAACATACATAGAACACTGTACCATCAAGAAAAAGCATTCAGGTATAGCTTTCATGGCTCTATTTTTTTTAATTATATATCTGGACATCACGTGTCTTCCAAGTTCTAGTTCTATATCTTCATCTGTCTGATAAATATTTCCACTCAGGATGTTCCTCTATTACCTCAAACGTATCGTATCTAAAATTAAATCCCTTACGTCCAGTTCTAACTAGCTTTCCTATATTAATAGTCATGCATACCATAAATATTCCAGTTACTCAAGGTCCAAAGTTTGAAGTCACCTTTTACCCTCATTGTAGTTTTAATTCACATTTGCCTAATGGCTAATTACAAACTATTTTTCATATGTTGATTTGGCCATTTGTACATCTTTTTTGGTGATGTGTTCACTCATCCAGTGTATATTTAGACAGTTTTATCTCTAGAATTTTAATTTGTGTCTTTCATGTTTTCTATCTCTACTTATATGCTCTATCTTATCTACCCTCTTGTACATATGGAATATTATGAAATTACTGTTAAAAAATGTTCTTGCCCAGTATGGTACTGGCACAAAAACAGACACATAGATCAATGGAACAGAATAGAGAGCCCAGAAATAGACCCTCAACTCTATGGTCAACTAATCTTCAACAAAGTGGGAAAGAATGTCCAATGGAAAAAAGACAGTCTCTTCAATAAATGGTGTTGGGAAAATAGGACAGGAACATGCATAAAAGTGAAATTGGACCATTTCTTTATACAACACACGAAAATAGACTCAAAATGGATGAAAGACCTCAATGTGAGAAAGGAACCCATCAAATTCCTTGAGAAGAACACAGGCAGCAACCTCTTCAACCTCAGCAGCAGCAACTTCTTACTAGGAACATTGCTAAAGGCAAGGGAAGCAGGAGCAAAAATGAACTATTTGGACTTCATCAAGATCAAAGGCTTTTGCACAGCAAAGGAAAACAATTGACAAAACCAAAAGACAACAGACAGAATGGGAGAAGATATTTGCAAATGACATATCAGATAAAGGGCTAGTATCCAAAATCTATAAAAAATACTTAGCAAACTGAACACCCAAAGAATAAATAATCCAATCAAGAAATGGGCAGAAAACATGAACAGACATTTCTCTAGAGAAGACATCCAGATGGCCAACAGACACATGAAAAAGTGCTCCACATCACTCAGTATCAGGGAAATACAAATCAAAACCACAATGAGATACCACCTCACACCAGTCAGAATGGCTAAAATTTACAAGTCAGGAAATGACAGATGCTGGAGCGAATGCTAAAAAAGGGGACCCCTCCTACGCTGTTGGTGGGCATGCAAGTTGGTGCAACCACTCTGGAAAACAGCATGGAGGTTCCACAAAAAGCTGAAAATAGAGCTACCTTACCACCCAGCAATTGCACTACTGGGTATTTACCCTAAAGACACAAAGATAGTGATCCGAAGGGGCATGTGCACCCAAATGTTTATAGCAGCAATGTCCACAATAACCAAACTATGGAAAGAGCCTAGATGTCCATCAACAGATGAATAGATAAAGGAGAAGTGGTATATATATACACAATGGAATACTATGCAGCCATCAAAAGAAATGAAATCTTGCCACTTGCAATGACGTGGATGGAATTAGAGGGTATTATGCTTAGCGAAATAAGTCAGTCAGAGAAAGACAACTTTCATATGATCTCCCTGATATGAGGAAGTGGAGATGGAATGTGGGTGCTTTGGGAGGTAGGAAAAGAATATGAAACAAGATGGGTTCGGAAAGGAGACAAACCATAAGGGACTCTTAATGTCACAAAACAAACTGAGGGTGGCCAGGGGTGGGGGTAGGGAGAGGGTGGTGGGGTTATGGACATTGGGGAGGGTATGTGCTATGGTGAGTGCATGAAGTTGTAAACCTGGTGATTCACAGACCTGTACTCCTGGGACTAATAATACATTATATGTTTATAAAAATAATTTTTAAAAAACTTTAAATAAAAATTAAAAAATAAAAGGAAAGAAAAAGTGTTCTTACCTGTATATTCTATCACTGGCAGTATTTGTGGGTCTGTTTCTATTGATTAATTTTTCTCGTCATCATGACTTACTTTCCTACTCTTTTGCATGGCTGGTATATTTGACTGGATGACACTGGGAATTTTACCTTGTTGGGTTCTGGACATAATTGTTTTTGAGAAAGAGTTGATATGAAACATTAGTTTCAGGCATACAGTATGATTCAATCCACAGTAAGTCTAGTCACCATTAATTATCATAAAAGGTTACAAACTTTGTTCTTGTAATGCAAACATTTAAGATCCACTCTCCTGGGAACCTTCTAATATGCACAATACCATTGACCATAATCACCAGGCTCACACCACATTCCTATTCATTTCACAACTGGAAATCTGTACCTTCCCTTTCATCCATTTTGCCTGCCCACCAGGCCCTTTCTCCACTGGTAACCATCCCTGTGTTCTTTGTATTCATGAGTTTGTTTGCTCATCTTTGTTTTTTAGATTTTGCATGCCAATTGTATCATATGGTATTTGTCTTTCTCTGACTTATTTTACTTAGAAGGATACCCTTGAAGTCCTCCATGTTGTTACAAATGGCAAGATTTTATTCCTTTTATGGCTGAGTAGTATCTGTGCATGTGTGTGTATAGTATATATATGCATGTATGTGTGTCTCATATCCTTATCCATTCATCCACCAACTGACACTTAACATTGTTTCCATCTTGACTATTTATCCTTTTTTTGTTCTTATAAATATTTTTGAAGTGTATTCTTTGACACTGTTAAATTACTTGGAAACAATTGGATTCTTCTATAACTTCTTTTAAAATGTCAGGATTAGAGCAGGCTTCATTCCACAGACAGTTTTGTTTCACTACTGAAGGTAGATCTTTCTGGAGTAGTCTTCTGATATCCTATGAATTACTGGGGTTTTCTACTCTAGCCTTCAAGAAGAGAAACTATTTTTACTTTGAGATATAGGAATTGTTCTCTAATATCTTCTTGGTGATTCTCTCAGGTTTCTCTTTCTCACTTATTTTATTAGTATTCTCGCTCCCCACTCCTTTTCATACTCCTCCCTATAAGCTTTTGCTGTCTTGAACTCCCAAAAGATCATCTCAATTCATGGGAGAGACTGCTAGACTCTATCAGGATTCTCCCTCTATATCCTGCTTCCTTCATCTCTCTACTCAGTAAACTGGAGTTTCACAACCTCTGATCTTGTGCTGACTTTGTTTTCAACCTCTGATCACTGTCCTGTCATCTGTAATGTTGAAGATCTAAAAACCTTGTTTCATATACTTTGTTTTACTTAGTTGTTTCAGGAAGGAGGTTATATCAAATCCTTGCTACTCCATCTTGGTCAAGTGTAGAAGTTGTTACGGCTTTTTAAACTTCTTGGGCCAGTCTTTGTACAACTCACCTAATAGGTCACAGTGTATCATCTGGTACGTGAACTATCTGACTACTGAAATTTTTCTAACAATGTTCCCTATTCTCAGTCTCTACTACTTGCAATTCATTCACTTTAACTCAGTCACAATAATTTTAATGTACCATGACTTTCTTCAAAACCAGTGAAGTTTCCCTTTGGCTTCAGGATGCAATCCCAATTTCTAGTCTAGCATGCAAGATCCTCCACAATCCGACCTCCATTTATTTAACTTTCAAAACTTACTTTTCATTATTCCAACCAGGCTGAACTAAACAGGGCTTCCCAACGTTATTTGTGCACATCACTCTCTTTGTCTTGTTAGGATATTCTCCCCATGAAGAACACTCTTCTCTATGCCTATTCAAGTTCTACCCATTTTTCAAGAAAGTGTTTAAGTTTCACTTTCTTTTTAGATCCTTTAAGACCCTACTCCATGAAGCTTCTATGTGTATTTTTTTTTTTTGTCCTTACTGCTTAAAATTATTGCCTTGCCTACCAAGATGGTAATTTAATAGGTTTTTTGACAATTTTCCTAGTAACTTTTCAGAACAAAGCTTAGAAGTTCAGGTTCTTTTCATTCTTAAAAATTAATTTTTGATAGGCAAGTCTGACTTTTCCCTCACTAGATGATATAACTCTTGACATCAGAAGCTTGTCTTATACACCATTACCTACATGCTTAAGCTCATCACTGTGTCCTCTAGGAGTGTAATATTTCATGGTCAGTCTCTGTGCTATTCACATTCTTTTGCTAAAAATGTCAATGTAAGTTTCTTATCCCTGATAACCTGTCAGCTCTGCAAAGCTTCAAGGTGATAGGCTGTAGGAACTCTTCCTTTAATTTCTTACCTCCTTTACTATTTCCCCTTCAGGAAAAAATTATCAGCTTCATATGTGGAGTGATTCTACAACAGGGTGAGGAATGCCAACAGAACACCTTAATGCCAATGAAACACTGAGACACCTTAGTCTCCCCATAGCACAAGGCTCTCCTGATGCTTGGTAAATCTGTGTTCTAGTAAAGGTCCCAGTCATCTTTCATCTTAGAGAAGTAGAGGTTTTGTCCACTCTCTCAGGAGCTATGGGTATTCAAAAAGCAGGGTCCTTTTTGTTGGGTATCAAGATATGTCAAACAATTCCCAGTACCCTAAAGAGAATCTTCTCCTTATATTTTGAGATTCCCAGCCACCCTCATAGTGTAGATAGCCCAGTGGCTTTTCCTTTTTTTGTACTCTGGCTCACATTTAAAGAACAGAGTTGCTAACTACCAGGATATAAAGACCATGGTGCCTGTAAAAGGTCATTCTCATTGCTATTAACTAGCCTCTTCCTAATTTGTGGTATATGCCACCATTTCCATGACGAAGGAAGTGATCCAAAAGTACTGACTGATCTCTCTTTAACATTTTTTCAGCCTGGAGTTTTCTTCCACCAGACATAAGCATGGGTGACTTTTACTTCAGTAATAGCTATAATCAGTTACCATTTTATTGGAGGCAACTTCCCCAACCTCACTTTCTATCTTCTTATCTTGTTGGGTTTCATTATAGTGCTTACAGCCACTTGATACATTTATTCATTTTTCTCTTCTCCATCATAGTAGCCAACATGAATAGCTCAGCTCAACTGTCTGTGATATATCACCATGACAGAAAATCAAGTCATTAGGACCTTTTTTTGGGATCACATTTCCCCCTTAGCCTAGGTTACTACTACCCAACCATTTGTCATTTAATTCCTTAACTCTCAAAAAAAACTCTCACAAAAAAATAACTAGTGTTATTAAAAAAAAAAATCTCTTAATGTACATATATGTATGTAGCCGAAAAGAAAGTGGTGATAACACGAATTATGAGTCTTGGGGCCTATCCACTCTGCCCTGGCTGACCACAAACCCACTTTATATTGCAAAAGAAAGCTGTTAGAGCGTTTGCTTTAAGATACAAACTCTAAAAACTCTAATAAAACAAAATAGAACTTTATTCATGTTTAATGGTTGCATTGCAAGCATGGATTTCACAATCTCAAACCATATGAAGGAACAGTTTATATGCTGATGTTGTTCTTAGGGAACATGTCAACTAAAGAATAAATTTATAGACACAAATTAAATACATAAGGGAAAGGCAGGGAGTGGCTTCTAAGAAATCATAAAATTTAAGCATTTAGGGAATGGAAAAATACATAGAATTGACTTTTATTTAAGTGTGGGAGAGTTCACAAAAATAATTTTGAAGAACAATTCAATTAAACTACATTTTGGTATATAATAGATACCTACATGCAGTCTTTCTTTACTTTAGGCCTTCAGAGGCCAAAGAACCTCATGGATTACTCAAAGTTACCTCTACCTGTTAGGGCTCAAATTCCTCCTTTTCTGCTTGGTTAAAGTTGATATCTTAACTCCAGTGATAAATTAGCTCTTCTAGGAAACAAGATAGCAAACTAGGATTAAAAAAAAACAGGAATTTCCAACAAGATGCATTAAAGGACACAGGACTTACAGTGAGCAAGTCATCCTGGTTTGTCCAAGACTTTTCAGCTTTAGGACTAAAATTCAACAATCAGGGAAACCATGGAGTCCTGGGCAAACTGGGATGGCTGTCACCCTTACAGATATCTCTCTAATGATAACAAGCCCAAGTTATCAGATCACACCCAAAACTATTTATTTGGTTTTGTGAAGTCATTGCCTGATGTACCAAGACCAAAACAATGGACTGGGTCTTAGGGTCTATACCAGATAATGAGCTTTTGCATCTGGCAGACATCTTGCCTAGATACTATGTTCTGCTGTTTACTAGCCCTGTGAGCTTTTGCAAATCCCTTTACAATTTTGACCTTCGGCTAGTAGGACTGCTTATAACACCGAAATAGGAAGTTACTTAGCATGGTGCCTAGAGTTAAGTATCTCTATGTAATTTATTATTAGTTCATCATTAGTTTTTGATGTGGTGTTCAATGATTCATTAGTTGTGTATATTTTTAATAAGCTGCAGTAGATGGTATCTCCTCCTCTTCATCCTCATCATTATCATGGCCCTAAGAATCAAAGGTTCAGGCTCTTTCATTATTTATTATTGTGACCTTGGTCAAGACTTTTCCCTGTCCTAGACCTCAGTTTTCTTACCTGTAAAGTGAAGAGAACTATAGAACCCATCCTTGTACTGGAAGATTATTATGAAATCAAATGAGAAAATGTAGGTTAAGAGAAATGTATATTGTAAAGCTGGATTCAAATGCAAAGATTCAAGATATGCTAATGTGTCAATGCTGAAGGAAGGACTGGACCTCCAGAAATGAAATGGATAACAGTAGTTACACTTATTTAAAAAGTCAGTTGGCATATTGCCTGTGGTGCTAGTTATTAAACCTCAAGAAAGACAAAACAATCAGGGAGAGTCCAAGATGGCAATGTAGGAAAATCCTGAACTCAACTTCTCCACAAACAAACCAAATCTATACTTTCATATAGAGCAATTCCTTCTGAAGAATGGAGGCCTGATTGAACAGCTTCTGCACAATGAAGAATGGCAAGAGAGATGGAGATACAGTAATGAAGGAAACCCCCAACCCTGATGTTGCAAACTATCATAGGAAGGGACAGTACTGAAGGACCAGGAATAAATTTTTCTCCCTGGGAAACATGGTGGTGGGGAGGGAGAAGCTGCCATTTTAAATTCTAGTTGCCCTTTCAAAGGAACTAGCCCTGAATCCCTGCCAAATGTCAGGGGAGTGGCTAGAATGCTCCCTGGATCTAAGGTGATGGTAAGCACAATACTTTATGCTACCCCTCCACTTTGAGAGTACAGATTGGGGGAGGAACTGGGCACTATAGTTGGCCAGCTGCTTCAGGGAGAACTGGGGTTCTGCTGCACACTATCTCCAGCTGTCCCACCAAGGTAGCCTCAGTACAGTGCATACTGGGATACCCCTTGGCAGTACTCCCTTAGCTCCAGCCATTTTGCTAAAATGGCACAGGCACAAATCACTGCACCACTTCAGCACCAGAATTTTAGGAACATCCCCAGTGCAGAGCACCTCAGGACCTCTCAGCCTATAGCTGCTTTAGACTCAGACAACTCACAGAACACCCTTAAGCAAAACACACAAGGACCTCCCTCCCCACCCCACAATTTGGTGCCAGCTCAGCCCCAGCTGCCCAACCAGGACACCCCCTAATGTGGAGTGTTCTGGGATCCTGCAGCCCACATTGTCTCAGCTCCAGCCACCCTGCCAGTGCACCCTCTATACAGAGTGCCCCATGACACCATAGCTATCATCTACTTTGCCTTCAGTTGTTCTGAAAAAGCATGTCCTCTACAAAGAAAGCCCTGGGACCTTCTAGCTTGTACCCATTTCAGCTTCAGCAACCCTGTCAAGGTGCTGTCGATAAAGAAATCCCCAGGACCATACCAGTCTATGCATACTTTGGCTCCAACAATCCCACCGGGGTAGCCCCAGCAAAGAATGACACAGGACACCCCCACCAGCCACAGCTCTAGTCAGCCACCCAAAGTCACCAGGCACACAAGTGTACACTGGTGATGGCCACACACAAGACTATTACTCTAAGTTTAGGAGAAGTAGATTTTACACCTAATTCATAGAAATACACCCAGAAAATTAAGAGGAATATGCTCTAAAAGAAACAAAACCTCAGAAAAAGAACAAAGCAGATAAGTAATCTATCTGATAAAGAGTTCAAAGTACTGATCATAAAAGTGCTCACTGGACTGGAGAGAAGAGTAGATGAACTTAATGAGTACTTCAGCAAAGATCTAGATAATAAATATAAATTACCAGAGTTGAAAAATAACTGAAATCAAAGCTAAGCTTTGGGAAATCAGAGGATATAGAAGAATGGATAGGTGATCTGGAATACTGGATAATGGAAAGTACCTAAGCTCAACAGCAAAAAGAAAAAAATATTAAATGAGGTTAGGGTAAGTGATATTTTGATAATATAAATCAAACATTTGTATTATAGTAGTCCCAGGAGGAGAAGAGAGGTGGGGCAGAGAATTACTTGAAGAAATGATAGCAGAAAACTTACCTAACCTGGGGATAGAAACAGACATTGAGTTCAGGAAGGACAGAAAGTACCAAACAAGAAAAAGCCACTGAGGTCCACATCAAGACACATAATAATTAAAATGGTAAAGATTAGGGGCACCTGGGTGGCACAGTCAGTTGAGTGTCCACCTCTTGGTTTAGGCTCAGGTCATGATCTCAGAGTCTGAGATCCAGCCTCATGTGGGGATCCACACTAAACACAGGGTCTGCTTACAGTTTCTCTCTACCTCTCTCTCAGGCCCTCCCCCACTGCATGCTCACTCTCTAAAATAAATCTTTAAAAAAATAAGATGGCAAATATTAACCATCAAGACAATTTTAATAGTAGCAAGAAGCAACTGGTTACATACAAGGGAAACCTCCTAATAACAACATCAGATTATTTTTGTCAGAAACCGACTATATCATGCCACTCCCTTCTGGCTACAAAGTACTGGAAGGTTTAAAAAAAAAAAAAAACAAAAAAAAACAAAAACCTACAACTGAGAATACTCTACCTGGCAAGATTATCATTCAGAATTGAAGGAGAAAGTTTCTTAGATGAACAAAAGTTAAGAGTTTATCACTACTAACCTGGCCTTATAAAAAATGTTAAACATACTTTAAGTAGAAAGACCATAATTATAAGAAAAGTATGGAAGAAAAAATTTCACCAGTAATGCAAACATACACTAAAGGTAGTAGAACAACCACTTATAAAGCTATTATAAAGATTAAGAGACAAAAATAATAAGATATTACTAGTTGCAGGGACTGGAAAAATAAAGATATAAAATAGGACAGTATACATAAAAAACATGGAAGTAGGAAGAATGAAACTTCCTTAACGTGTATTCAAACTTAAGTGAAGATAACTTAATATAGATTGATTTAGGATGTTATATATGAACCTTATGGTAATCATAAACCAAAAATTTACAACAGATGCACAAAAAGTGAAGAGAAATGAAATCAAGCATAGCACTAAAACTCATCGATAAGAGCAAGAGAATTACAAAAGTAATCAGAAAGCAATTAACAAAATGGCAAAAACAAATCAACTAAGTGTAAATGGCCTAAATACTCTAAAAGACACAGGGTGACTGAATGGTAAACAAAACACCTAATACCCATCTATATGATGCATACAAGACACTACAGACTTAAAGACACATACAGACTAACAGTGAAGGATAAAAGTTACTCCATGCAAATTGAAATGAAAAAGAAAAAAGCTGAATAGCAATACTTAGACACAATAAAGTTTAAACAAGGACTATAATAAGAGACAAAGGGCACTGCATAATGATAAAGGGATTAATCCAACAAAAGGATATAACACTTGTAAACATCTATGCACCGAACATTGGAGTACCTAAACACAAAGCAAATATTGACACAAAGGAGGAAAGTGACAGTAATACAGTAACAGTAACAGGGGACTTTGACACTCCATTTTCATCAGTGGAAAGGTCATCCAGGCAGGGGAGAAAAAAGCAGTAGAAAACAATGTTTTTGAATAGCACATTAAATCAGGTACACTTATATAAACAGAATACCCAAAATAGAATATACTTTTTTTTTCAAGTGCACATGGACATTCCCCAGCATAGATCATATGGTAGATAGCAAAACAAGTTTCAATAAATTTGAAATGGAGATCATATCAAGCATTTTTTTTTTTCTGGCCACAATGGAATGAAACTAGAAATCAATTACAAAAGAAAAAAAAAACTGGAAAAAAAGACATGTAGGCTAAACAACATGCTACTAAATTACCAATGAGTCCGTGAAAAAAATCAAAGAAAAATAAAATACATGGAGATAAATAGGAAGACATAGTGGTCCAAAACCTTTGAGACACAACAATACCATCCTAAGAGAAATTTATACCGAGAAAAATCTACCTCAAGAAACAATAGAAATCTAAAGTAAACAATTCATCTTTCATCTAAAGAACTAGATAAAGAAGAACCAACAAAACCCAAAGCCAAAAGTTAGTACAAGAAAGGAAATAACAATCAGAGCAGAAACAGATGAAATAGGCACTAAAAAATTACCAAAATAGAAAATATCAGTGAAATCAAGAGCTTTCTTTGAAAATATAAACAAAATGATAAACTTTTAACAAGACTCATGAAGAAAAATAAAGAGTACCCAACTGAAATCAGTAAGAGGAGAAATAACAATCAATACCACAGAAATACAGATTAGAGATTATCAAAAATTATATGCTAACAAATTAGACAATTTAGAAGAAATGGATAAATTTCTAGAAGCATACAATCTTCCAAAAGTAAATAGAAATAGAAAATAATGAACAGATGATTGGTAATAAAATGAAATTGTAAAGAAAGTCAATAAACAGAAGTCTAAAACTAGACATATTCACAAGTTCTAGAATATTTAAGAGATAATATCTATTCTCAAACTATTTCAAAAAATAGAAGAGGAAGGAAAGCTTCTAAATTCATTCTATGAGGCTAGCATTACCCTGATACCAAAATGAGACAGAAACACTACAAGGAGGAGCAGGAGAAAGAATTACAGGCCAATATCCGTAAAGAATACAGATGCCAGAATTCTTGAAAAAAGTTAGCAAACCACATTTAACAATACAGTAAAAAAATCATTCACCACAATCAAGTGAGACTTAATCTGGAAGTGTAAGAATGGTTCAATATTTACAAAATCAATTGATACTACATTAACAAAATGAAGGATAAAAATGGTATCTTAATTGATGTGGAAAAGTGTAGTCCTCGACCCGCAAGGATGACAAGAAGCCTGGTTCAGTGTTAATATTCATTTCCTCCTTTTATTTCGTCAACTTCCTTAGCTTATATGCGGCAGGGTGACCAATAAGGGGTCAAGCCATGGGGAGAGCCAATGAGAGTCCTGTTACTATGCTGATTAAATTTGAAAC